>NC_060121.1:419102400-419405430 GCF_021461395.2 Schistocerca americana | reverse complement strand
GATACCAATGTCGATGATCTATTGAAACAGCCGTGTCGGTCCCCGGCACGAATTCGCCCAGCAGGTTAGTGTCGAGGTCCAGTGTGCCGGCAAGTCTGTGGATGGTTTTTAAGGCGGTTTTCCATCTGCCTCGGCGAATGCGGGTTGGTTCCCCTTATTACGCCTCAGTTGCTCTACGTCGGCAATTGCTGCGCAAACACTATCACCACGTACGCGTACACCATAATTACCCTACTACGCAAACATTGGGGTTACACTCGTCTGGTGTGAGACGTTCCCAGGGGTCGACTGGGTGCTGAACCGCACAATAACCCTGGGTTAGGTGTGGAGCGACGGTGGGGTGAGTGGACTGCTGTATTCTGTTGTGGGGTTGCGAACCACTGAGGGCTACGGCGGGGACGAAGCCTCTCCGTCGTTTCTAGGTCCCCAGTTCCATTCAATACAATACAATATATTGAGACAGTGGCTAAAACAAATATAATTTTATGACGATAACTTAAAACGACGAAATTACCTAATACCACACATTCTTTGCTGGTGAGTAACTTCTTATAACTGACAATGAGGACATCCTTCAACAAACCAAATATAAGTTAAATATAAAAGCCAAGGTGACAGTCTCGACCGAAAAATCAAGAGTCACGGCTTTTGAAGGTCAGGATTCAATCGCGCCTCAGTCCACTGGTATTCCTCTAAACTCGAGCAACACTGTAGAGGTTGTCCAACTGTATTGAAATAGCAGCCGGCCGCTGTGGTGAGTGGTTCTAGGCGCTTCAGTCCGGAACCGCGCTGCTGCTACGGTCGCCGGTTCGAATCCTGCCTCGGTCATGGATGTTTGTGTTGTCTTTAGTTTAGTTAGGTTTATGTAGTTCTAAGTCTAGGGGACTGATGACCTCAGATGTTAAGTCCCATAGTACTCAGAGCCATTTGAACCATCCGAAATAACAACTCAGCATCGAAGGAACGTACAGCTTCCTTTGTGTAAAGCACCTATGCCTGGGTTTCAAGCAGGATCCTCCGTTTAGTTCGACGCTGAGGTGTTATTCAAATACAGTTGGAGAGCCTCTACTGTGTTCAAATGGTTCAACTGGCTCTGAGCACTATGGGACTTAACTTCTGAGGTCATCAGTCCCCTAGAACTTACAACTACTTAAACCTAACTAACCTAAGGACATCACACACATCCATGTCCGAGACAGAATTCGAACCTGCGACCGCAGCGGTCTACTGTGTTGTTCGAGTTTAAGGGGAATACCAGTGCGTTGAGGCATAAATGGGAATTTCTATTGGGGAAGGCATGATAAGATAATCGGTGCAGCTGTGCAAAGTCACTGTGATACGGCAGCACAGTGGTTAGAGCAGGAGATTTGGGTTAGAATCTCGGTGTTGGTACAAATTTTCGTTCGTCACTTCAGTCTGCATATATATGTCACTGGCATTGCCATCTGCACCTGACGACTGTAGGAGATGGACAACATGAGCTGGTAATGGACGAAGAATAGAAATTACGGAATTTGTAAGAAGAGCAACTGGTTGTAGGATGGCAACGGTCAGAGAGAAACTTAGAGGCATGAATGAACAGACCAGCGAGTATAGAAATGAATGGAGAGGTCATGTCACGGAAATCGATGAAAATAGAATACCTAAAATGGTAATGAACTGTAGAGCAACAGGAAAAAGGTCAATAGGTAGGCCACGAATGAGATGGAGAGATCAAACAGTAACTAACAACCAACAACAGAAGCACTGAACAAGAGGACATAACAGGAAAACGACAAACATTTGAAGAAAAAAGAAGAAAGAGAAGAAGTAGCGGTTCCGTTTTCGAAAACTGCATTAACAGCCGGGACAGCACCAGTGAAAGTGCCGTCCAATGAGAGGATGGAACAGCGGCCGCTCTGCGTCACGCATTGCCAACTGAAACCTTCCTTTCGTCCTCGCCTCGGAGCTTCCGCGATAGCGCGGAATCACACTTGCGGCCATAGCCAGAACCCACGCCATCTTGGCGACATGTGGCACGCGTCAAACAAATTACGCGACCTACTATACCGCGCATTCATTTGGAAATGTTTATTGGACGAGCTGAATTAATGCTCGGCAGTACTACACTACTAAATATCAGTCTAAAGAATAGTCGCCAACCTCGCTTTGATCCACGAGAACGAGTTAAGACTTCCCACTGCTCCAAAATAAACAATTAAAAGGCTTGTATCTATCTAATTATCCTCAGGAAGATTCCGAGTTCTGCGTAATGTAATGGACCGTGCATACCGCTAACAGTTCACACACGGACTCCAACCAGCTCCTAGCAACATCTGCCAATAATCTCCTTAACAACAAAACAGGAATACAGCTCAAAGGCAATAAGAGGAGGAGGAGATTAGTGTTTAACGTCCCGTCGACAACGAGGTCACTAGAGACGGAGCGCAAGCTCGGGTGAGGGAAGGATGGGGGAGGAAATCGGCCGTGCCCTTTCAAAGGAACCATCCCGGCATTTGCCTGAAGCGATTTAGGGAAATCACGGAAAACCTAAATCAGGATGGCCGGAGACGGGATTGAACCGTCGTCCTCCCGATATTAAGAGGATATAGGTCCCAGAGATTTAATTTCAAGTTTGAAATCGGATAACAAATGACAAAAGAAATGTTTTTTCGTGTGATATAATTTAAAATTAACAATTTTCGGATTTTTTCCTTTGGCTTGCTGCTTGGCAAATTTCATGATTCTTGACCAAAGGGAAGTACCCTATAAGTTTTGATAATGAGCCCGCGAATATCAAAATATGTGACTTCGATGGCTGCATCTGATTTAGAAGGTATACTTTTCTACATTTCCAAGGGGCCGTTGACGTCAATATGTGATATAAATTTCGACTTTATACGTCTAGCCGTTCCTATGAAAAAGGGTATTTAACAGTCGGACAGACAGACAGACAGACATACAGGCAGAAAGACAACAAATTGGTCTTATAACCGGTTAAGATATGGAACCCTAAAAACACCATCGTTAGGTTTTCGCCGAAACAAATAAATGTTATTGGTTCCTATTAAATCCCGCAGGTACATCTGATTCACCAAATACAACTGACCATGTACCCACTTGATTCCACAACCTTAGGGCTTTGTCTATTAATCGACTGCACATTCACTAATTGGGATGTCACTAGCCTAAGAAGAGCAGATATGACACTCAGTGTCCATGCCGTCACACGGGAACTCACTTTCTGGTACCCTCAGTGTTCCGAATTGCAAGAGATAACTTTGTTGATCAAGAAGGATCACCTACTCTAGACTTCAGAAATGCGCTACGAAAACAGTACACCCGACCCTGAGGGCTTGCGAACCGTTACACCCCGCGAGTGCTGCTGGCCGACTCCTCGATTTCTGGAGTCATAAGCTGCTTCACGAACATCCCAAGTTTTTCAGCCATTGAGCTTCCAAAGTAGTTTTTAGGCACTTTTATCGGTCAGTTCCTGAAGCTGAAAAATAGCAGATCTGTAGAAGGTGCGCATCCTGTCAGGTGCTTCAGAAGTGTTTTTCCAACACTGTAACGTCCCCTTAGAAAAATTATGAATGACTGTGCTGGTAAACTTCTACGTTATTTGATTTTCAAACAGCTGAACAAAACTCAACGTACTCAAGCAGTTTTCTCTTTATTATTCTGATCATCACTAAACTGACAGACAATATTTTTAGCGCAACGCAATCTGACTTTCAATAATCCATACAAAAGAATAGCCCTGACTAACAATAACCTATACCTTTCATGAATCACTTACCTCACAAAAATCTTTGTTACTCGAACTACTGTAATACAGCGAGCGCCAATACTGCCCGCTAAATAAAAGATTTTAACTACTGAAGGCACTAACTACTGATAGGCATAGTTAGCAAATGAAAGATTTTGATAGAGAACAAACAATGTATTTACCTTAATGTGATATCAATTCATGACATCCATCTTTACAAATTTCCTTTTTCTGGCGAACACACGTCCAGATCGTCCTCTTATAGTAACGTCTCAAAACTCTGGCATCTCTCTCTCCACATCCATCACTGCTGGCGGCTCACCTCCAATTGCCCAAAGCTACGCGCTGTTCACATCCGACTGCCCAACACTACACAAGCGAATATTCCAACAATGACTCCAATCAGCCACAGACTGCACACCGCACAGTCAGTGATTTTCATACAGAGCACTACGTGGCGTTATCAACATAAAAACCTAAACAGCCTATTTACAACACATACTGCAACAATTGGATGGTCAGCGCAAAATTAGTCGCCCTCGAGTTCAGCCAAGTATGCTCAGACCACTGCCGGTTTAGAAATATTAGGGAAAGACCGTGTCATCCCAGGTTGAACAAAACCTCCTTCCCTGCCAACTGGAAACTGACTGTGGCTTCCACAATAGAGAATTGGACGAGCCCAGCGCCGCGGCTAAAAAGTCAAACCGGGCGGTTCTTACCAACATTTAAGAACACCCAAGGCGACGTAAATGCATACGGTCGCAAATGGCGAGAAATACCCGAAAGATGGATGGGAAATGTTGTACAAGTGGCGTCGTCAGATGACGTCATTTACTTTCAGTACAGTAGGCCTCGTTGTACCGTGCTTTGCAATAAACCAGCGGAAACCGAGTGACCTGTAAATGAAATGATAAATTCTACCTCAGTGTAAATACGTAACTGTCTCTTGCAATGAAAAAAATCCTGCGTACCAGATGTAAGATTCGAACCGTGAATTCCACGCACTAAAGTCGCGCACGTAGGCCGAGAGCTACACCGATGTGAATCCTTGGGTTGTTATGATCAGGTGTGACAGACCGATGGGCTCAACCGGTATACATGCAGCGAGGTAAATCATCTCCTCACGTCACATGTCGAACATTTGTCACCCGCTTTGGGGTATTTCCCGACATTTGTGACCCCGTGTGTCTTAAATTACATTTCTCAGCGTCATCTACGTCGCTTTGGAGGTTTTAGACGTTAGTAAGAATCATCCTGTGTGTTTATCTTTGGCCACAGGGATGTTTATACACTACTGCCTATTAAAATTGCTACACCAGGAAGAATTGCAGATGATAAACGGGTATTCATTGGGCAAATATATTATACTAGAACTGACATGTGATAACATTTTCACGCAATTTGGTTGCATAGATCCTGAGAAATCAGTACCCAGAACAACCACATCTGGCCGTAATAACGGCCTTGATAGGCCTGGACATTGAGTCAAACAGAGCTTGGATGGCGTGTACAGTTACAGCTGCCCATGCAGCTTCAACATGATACCACAGTTCATCAGGAGTAGTGACTGGCATATTGTGACGAGCCAGTTGCTCGGCCACCATTGACTAGACGTTTTCAATTGGTGAGAGATCTGGAGAATGTGGTGGCCAGGGCAGCAGTCGAACATTTTCTGTATCCATAAAGGCCCGTACAGGACCTGCAACATGCGATCGTGCATTATCCTGCTGAAATGTAGGGTTTTACAGGGATCGAATGAAGGGTAGAGCCACGGCTCGTAACACATCTGAAATGTAGCGTCCACTGGTCAGAGTGCCGTCAATGCGAACAAGAGGTGACCGAGAAGTGTAACCAATGGCACCCCATACCATCACGCCGGATGATACGCGAGTATGGCGATGACGAATACACGCTTCCAATGTGCGTTCACCGCGATTTCGTCAAACACGGATGCGACCATCATGATGCTGTAAACAGAACCTGGATTCATCCGAAAAAATGACGTTTTGCCATTCGTGCAACCAGGTTCGTCGTTGAGTACACCGTCGCAGGCGCTCCTGTCTGTGATGCAGCGTCGAGGGTAACCGCAGTCATGGTCTCCGAGCTGATAGTCCACGCTGCTGCAAACGTCGTCGAACTGTTCGTGCAGATGGTTGTTGTCTTGCAAACGTCCCCATCTGTTGACTCAGGGATCGAGACGTGGCTGCACGATCCGTTACAGCCATGCGGATAAGATGCCTGTCATCTCGACTGGTAGTGATACGAGGCCGTTGGGATCCAGCACGGCTTTCCGTATTACCCCACATGAATCCACGGAGTCCGTATTCTGCTAACAGTCATTGGATCTCGACCAAAGCGAGCAGCAATGTCGCGATACGATAAACCGCAATCGCGATGGGCTACAATCCGACCTTTATCAAACGTGATGGTACGCATTTCTCCTCCTTACACGAGACATCACAACAACGTTGCACCAGGCAACGCCGGTCAACTGCTGTTTGTGTATGTCAGCACGTTGTAGGTGTCGCCACCGGCGCCAACCTTGTGTGAACGCTCTGAAAAGCTAATCATTTGCATATCACAGCATCTTCTTCTTGTCGGTTAAATTTCTCGTCTGTAGCACGTCATCTTCGTGGTGTAGCAATTTTAATGGCCAGTAGTGTATTTTTTTGCTTTTGATCTCAGTGGATCCGAGAAAATAACAGTGGAAAGCCAAAAAATTAGACACCCAGTGCGTAACACGACATCCCGATCCTTTCGACATACAAATGGCATATGGCAATCTTCACACCCTCCTCCTGCTCTCCTTTGTTCCGCCTCGCCTCCCCGGCGGCCGCGCGCCGCCTGGCTGAGCCTTATCGCTTTGCGGGCAGAGTGACATTGGTAGGCGAGTGGCGGTGGGGTGTCGGCAGCATCAAAGCTGGGCGGCAAGTGTCTCTCACAAGAACCACGCCTATGCGCCGGGACAGCGGGCCGGGCCGCGGGCTCCGAATCGATAAGAAGCGGGCGAGCCGCAGCGCGGCGCGGCGCGGCGCAGCGCTACCTCGCCCAGAACAGGAAGAAGGCGGAGGAGAAGAATGGGAAGAAAGGAGCAGCGGCGCTGGATGAGGTGGCGCCGCCGACGCCCAGATGATGCGGCGTTGCGGCGGGGAGCGGAAAATCTTTGTGCGGGCCTCGCTTCGCCTTGCCGGTCCGCGATATTATGTTTTGTCACAAGCGGCGTCGGTGCCGACTCCCGTGCGGAGGAGGTGGAGGTGGAGGAGCAGGAGCAGGAGCGCGCGGAACGAGATGTGTCATTATGATCAATAATACATCCGCGCGCCGAGCCGGGCTCGCAGCAGGTTCGCGTGTGCGGGGCGGAAATATGAAAATGAAGAAAACAGCCGGCCGGATGACAATGGGCGCTTTTGTTGGCGCGTGACGTACACAGGGGCGGCCGCGCTCCGGGAGGCTCCGGTGCCCTTTCCCAGGGGCAGCCGTCAGGCTCGCGACCCGCCGGGCACACACCACACGAGTGCGTGCGTGCGTGCGTGCGTTTTTCCTGCGGCCTCTCCGCTGATGAGTTCCACAGCTATGCCTGGCATTGTCGTCCAGGAGGGTCGATTCCTTGCTTATTCCCCACCTTGCGCGCTCCCCCCTCCCCGGCCGTCCTCTGCTTTTATTTTGCCGAGACGGAGTTGACAGAAAGCTGTCGTGTTTGCCGGAGAAGTCGCGCGGCTATTATGCTCGAGTGTGGTAGCAAGTGGTGCGCCCGCCGCCGCCGCTGCTCTAATGATGAGCGCCCTCCAACATCTGTCTCGGGGCGAACCCCCAGGCAGCAGGCAGCCAGCGCCTTTTGTGTCGCGCTCTTGTTCCTTCCTTCGGTTAGGAATGGTCTGCGTCTGCTTATGAGGTGTATCTCCGCGAACCAGATGATATAATTTACTCGGTACAGTTCGCCCCGATTAAAGTCGTGCTTGCTTATCGGCCACTGGCAGCCGAGTGTTGAGTTCTCACTCACAACCCCAGACAGTAGACTTACTGCCAGACTAAATGTCGCGTCGTAAACTGAAGGTTGCCGATCAGAGTTCCGTATCTGACATAACTACGAATTTAGGAGGAGGAGGAGATTAGTGTTTAACGTCCCGTCGACAACGAGGTCATTAGAGACGGAGCGCAAGCTCGGGTGAGGGAAGGGTGGGGAAGGAGATCGGCCGTGCCCTTTCAAAGGAACCATCCCGGCATTTGCCTGAAGCGATTTAGGGAAATCACGGAAAACCTAAATCAGGATGGCCGGAGACGGGATTAACTACGAATTTAAATGTCCCGCTGTTGTTTCGTGTTGCGGATCCAAAAAAAGAGGGGGCCGGGGGGAGGCAGAAGGGAGTCATGAGGGATGTAACTCCTCCCCAAAAGACTATTTTACTAAACTCGTTTATACATACATACTTACAAAGTCTACCAGAACACCACTGACAAACTTCTAAATGTCATAGTATAGACCAAAAGAAGAAAACACTTTCGTAAAGATGGACTATCCACAGTCATCTTCACTACTCCGAGACACGTCTCTTCTACTGCAATTGCTTTGTTTTCCATATTTGGGATGAGGTAGTATGGACCAAAACAAGATAACCATTTCAGTAAACATGAGCCCCTAAGTTCACACTTTAGGGGCTATGATCACTTGGTCATCTTCGCTACTGTGAAAAAAAAAAAAAAATTCAAATGGCTCTTAGCACCATGCGACTTGACATCTGAGGTCATCAGTTCCCTAGAACTTAGAACTACTTAAACCTAACCAACCTTCGGACATCACACGCATCCATGCCGGAGGCAGGATTCGAACCTGCGACCATAGCGGTCGCGCGGTTCCGGACTGAAGCGCCTAGAACCGCTAGGCCACACTGGCCGGCTGCTACTGTGAACCACATCTCTTCTACTGAACAAGTGCTCATAGCTCTTAACGTACGCATTTCAGTTTCCACGTTTACTGGACACTTTTTTCTTGTGTTGATCCATACTATTTCCTTCGAAAATACGAAAAGCAAATTCGTACAGCAGAAGAGATGAGTTTTACACTATTGAAGGGGAATAAGTGCTGTTAGCTCTTAAGGTATGCATTTTAAAGCTTGTATTTATTATGTACTTTTTCTTATTTTGGTCCATACTTCGTCGTTGGATTCTGGTTCACCTTGTGTATCAGAAATTTTGACAACATGCTACAACTATCGAAATTTTTATTTTATATAAGAATAAGCAGTGAGGGGGATCCAAAGACAGCGTCTTTCACGGTAAACAAAAACCTCATGGGCCTCGGGTGGCAGCCCAGACACTGCATACATTTTGAATAAGTATCATGCATGGGCAATGGCGGACGAGAGACTTTCGGCTTAAGAAATCATCCTTGCTCTGCCAACGGCCTTGTCAAAGAGGACGGAGGAGTCGACAAAGGTTTAGGGTACTCTCTTGCCCTTCGCGTGAAAAATTGCCCCTAAAAGTCGGCAGTATTACCAATGGTTCAAATGGCTCTGAGCACTATGCGACTCAACTGCTGAGGTCATCAGTCGCCTAGAACTTAGAACTAATTAAACCTAACTAACCTAAGGACAGCACACAACACCCAGCCATCACGAGGCAGAGAAAATCCCTGACCCCGCCGGGAATCGAACCCGGGAACCCGGGCGTGGGAAGCGAGAACGCTACCGCACGACCACGAGATGCGGGCAGTATTACCAATGATCAACAGTGTAAGGCAGCAGCGGGCAATGGGAACCACTGCAATAGAGATGCGTGATATGTGTCCACAAGGCAAGTGGTCTGAGGTACACTGTGCGATGCTACAGAAGAATATTGAAAATTAGGTGGACTGACAAGGAATGAGGAGGTTCTCCGCAGAGTCGGCAAAGAAAGGAACGTATGGAAAACAGTGACAAGAAGAAGGGACAAAATAACAGAACATTTGTTGAGACACGAGGTTATAACTTCCATCTTTCATGGTACTAGAGGGATCTGTAGGTGGTAAAAACTGTGGGACAATACAAAGATTAGAATCCATCCAACAAATAATTCAGTACACTACGTGCAGTTGGTACTCAGATATTAAGAGGTTCGCAGTGCAGAGGAACTAGTAGCGGTCCGCATGAAACCAGTCAGAAGACTGATGACTAAGAAAAGAAGTATTAACAATCTAAATCGCAACATCTTTATTTTCATCTGCTATCTTTTGGTAGTATACAGTGGCTCCAAGCATTGGCTCCTGACCTGCGTTGATAACCGAAATCAGTCACCACCAAAGGAAGGAAAAGAAACTGCGTGTTAGACCCTTACTAGTTATTCTTATATACATACATCCGTCTCCAAATTGTTCAGCTAACATTTCGGGAACGAAGTAACGTGAAAATGGCAACCAATTCTATAAAAAGTACAAGCAATTTTTCAGCCCACGATACTTTTCAGCTGCGTCCCTGAAGACTATCCCCAGTGAATGGACTTGCTGCCTGTAGAAAATATTTCGTTCACAGGTTTATACAGGGTGTTACAAAAAGGTACGGCCAAACTTTCAGGAAACATTCCTCACACACAAAGAAAGAAAATATTTTATGTGGACATGTGTCCGGAAACGCTTACTTTCCATGTTAGAGCTCATTTTATTACTTCTCTTCAAATCACATTAATCACGGAATGGAAACACTCAGCAACAGAACGTACCAGGGTGACTTCAAACACTTTGTTACAGGAAATGTTCAAAATGCCCTCCGTTAGCGAGAATACATGCATCCACCCTCCGTCGCATGGAATCCCTGATGCGCTGATGCAGCCCTGGAGAATGGCGTATTGTATCACAGCTGTCCACAATACGAGCAAGAAGAGTCTCTACATTTGGTACCGGGGTTGCGTAGACAAAAGCTTTCAAATGCCCCCATAAATGAAAGTCAAAAGGGTTGGGGTCAGGAGAGCGTGGAGGCCATGGAATTGGTCCGCCTCTACCAATCCATTGATCATCGAATCTGTTGTTGAGAAGCGTACGAACACTTCGACTGAAATGTGCAGGAGCTCCATCGTGCATGAACCACATGTTGTGTCGTACTTGTAAAGGCACATGTTCTAGCAGCACAGGTAGAGTATCCCGCATGAAATCATGATAACGTGATCCATTGAGCGTAGGTGGAAGAACATGGGGCCCAATTAAGACATCACCAGCAATGCCTGCCCAAACGTTCACAGAAAAACTGTGTTGATGGTGTGATTGCACAATTGCGCACGGATTCTCGTCGGTCCACACGTGATGATTGTAAAAATTTACAATTTGATCACGTTGGAATGAAGCCTCATCCGTAAAGAGAACATTTGCACTGAAATGAGGATTGACACATTGTTGGATGAACCATTCGCAGAAGTGTACCCGTGGAGGCCAATCAGCTGCTGATAGTGCCTGCACATGCTGTACATGGTACGGAAACAATTGGTTCTCCCGTAGCACTCTCCATACAGTGACATGGTCAACGTTACGTTGTACAGCAGCAACTTCTCTGACGCTGACATTAGGGTTATCGTCAACTGCACGAAGAATTGCCTCGTCCATTGCAGGTGTCCTCGTCGTTCTAGGTCTTCCCCAGTCGCGAGTCATAGGCTGGAATGTTCCGTGCTCCCTAAGACACCGGTCAATTGCTTCGAACGTCTTCCTGTCGAGACACCTTCGTTCTGGAAATCTGTCTCGATACAAACGTACCGCGCCACGGCTATTGCCCCGTGCTAATCCATACATCAAATGGGCATCTGCAAACTCCGCATTTGTAAACATCGCACTGACTGCAAAACCACGTTCGTGATGAACACTAACCTGTTGATGCTACGTACTGATGTGCTTGTTGCTAGTACTGTAGAGCAATGAGTCGCATGTCAACACAAGCACCGAAGTCAACATTACCTTCCTTCAATTGGGCCAACTGGCGGTGAATCGAGGAAGTACAGTACATACTGATCAAACTAAAATGAGCTCTAACATGGAAATTAAGCGTTTCCGGACACATGTCCACATAACATATTTTCTTTATTTGTGTGTGAGGAATGTTTCCTGAAAGTTTGGCCGTACCTTTTTGTAACACCCTGTATACCTGTTGTCAACAATAAGTACACACGGTTCGTACTCAACAGGTACAAATTGCTTTCCACATAAAATTGACTCAGACAGAACAGAAGAGAAAAGACCCTCCGCTGAGAAAAAAATTGACAAAAAGACAGACACGGCTAGTCTTAAGCGGTAACAACCGAAAGAAAAAGAAATA
Organism: Schistocerca americana; assembly: GCF_021461395.2. Lineage (NCBI taxonomy): Eukaryota > Metazoa > Arthropoda > Insecta > Orthoptera > Acrididae > Schistocerca > Schistocerca americana. The sequence continues at coordinate 419,393,415 of NC_060121.1, read as the reverse complement.
TAGTGTCCCATTTACGTGTTCGCATCGACATAGTCTGCAGATCTGTGCTCACAAAGTAGTGCTTAGAGAAATTCTGGTACTTCAACTGTACACATCAGTTTTATATCGTGCAAACTGTGACGTTGCCAAAGTTGTGAGAATTTGTCGCCATTAAATTTGATAAGTGAATACCATGACAGTTTCTCAACTTTTGTGATGAATGATTTTCACATGATGCATTTTTCTGAACTGCAGTTTTTTGAAAGTTACATTCCAGTCATGTACCAAGTACTGACGTAGACAAATGATTTTATCGCATTAAAACATATGTATTTTATTGTTATTATCGGTATTGTTAAATTTTTAGATATCTCTCGCGACGATACAGTTTTGTTGGAGGGTGACATGGGGGAAGAGAGTGAGGGGGGGGGGGGGGGCAGCGCAGATAGCAAACCGTGACCCTCCCGGCTCCCAGAACACAAACGTGGATCCATGTTAGGGACTGTGCATGTCCTCTAAGTACAAGACAGTGTAATCCATAGAACTAATTAGATTCGAACTTTGTGTGCTCTCTCTTATAAGTACGTTCAGGATCCCACACACAAACGATAAATGGCCGGAATATAGCCTCGTTCGCTCGCTTAGACCATGAACACACTCATGCAGTTTACCAAACAGTTTCCAGTATTTCGACCACCACTGTGTTGTGCAGTTCTGCTGTAGAATATGAAGTCCTACGTTCAACTAAAGTTGCAGCTCATACGACTGTGTTGGCCAATCTCTCCAAATAAATAAAGGGGAATTGATATTTATTAAAATTGTTTCTGAACACTTTTCGTGAGGATTGTGCGCTGTGTAATGTTAATCACTTATAAGTGTCTTGTATACATCTTTCCAGTGTATATTTGGCAAACACGTTTGAAAGTCCTCAATTCCTTTTTCACTTTTAGTTTTGTAGTTTAATTACAAGTATTTACACAATGTTTCAAATGTTCAAATGTGTGTGAATTCCTAAGGGAATTCCTAGACTTACACACTACTTAAACTAACTTATGCTAAGAACAACACACACACACACACACACACACACACACACACCCATGCCCGAGGGAGGACTCGAACCTCCGACGGGAGGGGCCATACAATCCGTGACATGACACCACAAACCGCACGGCCACTCCGCGGGGCTACACAACGGTTTTGCAAATTCGATGTGTTTATATAAAAGTGATTATAGCAGCACTGCTGGTTTCATAATTATTGTTGTAAATTGTATGACAGAGTGGTAGGTTACAGAAAATGGCAAATGATTTAATTATAGCTGTTTAGAAGTTTGAAACATTAGTAATGCGTCTAGTTGTTTAATAAATAATCAAAATCATCAGCGGGAGCCCAGTGTATTGTGAATATTAGCATGAACTACCCATGAATTTCTACTTCTACATCAAAAGCTTCAAAATTCCGCTCTTCTCAAAATCTACGTTTAGCAATGTTTTTAGATTTGTATTCCCACGTAACATAACTTACAACTCCGCCTTCAAATTCACTTTCTAAAGTGGTTCGTGTTCTCTGAATGACTATGACGTGGATATCGCAAAGCGCAAAAAAACGACACAACCACTCATAACAACTAGACGAACAAGTCGCAGCCAGGCAGACATATTGCCACACATGGCCAACTTGTCGCACGCGATTCATCAGGTTTCTTGGGAATTCCAAGCGGTCAGCGATCGATCGCTGCGATCTGCAATTTGCCGCCACATGTGCAATCGGCGACAGAACACGGCCATCGCTCCCTCCAGATGCCAAATTAAAGAAATTCCCTACACTTTTCAATAAAACATCATGCTGTTTTCTTCAGCCAATTTCAAGTCTTACATCGCTGTTTCTCCTACCTATTGCTTTTCCTGGACGGAGACAACGTTGTTTGTGTTTTTGTTAAACATGGTCTGGCATCACCTCTTAGGTTGCCCGTGTGGTCGTGTGCCACAAGATTCTGGTCTGTACTGACAGCTGTGCACTAAACCTAAAGGTTCTGCCCTGACAACGTAACCACACCATCGGACTCGCTCCTCTTTAGTTCTGTGTGTAAGTTGAGAGGTACCAAATTTTTAGCGGGTATTGCTGTCAGTGTCAAAACCAGGGGAACTGGTAGTTACGTAACAGGTCTTAAACGTTGCCACAGGATGGTGTAATCTCTCAGTGTCATGCAGTGCTTGCGTCTTGGCCTGAGGAACACTATGTAATGCGCCAAATTTAAAGCGCGGTGTTATTACGTCATCTTGCTATCGGAGTTGACTGCTTTTTGGAAGAGTCGATATTTTATTTATGATTTTGTAAAGTTTTCTTATATGTGTTTATGTTAAAATGCTGCTGGTTTTGTCGCCTGATGTACGTAAAAATTACGAGGGCAGTTCAATAAGTAATGCAACACTTTTTTTTCTCGGCCAATTTTGGTTGAAAAAACCGGAAATTTCTTGTGGAATATTTTCAAATATTCCCGCTTCGTCTCGTATAGTTTCATTGACTTCCGACAGGTGGCAGCACTGTACGGAGCTGTTAAAATGGCGTCTGTAACGGATGTGCGTTGCAAACAACGGGCAGTGATCGAGTTTCTTTTGGCGGAAAACCAGCGCATCTCAGATATTCATAGGCGCTTGCAGAATGTCTACGGTGATCTGGCAGTGGACAAAAGCACAGTGAGTCGTTGGGCAAAGCGTGTGTCATCATCGCCGCAAGGTCAAGCAAGACTGTCTGATCTCCCGCGTGCGGGCCGGCCGTGCACAGCTGTGACTCCTGCAATGGCGGAGCGTGCGAACACACTCGTTCGAGATGATCGACGGATCACCATCAAACAACTCAGTGCTCAACTTGACATCTCTGTTGGTAGTGCTGTCACAATTGTTCACCAGTTGGAATATTCAAAGGTTTGTTCCCGCTGGGTCCCTCGTTGTCTAACCGAACACCATAAAGAGCAAAGGAGAACCATCTGTGCGGAATTGCTTGCTCGTCATGTGGCTGAGGGTGACAATTTCTTGTCAAAGATTGTTACAGGCGATGAAACATGGGTTCATCACTTCGAACCTGAAACAAAACGGGAATCAATGGAGTGGCGCCACACCCACTCCCCTACCAAGAAAAAGTTTAAAGCCATACCCTCAGCCGGTAAAGTCATGGTTACAGTCTTCTGGGACGCTGAAGGGGTTATTCTGTTCGATGTCCTTCCCCATGGTCAAACGATCAACTCTGAAGTGTATTGTGCTACTCTTCAGAAATTGAAGAAACGACTTCAGCGTGTTCGTAGGCACAAAAATCTGAACGAACTTCTCCTTCTTCATGACAACGCAAGACCTCACACAAGTCTTCGCACCCGAGAGGAGCTCACAAAACTTCAGTGGACTGTTCTTCCTCATGCACCCTACAGCCCCGATCTCGCACCGCCAGATTTCCATATGTTTGGCCCAATGAATGACTCAATCCGTGGGAGGCACTACGCGGATGATGAAGAAGTTATTGATGCAGTACGACGTTGGCTCCGACATCGACCAGTGGAATGGTACCGTGCAGGCATACAGGCCCTCATTTCAAGGTGGCGTAAGGCCGTAGCATTGAATGGAGATTACGTTGAAAAATAGTGTTGTGTAGCTAAAAGATTGGGGAATAACCTGGTGTATTTCAATGCTGAATAAAACAACCCCTGTTTCAGAAAAAAAAGTGTTGCATTACTTATTGAACTGCCCTCGTAGATTCCAATCAAGTCAGCGAGTTTACTATGCCCAGCCTACCGCAGAGTCGCGACGTGCGGCAAAGATTACAGCTACGGAGTTGCTGGCCTGTGCAAGAATCACGCCAGCGGTTGCGAATAAGGGACACCTGTTGTTAAAGAGGGAATCAGCAGGATATGTTTGATCACTTTAAATGGTTCTTGGCTTGAGCCCTAAGAATTTTAGTTAGTCTCTCAAGAATTAGTCTCAAGACTTGGTCTCGAGAGTTAGTGTTGCAATGAGAGGGTCACAAAGAGTTAGTCTGCCACGGGGTTTAGACTGGGGAGAGTTCAAAGTATCTCCTAAGTCGTTTAGGTAGATAGTTTGAAAATGTTATCGGCTTTATTGTAGAAAGTAATTGCTTCGCCCAGTTTGGTAGAGTTTTAGCTCACCGTGTGGAGGAAAAAGCAGAAGACACGTTGATGACGAAACGTAGAATTTTGTGGGTAACAGCAGTTGGGGCTACGATTAATTGATGTCTGAGATTGATTTCTCCTGTTTGTTAATTTTGTGCGGAAGCTGTGGCTGAACGTTGGTTTGCTTGATAGCCAAACGTTTGTAGACGTACCATGCCTCATTTAGTTGGAGATTTTCTGTTGGCTTGCGGATGGGGAGAGACATTATCACATGAAGTCATTATACGATTTTGTGAAGTGGATTGTAACACACACTAAGCGAATAGTGGCTTTGCGTTAGTGTATTGTGGTTATGGAATGGAAAGCAAGCACTTAGGAATAGTGGCTCTGAGCACTATGGCGCTTAACATCTATGGTCATCAGTCCCCTAGAACTTAGAACTACTTAAACCTAACTAACCTAAGGACATCTCACAACACCCAGTCATCACGAAGTTAGGAATAGTGCTTTTGGGATTTTGTGTTAGGGTGTTTTTTGTGATTTCAGCGTGACTGCCGTTTATTGCAATAAATATTGGAAAACTCTGCACAGATACGCTGCAAGCCTAATTGTTGTTGTGAGGGGAGCGGACGTCCTACGTTGTTAGTGTAGTATTGAGAATCAATCGGAACTTGTCGGAGATTTGCCTACGCGATCTCGGTTTTGTAGTTTTTCCCACGGTCCCTAAGCAACACAGCAAGAACCGTTTTTCCGAGGATACGCTAATTGTCTCTTATATAACGAGAGCCATGTTTTTAAATATTTAAATGTTAGTGGGTTCGCTGAAAGTCAGGGCCTGAAATGATTAACATTTGTGCCCCACTTAAAGTCCACATAGTTTAAAGGTGGCGGTGAAAATCAGGTTTTTTATTTGATTTTTTTATTACTACGTTTCCGGTTAGTGGATTTTTGTGTAGTTAAACAGCATTCGTAACAAAATATGCTGACTTGTATCTGTTCATGAAATAATAATAGGGAATAAAAAGAGAGATTTTCTGTTGTAAACTATAAAAAGAACACTCCGACTATCATTTATCCCCGAATTATTACTTGAAATTTTTTGATAGTAAAGTTCGATATTAAAGCAGATGACTAATTTGCCTTTATAGAAAAGTATTAAAGAGAAGCCACAGACAGTACAGAAAAATGTTTGCGTTGTGTCGAAGTAAGGTTCAGAGATATTAATCCTCAAAGAAAGTACAAAAAAAAATAATTTATTTTTATTAATTTTCATGCAGAGGAAAGATGTTAATGACTTAAGCAAAGGGAAAGATAGTTCACGCTTTATGAAAGATAATTATTTTTAAAAGAAAGGCTCTGAGCACTATGCGACTTAACTTCTGAGGTCATCAGTCGCCTAGAACTTAGAACTAATTAAACCTAACTAACCTAAGGACATCTCACACATCCATGCCCGAGGCAGGATTGGAACCTGCGACCGTAGCGGTCGCTCGATTCCAGACTGTAGCGCCTGGAACCGCACGGCCACTCTGGCCGGCCTTAAAAGAAAGGAATTTCATCTAGTTAAGAAAGGCTGTGGGAAAACCGGGACAGAAGAGAATCGAAGCATTTGAGATGTGGTGCTATAGACGAATGTTGAAAATTAGGTGGACTGATAAGGTAAGGAAAGAGGAGGTTCTACGCAGAATCGGAGAGGAAAGGAATATGTGGAAAACACTGATAAGGAGAAGGGACAGAATGATAGGACATCTGCTAAGACATGAGGAATGACTTCCATGGTACTAGAGGGAGCTGTAGAGGGCAAAAACTGCAAAGGAAGACAGAGATTGGAATACGTCAAGCAAATAATTGAGGACGTAGGTTGCAAGTTCTACTCTGAGATGAAGAGGTTAGCAAAGGAGAGGAATTCGTGGCGGGCCACATCAAACCAGTCAGTAGACTGATGAAAAAAAAAGAAAAAAAAAAAGATAGGCTAAGATTTTTGAGAAAGAGTGAAGACGGTATTTTCGATTTAACAAATGATATTGTTGCAGCGAGACGCTTCGTATATGGTCTATGCTACGTATAGACGTTATAGTTGACTAGCAACGACTGATAGGTAAAGATTAAATTACGTCTTTGGAAGTTGAGCGCATACTTAATTTTACGTAAAGGTACTTTAAATCCGCATTGATTGGATGAGTTTACTTTGAAACTTTGATAGGAAAAGCATTTAAGTGGAATCAGCGGTTCAGACAACCACTATTTATTAATTTCATACGTTGGTGGTATATTTTGGTTACTCCGTTGCGTCGTCCTATTGTCAAATCATACACTGGAGATTTTTAGTTTGTCGCTGCATGTGGAATATCTGATTTCTTTCCATCTTATACTCTTGTGCATAGTATTTTTCCTTGTAACGGAGTTAGCTTTGGTGTTAATTAACATTATGTATCTGGTGATATCCTGTGAGTCAGAAGCGTTATTAAGAGCAATATCAATATATCCCGGTAGCTACCACTAGCCTAATTATACACGAAAATAGTAACTGTGTCTATCCTTCAGTACGTATCGTCGTCGTAGCGATATCTAGTGTTATCTGTAGTGAGAGAAAATTGACATCCAAGCCTACGTGTCATCGTTATGTCTGGATAGGTGATCACTTCTGAATACACAGGTTACGTCATTCATCTTGGCACTGTCTTGTCTACACAGTTAAGTGATGTATTCAAAGTAGGAGCTTGCACTGTTCGGCGTTGCTTTCTCTCCTACGTGTAGCAGTGTTGCTAGCTTCTGCTGATACTGTGTTATTACTACGAATGGTCTGTGTCTAAAGGGTGGTGCAGTACATTTCGCACTCATTCGTCGCACAGGACCTCGATGAACTCTCTTCGTAGGATCCGGACGGTTTCCATCATAAGTGATTCAGCACTACTATAATTTTATAAATAGGAAACAAGAGGTGGGATACCTGCTTTATCCATGATATTCCTATCACATGTTGGCAAACTGTCAATTTCGTTTTATAGACGCCGAATGCGTATTTCACTGCAGTGATCATGTAGTCACCCGTACCTCAGTATCGAGTAATTGCATGAGACAGACGTTTTCCAATGCTTTCAGTTTTGATAGATTGACGTCCATTGCTGGAAAACCCTCCTCTATACCCCTGCTGTATACCTGTTTATGCTTTACAGTCTTCATCTGTACGGATCCCTTCTGCTCCTGTGTGTCTTCCAACATATAACCTTCCTCCATTAGACAGTTTATCGTATCTCGTGAACTCAGTAAATAACTGCCTTGATCTATCTGCCAACCACTCACCTGGGTACATATTCGGACCTATTCTATTTAATTTTCGTGGAATATAATAACTAATAAATGTTGGATTGGTTTTTGACTTATGAAACCTAGTGCACTCTCCTCGACGAAAGGTTCATCAGAAATAATGGTAACACGATATGTGGCCGTGTCGGCGAGTTGGTAATACCCAGGTTCTCCTCATACTACAACACAGAGTGAGAAACACACTTACATTACCCTCTCGTGATACTTTTGCATACATATCTTCAGTAGACAGCTATATAGTAGTTCATGACTTAAACCCATTTTCTGCCGGTTACAAGAAAAGAAACGCGCCGTTAAAATGTGGATAAATTAAATAAACCTGCACCACACGGCGATAGAAACGCTTCTCAGGAAGAAACAACGTGTCTCATTCCTCTTGTTGCCTGACGGTATTATTAGCGACGACTGCAATGAACACAGGAAAATCGTGATTGGGCTAGATCACGGAACAATGGAATTTAGTTGCCTTATCCAATAAATCACTATTCATGTTACGTACCTTCAATAGTCGTGGCAGGATAGTTCTCTTCCAGTTAGAAAACTTGCTAAAATATAAGTCGTGAACGTTCCCATGTCTGTGCTGGAAATATTATGCTACTGGGTCGTTTACCTTCTCATTACTAAGAACTGAAGCACTATAAATGCTTGCAATATTTCATGCGGTCGCCACCAGAAACGCCGTTTTACAGTCTGATAATGGTCCATGCTGCAATATCTCACTTGGGCAAGACTGGTTCTGGGGGCGTAATGAAGAATTGTACTTGATGCTATGCCCCATGAATTGATTGATATGAATCTTACCTGACATATCTGTGGTATTATAAGATGCCAGCACAGGCTTCGAGACTACTCAGAGTAATCTACAAACTGTCGCTTATTGTCCATAGACAAAACCTTCCTGCGGAATATTGGCCTACCATATTGCTAGCCGTCTCACCACAGTGCTCATGTAGAATGGACTCTATGCTATGCTACATTTTTCCTCAGCAGCTCACTGTGAAGTCCTCAGTAACTCACTGGGAAATCCGCGCCACATTATCTCCGCCCGAATATCGAATTTGTAACATCACTGCAACGCCTACGATACGTCGCCACTCCTGTGGAACATTCGAATCTTGGCCGTGCAGTTTTCGCGTGCCATATTATTTATGGATATCTAGAGGCGTCCTTGGTTTTCTCTATGTGACTACTTGATGTGGTGGAGTGTTTAGGACACTGGTCCTGCATTATAAAGCAGTCTTCTTCTTCTTCTTCTTCTTCCGTCATGCATTAGGCTTTCCCTCAGCCTGTTGCAGCTACATCTGGTCCTTCCATCGTTTTGCAGGTCTTCAATTGCAACTTTTACCTTGCGGAGTATATCGCTAAAAATGTAGTGTAATCTTGATTTGTCCATTCGTAACAGAAGGGATATCCATTTTTGTCAGTATTCGTCAACTTTACTGTTTATATCGAAAATATTTAATTCGTTCCTGATACCTGTATTTCTTTTCTAGTATGGCTTGGTGTATCCTGCTATGTACCTGAGGAATTTCATTTCATTGGCTTGTAATCTTATTTTATCTCTCATTTTCATTACCCAAGATTGGCTTCCATATAGTAATATTGGTACTGACATAACCTTATAAAATTTTAGATATGTTTCTGTTCTTACATTACGTTGGAGGCCTCTTCTGATAGTGCCATTTAAGTAGTTAAACTCCTCAATTTTGTTTTTTTGATCTAGGTCTTCCCTGTACGAGTGCATAGTTCTTAGAAATTTGAATCTATCTGTTTGCTCTATAATATTGTTGTCTATAATTATTTTTGTTCTTACTGGTTTTTTTTCACAGAAAGCCATGGCTTTTGTTTTTTGTATTGATATTGACATATTGTATATCTGACATGTTTGGTATAGTTCGTAGGCAGCTCTCTTCAGTCCATCTTCATTATTCGAAATTAACACTTCGTCATCTGCGAATAGCAAAGTCATAATGTACTCTTTTTGGTTGAAGTTTTATGTGTAGTTCTTCAGTTTCATTCTCCATTGCCGTATAATGTCGTCAATGTATGTATTAGAGCAGTGGAGAGAGGCTGCAACCTTGTCGAACTGCTAAATTAATAACCTTTGTTGTTTCTTCATTATCCCCAATTATTTGGATTCTTGTCTTAGCATAGATCTTTTAGACTACCTGTACAATGTGTATTGATATACCTCTTCTTATTAAAATTTCCCACAATAGCTGTCTATTTATTTTATCAAAAATCTTTACGTAAACGATGAAAAGGATGTGTGTTTCTTTATCGAATTCCTTATTTTTTTTCTATAATTTGCTGTAGCATAAATATGTTGTCTGTACAGATTTTCCCCGTTCTGAGTCAATTTTGTTCTTCTGACAGCAGACACTCCATTATGGATTTTAGTCTTTCGGTTATTATTTTAGCATAGATCGGATACGCTGTATTTATTAGTAATTTTCTGGTTTTGATCTGTCTCCTTTTTTAAATATTGGTTTTACAAGTGAGATCGTCCATTCTTTTGGTATTTCCTTTGTTATCCAGCAAAGATTAAAAAATCTGAGGAACCTTTTTATAAATGCTACTGAAGAATATTTTATTAGTTCGCTGCTAATGCCACCACTTCCTACTGCCTTTCGGTTCTTTCTATATCTGAGAGCATGTTCTAATTCTTGGTGCTCAAGATGATCTGGATTTGTTTCAAGATCTCCATCATTTTCTGTGATCATTTCATTGGTCCACATTTCCTTGTAGTAATGGAGCCAGTCTTTGTTCTTTATTACATTGATATCTGCCACATCCTTTTCACTGTTATTCAAGTGTCTTACCATTTGATATGCAAGTGTCTTCTTCTTCTTCTTCTTCTTCTTCTTCTTCTTCTTCCGTCATGCATTAGGCTTTCCCTCAGCCTGTTGCAGCTACATCTGGTCCTTCCATCGTTTTGCAGGTCTTCAATTGCAACTTTTACCTTGCGGAGTATATCGCTAAAAATGTAGTGTAATCTTGATTTGTCCATTCGTAACAGAAGGACATCGTTTTTGATCCTGGCAACAAAGTTATCCCAACCTTCTTGATGGAGCTTCCTGCTTAGTTTTTTCACTTCTGCTGTCTGCTTCTTGTGTGCTTCATTATTTTCCTGAGTTGAGTGTTGTAGATAATTTTTATGTAGTTTGCTCTTTATTTCAACAGCCTCGTCCAAGTCATGTGGCCTTTTTTCTTCTTCCTGTGCTTCGTTCTATCTAAAGCTTCACCGGCTGTAATTCTTAATATGTTTTTAATCTGTTCCCACTCATTTTCAGTACTCTCTGATTCTGGAACTATGCCCATTATTATGTGTCTAAGCGTCTTTGATAAAGATTCTTGACTGACTTCTATTCTAGTGGGTAGACTTTATATACCTCCCTTGGTTGTTCTGGGGATTTTTTACGTGTTTTATGCCATCTCTGCTTTAGGGAAACTTTTGCTTGTAGCAAGAAGTGGTCTGTGTTATGTTGTACCCTCTATATACACACACATCCTGAAACAGAACAGCTGTTTTTTGGTTTGCTGCGAACAGTCAATTTTGGTTAATGTGTATTTGCAAAATCTCTTAACATGGTTCCATTGCTGTTGACTGTAGTCTCTCCAGCATAGCCAACTATGTTGTCTATTCTTTCCCTTACTATTCTTGAATTGCAGTCTCCGCCAATTATAATATAGTCATTCCTGTCTATCCTATCTAGTGTTTTCTGTAGATCTTCATACAACGACCGGCCTGTTTGGCCGTGCAGTTCTAGGCGCTTCAGTCTGGGACCGCGTGACCGCTACGGTCGCAGGTTCGAATCCTGCCTCGGGCATGGATGTGTTTGATGTCCTTAGGTTAGTTAGGTTTAAGTAGTTCTACGTTCTAGGGGACTGATGACAACAGAAGTTAAGTCCCATAGTGCTCAGAGCCAATTGAACCATTTCATACAACGTCTCGCTTTCTTCGTTCTCCCTTCCTCTGAAGCATACACTGCTATACAGGTTAGATATCCTCTAGAAACCTTACATGTTATGCTGGATATCCGTTCGTTTATCCATACGTAGCTTATGAGTCTGTTTGTCCATTTTTGTTTATTATTATGGCAACCCTAGCTTGTGATCTTTTGCTTTGTTCTACTCCACTGTATATCATAGTATAATTTCCTATATCTTTAGTTGCTTTCATTTTCTTCTAATATTTTATGTAGTTCTCCTTCCTTTGTCGATCTCCCTCTGACGTTACATGTCATTAATTTTACATGTTCCGCTGTACCAAAATCTTTAATCTTTTTCCTTTTCCGGTTCGTCGTATGGTGTTTCGCCCGGCTTTCCCTATGTAGCTTGCTAGTAACTTTTATTTCGCGTGGTCGCCTTACGGGGGCTGCGCAGGTATAGTTGGAGAGTGGGGCTGCCACTTCAAGGCCTTCCAACGTGCCTGATTTTCTTGTAATGGTTTACTCCCCTAGGGAAGCTGGCCGCTCTACGCCTCTAGAGCCCTCCCTGCCCTACGTTGTGGGACACACTTCGTCTGGCTCCTCTGTCAAGGCCTGTCCGACTTGGGTGGCCCTGCTGGTAGCTACGCTAACGTCGGCATAGCCCTTGACTTCATCGAAGGACGCAAACCCTCCGGCCCCGCTAAGGCGGTGTCCCCTGCGAGGGAACATAATCCCAGCCCGATCGTCGAAATTTCGGTTTTCCTGTTTTCCAAAAATGAATTAGAACATGTGCTGGAGTGATTCATTTGAAAATTACACGGCCGATTTTCGCCCATCTCCCTGTATTATCAGAGGTTGCGATCAATGACGCTGTCCCATCCTTCTTTAGTGGGAGGGCAGTTAGTGATATCATCAATGAAGAAACTGACAGTTTGTGAACAAAGTATGGTGTGACAACTTACTGTGTGTTTATGACTTTTGTCAGCAAGCAAGCAATCCGAACTGCTGATATAATGTTTCAGCGTCTCTCATCGTCAAGTTAAAACAGATTAAACCCTAAAAATAAGATCTGAAATAATTTTGCTGGAACCCAAGAGATGCGTAATGGCCTCCAGTTCAGACTCGTCACGCTAGTTATAGGAAATCAGTTTCTAAAATCACAAACTCCGTTGTACAATACACCCTCCTCCAGCTTCTGGCTATGTGCCACTCTCGCTCCTTCTCCTCAGTCTGTCTTCCACAACAGTCTTGTCTGTCGCTACGAGTCTTATATTTCGGAAATAAAGTTTCCAATACGGCGCTGCCCGTCTTTAATCAGTATCTTAGGGGCATAATCTGCTACAGGAAAAAAACATCTAGGATAATCAGTGTAAGATCGCCTGTTGCCTGCAGCAACGGCGATGACGATTGGCGCGATCGAAACAAAAGACAGCCGGGCTGCCCGCTGGGAACATCTGCTGCCTCCCAGCCCAGCTGCCCGCGCCAGGACCACCGCAACCATCTCGAACGGCTCCTCCAAACTGTCGGACAACCTGAAAAGTGAAAAGTGTGTAGAAACTAACGCTTGAACGGAAATCAAGAATCGACCCCTGATTAGCATCAACTGTTCCAGTTTTGCTGCAACAGTTGTAACTGACTAATGCAAACTGTGAGAGGGTACGTTTGGGCATCGCAGGAAATCTCGTACAGGTTTACAGACTAAATTTTTATCACCCCGTCAGAGCGTGAACTCCACTATATGATTACATGATATTCGGTACAGTTCGTTGCGGATAGCGAAGGGCATACACGAAGCCAGAGAGTACCGTTGTTAATATGATGTATTGTCTTCAGGAGGAGCAGCCTTGATATCTAGACATAAATTTACAGCATTTTCGTTGAATCGCTTATGGCAAATGCCGACATTGTTGTTTCGAAAGCCAGACTGCAAATTTCCACCACCTATCGCTATCCTGTCCAAGCTTGTTCTCGTTGCAGACGAACGTTGAACGTAAGCTTCCTTCCTTCCATCCATCCTTCTTTCCTTCTCGAGTGAAGGATGAGATTACTAAGAGGTAGTGAACACATTAACGTTAGAATATAATATGAAATGAAAAGAACTGCTCGGCTTTCGATAAATGATTGGTCGTTACGGATTGCAAATCGTATTAGTTATAAGGTGACCATATTCACGGAGACCTCAGATGTCACCTCACGTTTTTATTAATGTACAGGTGATTAAATTCCTTTATACGTAAATGAATGTCTAAATTCTCCACTGAACTTAGTGTCTCTTTGCTGTAGCTGTTTGATTATAAAAGTACCTTAAAAAGTATTTCACTTCTTTGACGATCACTTGCAACGTGCATTTTTTGTTTCTTTCAACCTCTGCGTACTGTTACGTGATCACAGCGTGAAAGACAAGTAGACATACCTGGTGGAACGGACGCTAATTGTGAGTCTGGCGGTACCAGTAACGACGTGAGAGTGCGAGCACAGTATTGATAAAACTAAGATTTGGGACAGAATGTCGGGAATGCACGAGAGACGCGAATATTACAAGTAAAGTAATGAAACAGGTACAGAAGGGAAGTCAAAGTGCGACGAAAATCTCTAGTTTATTTAATCATTGTTGTGTGATCAATCCTAGTTTTGTATATTAACCGTTGGTGCCGAAAAGCAAAGTGAACAGTAATAATTTATACCGCAAAATGGCTGGTTGTGCGTGCCTGTTTCTTTTAACCATTTTCCCTCAAAATGTCACTGTGAAAGTAGCGACGCAAGCAAACAGGAATCGCCGCCATGTTGCAGTTTAGACCACGTTATCGCCGTGCTCTGGAAACCACATCTTCTAGCGTAGACTACGGATCACGAGACACTTTTTTAACACAAAGACTATAGGGCTCACTGCTCAAGAATAAATACTGCACGTCGCAGATCCTGTCACTAACATTGTCTTTCGCAGGGCGCAACATTAATAGACAGCTCCTAAACTACTGAGCAGAAACTAGAAGTTATGCAATTAATTAACTATGCACGAACTGCAGAAACAACTACATATCGCAGAACAACAATCGTAATATAATATGAACAAATCAGATTCTTCACCCCACTCTTGCCCACGTTAACACTTCACAGTTATATAATGAGCTATTAATTGTTGTTACTTTAGCCGCTCCCTTGAAATTATAATACATAATTTTATAACAAAAACATATTTATGTAAATGCATTCTCGTAATCTTTTACTTTAAATTGAGATTCATATACGGTCTGTTAAAAATGTATGCCATACTGATATCACAGATAAATGTGCAACGATGAAACAGTCCTGGCAAACAAATTTTGAGAAACTCGTGGCATACATTGTCAATTTACAGAAAATAAATAATTCTTGCGTACACAGTATTTAAATATGTGGTTGAAGGACGTTTTACTGGAACAGAGCATGGGAATAGATGTAATTAGATTAATTTTGTTTTCTTGCAGGTAAGACCAAGAGGTGGTGTACAGCAAGGGACTGCAGGCAAGCTCACCTGGATCGAATAGTGAGCAAGGAAGCAGCAGGTAAACTGTATCTATTGCCCGTTTGACTGAATATAGAGATGTCAGGAGCGTAATTAAGTTTCCAAAGTATTGCTTCTAACTGCGTTGGAGGGATACGCAATCCTTATCCACTCCTGAATAAGGAAATTCCCCATTATTCACAGACATGATTCCCACTTCAGACTCGTGACGGCATTATTGTAGCGCAAAGAAAGGGAGCTTGAGTACCTTCCAGAATAATGCAGAAAAACGTTGTAACGTTCGCTCATGGAGACTAAAATAGCATAATTAAATAAGTTAAAACTGTGTTTGCAAAGAAATAATTTACCAGTGATGAGGCACAGGAGATTAAAATAAAGGATTTTAATTGTGTCAGAGTGTAGATAAATGGTGTGTCAGGAAGTGTAAGGCTACTTTGATCTAGGAATCGGCGGCCTTCATTGGTGTTGTACGTCATGACTGCCTCATGTGAAGCTGGCATTAGTCCTGTAAGAGCAGTAACCAAGTCTGTATGGCAGCATTCACGTGCCAGGAGTTTCAACTCAATCGATCCATAGCGTAAAGTGTGTTATGTGTGCAAATGCAGATGTTCTGATCACTGGTATCTTAATATACACTAACTTCAGTATGTTAGTTGTTTTTTCTCTGCATCGAACAGCCTTCCCACAAACCTGTTACATAATTTACTACCTCATGTTTTCTGTATGGTCGTAACTTCACCACTAAGTGAACTACGCCTGTCAGTATAGGAACGGTTTTGCATCCACACATCCTCACTTCAGCACGTGACCTGCTGCCCCCCAGAGGAAAGTAAGCATTCATATGTACTTGGAGGTACTAATCAACCTAAGAACATACTACTCTTAATAGCTATGATTATGAGTCTGCAAATGAAATACAAACTGGTGTAATATTGTTCAGTACACTGTTCTGTCACCAATAAAAAAATACATGCACTTACACCCATCACACCCTGTAATATAACCGTAGGTCTAATTTGCTGAGATATGCCTGCAACTGTGTCATTCACGATTTAAATAACAAAACACTGCATCAGTTACGTATTTTTTTTATGCTTAGACGATTCGTTTCGAGACTTTATTCCGTTACTAAGTGCCACTATTACATAGACAGGTTTGTTTCATGTGATGTTTGAATGTGTTTTGTTGTACCCATCTTGCATTGCAGTCTTCTATTTTTGGTTTTACTGCAGTAAGAAGATAGCAAAATATAAGGGTTCTCGTGTGCTAATGTTATGAAATAGAATTCTTTGACCTGTTCGCTGACAAGTTCTGTGCCTCCTTCACTGTGCAGAAATCCACACCCATATTACTCTTTACACTTGTTGTTTGTTTATGTGAAATCAAAATATGGTGCAAAGATATTACGTTAGTATGTATCAAGTTGTCTCTTATAACGTCTATCGCAACACTACGGAATATTTAAATTACCTATTATGCTTTATATTCTGTTTTATATTATTTTTTTGCAACTATTGCATAGAATTATGAAGAATCAACACATTTGTGCAATTGCTACAGTTATTATGCAGGGTGCTTCAGAATTTCTATTACACAGTTACAGGTCTTGTAAAGGGGACTCAGGAAAGTAGCATTTTGTAGTAAACCCACGTCCGGAAGTGCGCCGTTGGAAGATAAACCATTCTGAGTGATGGAAAGCAATACACGTTGACAAAGATGAGTGCTTCGTGTCAGATGACTCTTGGGTGATGTTACGTAACGTGTCATTAGAGAACATACCAATGAATTGTAATGCATGTACGTCAGTTGGCACTGAGTGAACGAGAAAGACTGTGCATTACTGAATGGCAGAGTACACGTTTTCCGAATACATCGACTTGGTGCTCATGTATGGTGAAAGTGGACGAAATGGTCGATTAGCACAAGGCCTGTATCACGAACGATTTCCGGGTCGTGCCCGTCCATTGCATGCAATTTTCGCAAGACTGCAACAATGACTTCGGGAAACCGGCACCTGCAATGCTAATAGCGCCGATTGTAATCCTGGCCGGACGGGCCGCACTGCTGACGTGGAGGGTGAAGTCCTCCAACTGCATGAACAGAACTCATCGACAGGTACCCACAACATCGCAGGTTCCGTTGGTGTATCCCAGGGCAGCGTCTAGCGAGTTCTCCACTAACAGCAACTTCACCCGTATCAGCTCCAGAGGGCGCAGGCAATGCGTCCAGCTGAATTTGCTCCAAGTGCCGATTGCAGCGCATGGTTCCTACACCGCTGTGACGACGTTCCATATCTTCCTCGGATCATTCTTTTCACAGACAGGAAAACCCTCACACCACATTACTTCAAGTATTTCAACATCGTTTCAGTATCAGTAAGGATGATGATATTATCCACAGTGGTCTGGTTGGCCTGTATATTCTACCAAACCGCCTAGTGGGTCACAGTTTGGCCTTACTGCAAAACGTATTGATGCAGCATTTGGAGGATTTGCCATTGCCTGTACATTTCTACATCTGCATCTACATTTACACTCCTCAAGCCACCCAACGGTGTGTGGCGGAGGGCACTTTACGTGCCACGGTCATTACCCCCCTTTCCTGTTCCAGTCGCGTATGGTTCGCAGGACGAACGACTGCCGGAAAGCCTCCGTGCGCGCTCGAATCTCTCTAATTTAGTTCCAACATGATGACACGCGAGCCCACTTTTCTCGCGGCGTCCGTGCACTATTACGGAACATTCGGCGACAGGCGGGTAGGTCATGATGAACCGATTCGTTGGCCACCAGGATCGCCCGATCAAACACCCTTGGACTTTTTCCTGTAGGGTTACATGAAGAGCATTATTTACGAGCGTCCTGTGA
The DNA here is from genome assembly GCF_021461395.2 of Schistocerca americana. Taxonomy (NCBI): domain Eukaryota; kingdom Metazoa; phylum Arthropoda; class Insecta; order Orthoptera; family Acrididae; genus Schistocerca; species Schistocerca americana. Next base: position 419,375,688 of record NC_060121.1, on the reverse strand, counting down.
AGTCGCAGGACGATCTCCTTGCCCGTGTCATGGCTGCAGCGGAGGTCATTCAGGACACTCCATGACTTTTGGGCGGTGTGTTTTAGAACACTATTAGCAGGTGCACTTTGTGCAACGAAACTCGTGGTTGCTACTTCGAGCATATGTTGTAGTTCACGGTAGTAAGGATTCGTTGAACTACGTGCATCGTATCTTTTGACGTTTTTTCTGCGTCGTTATCTTCCAAACGCCGTATTTACGGTCACGGATTTCCTACCAATTATTGCTGTACTGAGTGCTCTCTACAGCACCTACAACTGTGTAACAGGAATTCAGAATAACCATACAGGAGAAACATACGAAAAATTAATCGATTCACTAACTAGGTGTGTCCTTAGTTTTTGTGTCCAGCTCCCCCATTAAATCCATTGCGTGTTATTTCTGACAGTCGGTTTGCTCTGCTCGTTCCTGATACCCAGAGAGTCATAAATAGCGACGCCCAACCTGATGCAGAACTCTGTGACTTCCGTAAGGCTTTCGCTACAGGAACTGCCGTTGCGTAGTGAACATAATACGTGAAATTTCCTGACAGGTTGAAACTGTGTGCTGCATCCGGAACTGAACCGAGGACCTTTGCCTTCCGTGGGCAATAGAGCACATGCCCACGAAAGGCAAAGTTCGAGTTAGAGTTCCGGTCCGCCACACTGTTTTAATCCGCTTGAAAATTTCATATCAGCCCTCTCCGCTGCAGAAAAGAAAATTCGTTGTGGAAACAGGATACATGTTTACCGATTATCGCACCAGCTTTGTTCGCTGGACTTCCATCAGATATAACTAGACAGGTCATTCTTAACCAATCAAGGTTATGGGATGTAAACATAAATTCATGAGTATGCTGAAGTCATTGCTATTCTTTGAATATAGAAATGGATTCGTGATAACGTCAGATTCTCCGTAAGGCCGCTCGCGTATGATACTGATGTATATAGGAAAACTGACTGGCCAAAAAACCGTAGCGAAATTGTAGCAGTCTTGCAAAGAATCATCGCTTGGTGCAGGGATTGGCTGTTAACTCCCAACGCATATAAATGCAAAGTGTTGTGCATGAAAGTGAGGCAAGAGCTGTTATTGTTCGATACAATTGATGACGATAAATCAGATAAATCGCCGATAATAGTAATTGTAAAATAGTAAGAGAATCCATTCTGAGCGAGATGAAGTGGAACGATCACTTGGAACTAATTGTAAGAAAATCAAATGCAGGTTGAGACTCACTGGGGTTAGTTATCCACGAAAGACAGTTTTCCTGCCGATTCCTGAGAACTGGTTGCCAGTCTGGAACCTTAACAGGTAGAATAAACAAGGAGATGTGACGCGTATCATTACGGATTCGATCGGTAACTGCGAGAGCGTTAGGAAGATGTTCAACAACCTCGATTGGCAGACACTGCTGTTACACCATGGAGGACGGCTGCCCAAAGCTGTGCCCAGCGAGCAGATTTGAATGTTCTGTGAGTCCCCGAAATCACTTAAGGCAAAGACAGGCATGATTGCTTCGAACTGGTTCTTCCCCCGTCCTTCCTCAATCTTAACATGTGCTCTTTCTGTAATGACGTCTTCATCGTTGGAAAAACGCTAATCTTCCTTCCTTCCACTGACAGAAGCTACAAGGAGGCATTCTGGGTCAGAGAGATGTTTACTATGAAAATTCCGCTTTATTCGCGAATGAAACAAAAAAAGGGTGAGGGAGTGTCTGCGGGAAGAACTGATAGTAGTATCATACGTATCCTCCCTCCATTATGTAAGGTGCCTTGTGAAGTGTAGAGGTAGATATGTAGATGTAGATATGTACCCTTCTATTCAAAAGAAGCAATAGATAAGATACACAGAAGCAGTCCCCAAATTTTCTAAGAAAAATGGTATCGTTTTACTAGCAAATAGATTCATCTTTACGGTTCAAAACGAAAAAAAGGAGCCAAGAATGAGAAACGTTCGCATTCCTCTCTAGCAGAGAAAAATCCCCGTCTAGGAAGGCAAAGCTGAGGAAGTTTTTGATTGTCACTGTTTTTCCCTTACAGGCTCCGGCTTATACGGACGTAACACTTCTGCGTTATGAAAATATCGTGACAGTGCTACGCGAAGAGGTAGCAGATGCTCAGAACAACAGTAGGAGATGCTTGAATTCTCAGTAACAAAGACTGCACTGTAAACTACTAGTTTGTCCAATATATTCGTGAGACATTGCAGTTATTTTTTACTGATTGTAAAAACTTGTGCATATAAAGCACTTCTTCATTGCATACATGTTGATAGCGGCACAGAAGAATTTATTTATTTGCAAATACGAGATACGACGTGTCATACAATGCTTGAAAAGTACGTACTATCTGATGTGCACATCTAAATGCACTGGTCTTCTGCAGAGAGAGTCTAATAAGTAGGCACATCATACGAATATCTTCCGTTCTTCTGATTGAGGTGGCGGCGAAGAACCAGCCGGTTTCCTTCCCCTTCGTTCACCAGTCCGAAATTGCGTAATGTCTAACCTTCCACTGTTTCTAATAAGCTATGCAATATAACTCGAGTCTCCAAAAATTCTCATTGTCTGCTAGATCAGTTTATATTTCGGCAAAGTAGTTTAGTAGAGATGCAGCCTGGTGGTGAAGTGAAGCAAGCATCAAGAATAACTTGTGGTGTTCACCCGCAGTCGTCATGTAGTCAAAGAGTTAGGCAATTTTGCTGTACCGTCACAATACATATATTCGCTAGTGAAATTCATCATATATAATCCGTCACAATTTGAGGAAAACAATGTTGTCCATACTACAAAACTAGACGAAAAAATGCCCCTTATTACCCATTAATAAAGTTGTAAGTGGCTCCAAAACGAATTCAATTTGCAGCAAGACAAATTTTTATTCACTCACCCAATAATGTGAAACGCCTGACAATGCGAAATTTTAAAATCATTTCTGCGATTAACTCCTTCTGTTCCATGGAATAATTTCTATTTCAAGGCTGGTATCCTGGGAAAAAATTTCTTTTTAATTGTAATTGCGTAAGTAGGACTAGGAAATAATGTGTTCATTAATGTTAACACTAGTAATGTATACATATCCCGTAAAGTGATTCGTTCAACATCATTTCGATACAAGAATCGTTCAACTGATGTATAGGAAATGCAACAAACAAACTAACCAATTTTCGATAAAGTTATATCTTGTTTTGGAAGGAGGACACCTAATATGATGTCGATTCATGTTATCTTTAATGCAATGATGAAATGTTATGCAATGATATTACCCATGTTGCCTTTAGCCATTCATGTAAAGTATTTTGTGAAAAAAGTTGAAACCACTGTAATGTTCTCATGGAACTGACGATGCAGTGAAAGGTTTTTTGTGGACCTAAATGCTATGACTGTGATAAGGTTGTGTGAATAGTCCTACGACACATTCCATGCAGCCATCGCACAATAATGTCAGATTTCCTAGAAACTGTGAATTGCTGTTTTTCGTCGAAATGTACCACATATAATCTGACTTACGACAATTATCTGTGTTTGCACCTGTTTACTATAGTCCTGTGGACCACTCTTTGCAAAGTTTTAGTATCGGAGGTCATTAGATACCACTCTCCACAGCTGTCTTCACAGTATCGATTTTTCGATTATAACACCACCTACTTGCGTGAATTGCAGAAAAAAACATTGTACCTCATTCAATACTCGCTGCTCTGTTGCGTCGAAACGACTCTGACGAACTGACAGGCTCTTTCGATTTCGGCATGAAGACACAACTTCAGGTAGGAATATGACTTTTTCATTGTTACATCTCAAGTATTGACGGAGGAGTAACGACCAGCGCGCACTCACGTGCAGCACACGAGTGCCTCCTCGGAGAAACGCTCGTGGCGACGACGGAGTTAACTTCCTAGGAGAAGCGCGGTTCAAGGCCGAGAGACGAAACGCGCGCGGCGTGTAATTTGCAGCCATAACCGGCTTAACACTGCTGTTGTTAGGCAGCAGACTGGTATTTACCAGCACTTATGCCAAGTAGCAGCCGAGTGTGCATAATTTTGACGTATATGACTTCTTTCGCAAGGTTTAACATTGTTTTAATTTTTCTCTACTGCTGAGCACTTCATGAAGGGAGGAGGAGAGGAACCACTGTAGTCAAAACAACATTGGCTGGCGATGAATAAAATGTTTAGTGCTATTTTATTAATATTGTCTTGTAATGATTTTATGATTGGTGTAATTCAAATAGATGTACCGGTATATGACAGATATGACATACGTTTGGAAGACAGTCAACTTCAAAACTTAGAAACTGTGGCACAACAAAGAAACCATACGTAACTCAATCTGCAGAACAGATAATATCACATTAAACTATGCATTAGTCCATAAGTGAAAGTTGCACTTTCCACTTGCAAAGATCCCTCAAAGTTGGGACTGACATTAGTTCTTTAAATATTCCACCGTTCAAAACTGCTTTACCTTGACATCACGAACTTATTTCAGGACGACTCCATCTTCTAGCGTCCCTTTCAAATTGTATGACTTCGGAATATTTCAATATGAACTACACTACTGGCCATTAAAATTGCTACACCACGACGATGACGTGCTACAGAGGCGAAATTTAACCGACAGGAAGAAGATGCTGTGATATGCAAATGATTAGTTTTACAGTGCATTCACACAAGGTTGGCGCCGGTGGCGACACCTACAACGTGCTGACATGAGGAAAGTTTCCAACCGATTTCTCATACACAAACAGCAGTTGACCAGCGTTGCCTGGTGAAACGTCGTTGTGATGCCTCGTGTAAGGAGGCCGGCCGAGGTGGCCGAGCGGTTCTAGGCGCTGCAGTCTGGAACCACGCGACCGCTACGGTCACAGGTTCGAATCATGCCTCGGGCATGGATGTGTGTGATATCCTTAGGTTGGTTAGGTTTAAGTAGTTCTAAGTTCTAGGGGACTGATGACCTCAGCAGTTGAGTCCCACAGTGCTCAGAGCCATTTTTGAACATCGTGTAAGGAGGAGTGATGCGTACCATCACGTTTCCGACTTTGATAAAGATCGGATTGTAGCCTATCGCGATTGCGTTTTATCGTATCGTGACATTGCTGCTCGCATTGGTCGAAATCCAATGACTGTTAGCAGAATACGGAATCGGTGGGTTCAGGAGGGTAATACGGAACGCCGTGCTGGATCCCAACGGCCTCGTATCACTAGCAGTCGAGATGACAGGCATCTTATCCGCATGGCTGTAACGGATCGTGCAGCCACGTCTCGATCCCTGAGTCAACAGATGGAGACGTTTGCAAGTCAACAACCATCTGCATTAATAGTTCGACAACGTTTGCAGCAGCGTGGACTATCAGCTCGGAGACCATGGCTGCGGTTACCCTTGACGCTGCATCACAGACAGGAGCGCTTGCGATGGTGTACTCAACGACGAACCTGGGTGCGCGAATGACAAAACGTCATTTTTTTCGGATGAATCCAGGTTCTGTTTACAGCATCATGATGGTCGCATCCGTGTTTGGCGACATCGCGGTGAGCGCACATTGGTAGCGTGTACTCGTCATCACCATAATGGCTTATCACCGGGCGTGATGGTATGGGGTGCCATTGGTTACACTTCTCGGTCACCTCTATTTCGCATTGACGGCACTTTGAACAGTGGACGTTACATTTCAGATGTGTTACCACCTGTGGCTCTACTCTTCATTCGATCTCTTCGAAGCCTTACATTTCAGCAGGATAATGCACGACCGCATGTTGCAGGTCATGTACGGGCCTTTCTGGATACAGAAAATGTTTGACTGCTGCCCTGGCCATCACATTCTCCAGATCTCTCAGCAACTGAAAACGTCTGGTCAATGGTGGCCGAGCAACTGGCTCGTCACAATACTCCAGTCACTACTCTTGATGAACTGTGGTATCGTGTTGAAGCTGCATGGGCAGTTGTACCTGTACACGCCATCCAAGCTCTGTTTGACTCAATGCCCAGGCGTATTAAGGACGTTATTACGGCCAGAGGTGGTTGTTCTGGGTACTGATTTCTCAGGATCTATGCACCCAAATTGCGTGAAAATATAATCACATGCCAGTTCTAGTATAATATATTTGTCCAATGAATACCCGTTTAACATCTGCATTTCTTCTTGGTGTAGCAGTATTAATGGCCAGTAGTGTAATACACGCGAAACGCCTACATGCCCAGAGACTGTCAACGTTTTTGTATACGTGCTGTAAAACTGCTGTCTGTAAACACATCACAGTGTGGTGTCAGTCCTTCAGTGAACAGCGGTTTCAACAAAATTTCCAGACTATATTCTTGCCGATGTTATACGAACATCGATATCTTTCTGAAAAGTAAGCGAGGTAACATTTCATTTGTTTTACCTATCTGAGAGACGAAATAGGTGATTTTCTGCATTATCCACCTGCAACTCTATATCGTTACGATTATCACAGAGATCTACAAGTAAGCTGAAAGAAATCCTCATCGCTTAACATGTCCTACAAGACATACGTAAACTCTATTAGGGTCCGTAAGTTACTAGTAAGTGTTGTTGGTTCAGGATTTTGTGCACGAACTGACCTCTAGATTATGTCATAAATGTTCGACGGAATTCATGTTGGGCAATATTGATGGCGATATGATTCGCTCGAATAGCCCAGAATGTTCTTCAAAGCTATCGCGAACAATTGTAGACCCGCTGGCGTGGCGCATTGTCATCTATAAAAATTCCATCATTGTTTGGGAACATGAAGTCCATGATTGGCTGCAAATGGTCTCGAAGACGCCGAACATGACCATTTCCAGTCAACGATCTGTTCAGCTGGACCAGAGGATCCAGTCCATTCCATGTGTATGGAGACCACTGCCAGTATGGACCTACCAACAGCTATCACAGTGCCCAATGGACAACACAGGTCTACGGTTTCACGGGATCTACGCCATACTCGAACCCTACCATCACCTCTTACCAATTGAAATCGGCACTCATCCGACAAAGGCCAAGGATTTCCAGGCGTTTAAGGTTCAACCGATACGGTCACGATCCGAGGAGAGGCGCTGCAGGTCGTGTCGTGCTGTTAACAAAGGCACTCGCGTCGGTCGCCTGCTGACATAGCCCATTAACGTCACCTTTCGCAGCACTGTTCTAACGGATATGTTTATCGTGCGTCTCACATTGATTTCTGCGGTTATTTCACTCAATGCTGCTTGTCTGTTAGCACTGACAACTCTACATAAACACCACTGCTGTCGATCGTTAAGTGAAGGCAATCGGCAGGTGCGTTGTCGTTGGTGAGAGGTAATGGCCGAAATCTGATATTATCGGACGAGTATTGAATTCCCTAACGGTTTCCGAAATGGAATGTCCCATGCGTCTAGCTCCAACTACCATTCCGCGTTCAAAGTTTGTTGACTTAATTCGTCCGGCCATAATCACACGGGAAACCTTTTCACAAGAATCACCTGAGTACAAATGATAGCTCCGCCAATACATTGCTCTTTTATACCTTCTGTGCACGGTACTACCGCCGTTTGTATATGTACATATCGCTGTCCCATGAATTTTGTCACAGTGCATTAGACTATTGAGTACTACTGTGATTTGCAGAAACCAGCAGTTTGATTTTACCTAGGGACACGGTAATCAACACGGAACTTCATACAGTTACTCATATTATCTCATTTGTTGGAAGTTACGCAAATATTGATTTCTAAGACTGTATGTTGGCTGAAAGAGATTTTTAATTTTTGTTTACGTTGAAAGCATGTGTGACGATTTGGTACCTTCATGTGCAGAGATTATAGAGAGATGTATCAGTGCTTTAGCACTTGTGTTCCTTGTAAAAGTCAATTCTTTTCAACCAGCCAATATTGATGAGAGAAAATTCTCTCATATACTTAACAGCACCAGACTTTTTTTTATTTTGTTTGTGTAAATTATATCATTGGTTTCAATCTGATAGTTTGTTGGAAGACATGATGTTCAACAACTTTTTATTCTTTTTATTTTTTGTTGACAATTATAAACGTGCAGAACCACAGTTCCTCAAACCACCGTAAAGTAAGAAAAACTGTACCAGGTAATTTGTTTGATGTCTGTCGCTACATTTGATAATTTCCTTTTTTGGACAACGTGTACGACACTCACCTGCACTGAGACAATTACCGAGTCTGCAAGTATTCGCCAGTCAACCGCCAAAGCGCCTTGTTTACCATCCTGTCTGAACCGAGACCGGCGCCTTCCTCTCTGGCTCCCACATTGCTTCGTCTGCTGACCGGCAGCCTTCCGCTTTTCCAGCGTTATCAGTATCGACAGTCTCCGTTTATTACGTCCACTTCCTGATCGTTGCGATTGTCCGCTCGACATCACGCCGTACTGAGGTGTTCATTAGGTGAACAGTGCGCGTTTGCGCCGATACTGATCTGGAATACTTGGGCCTACAACCTGCGATCAACGTTTGTGTGCCCCTTCTCCGCTTACACAAATTACGGTTCACCGCCGGTATTAGGTGCAGGCAGCTGTTATTGGCTGTCCTCACCTGCCCGGCTGTTTCACTCTCTATTCTGCCCTCCCGCTCACCCCCGTCACTTTCTCCCCGCTCCTCCAACACCTGTGTACGCTGGAGTCACCTGGCCCGCCCCAGACCCCCACCGCCTAAAGGTCGACGGCTGCAGCGAGTGACCGATACTTTTTTGTCCACTTGTGGTGACAAACCCACCGCACGACACCAGTGAAAGTCCTGGAAACATAAGTGAAACACTAGCTTTGAAGACAGGCACAGCAGACGTAATACGAGTATAATAAACCTCTTAAGTGCATCGTCAGTTTTTACTCAAGAATGAAGGGATTCCATTAAATGAGCCACTTGCGTGCACCACAAGCATTCTTTAAAATCCTTTTCTCCTCTACCATAATGCACTCGTTGGCACAAATATGTTTTTCACAAATATGTCTTTTTTTTTTAAGGAATAACCGACTTACATAAGAACGCATTAGATTCCAGTGCCAAAGTTGACACCATGTCCCCTCCATTCGACTAATGAACAAGACAGTAGAGTACAGAATAATCAGTTCAGCTTTGTGACTGGATTAAAGAGCTCGTAACTGTTCACAGATGCAGTTCTTAAAGTATAAAAGGGTTTAATCTAACACTACAGTGCTTTACTAGGCATCGTGGTCTTACTGGAGGTGGTATGTTTTTTGCGTCTTCCTCCTACCTGTGAACTGAGTTAACTAGCCAGTCACAAGGCTAACTACAATTTAAAGTGGACTCTGCACCCGATTGGATCTAACACTACAGTAATTTGCTGGGCATCGTGGTTTTACGGGAGATAGCCGCGCGGGGTTGCCGCGCGGTCTTAGGCGTCTTGTCACGGTCCGTGCGGTTGCCCCCCGTCGGAGGTTCGAGGCCTCCCTCGGGCGTGTGTGTGTGTGTGTGTGTATGTTGTCCTTACCGTAAGTTAGTTTAAGTTGGATTAAGTAGTCCGTAAGCTTAGGGATCGGTGACCTCTGCAGTTTGGTCCCATAAGACCTTACCATAAATTTCCAAAGAAGATAGCACCCTTTTTGTGTCTTTCCCCTACCTTTGAACTGACTTAACAATTTCGAGTGGTCTCAGAACCAAGGTGCTACACGGCATTTTTCACATTAACGAATGGAATGTGGTGAAAGAAATGATGAGGGAGACACAAAACCATAGGACTGGCCGCGGTTCGTAATGGAGATAACTCTTCAGGTATAAAAGTAGCATGAAGGGTACTCCAAGGGAGTGATATAGGTCAGTTACTGTTGAAATCACAGATCCTGTGAACGATGTTGTTGTGTGCAGAGAAATTGCGACATTAGAAATTACGAGGGACATTTTCTCGGCATAGTGCTGTTGAAAAAAATGAGGAATTTGTTGTCGGACATTGTGGAATATTCCCACTTCAGCACCTATAGTTCCATGGAGTTCCGACAAGTGGCGGCCCTCAAAATGACTTCCGTAAGGAGGTGCATTCCATGCAGAGAGCTGTCATTGCGTTTCTTTTGGCGGAAAATCAGCGCATTTCAGATATTCATAGGCGCCAGCAGAACGTCTGCGGAGACCTATAAGTGAAAAAAAGAATCTTGAGTAGTTCGGCGAGGCGTCTGTTACCATCGCAGCATCGCGCAAAGCTGTCCGATTTCCCGCGTGCCGGCGGACGCACACTGCTGTGACTGTTGCAATGTCGGGACGTGCGGACACTCTCATTAGATATTATCGACGGACCACCATCAACGATGTTGCTGCTCAACTGCAACGTCTTTGTTAGTAGTGCTGGCACACTCGTCCACCAGTTAGGGTACTCAAACGTGAGATACCAGGGCTTAATCGCCTGCTAACCTGACCATAAAGTGCAACGAGGGACCATGTGTGCGGAATCGCCTGCGCATTACGAGGCCGATCGTGCCTATTTTTCGTTGAACATCATCACAGGTGATGAAACATGGATTCATCACAAAATGGCAATTCATGGGGTGACGACACACCATATTTCCTCCGAAGAAAAAGTTAAAACCGCACCCTCAGTCTTCTGGAACTCCGAAGGGGTTATTCTGTTTGATGTCCTCCCTCATGGTGCAACGATCAGTTCCAAAGTGTATTGTGCCACCCTCAGGAAACTGAAGAAACATCTTCCGCGTGTTTGTCTCCACAAAAATGCAAACGAACTTCTCCTCCTCCACGGTAACGCAAGGCCTTAAGCAAATTTGCGCACCCGACCGCAACTCAGAAAACTTCATTACACTGTTCGTCCTCCTTCACCCTACAACCCGGATCTCGTATCTTCCGGCTTCCATCTATTTGACCTAATGGCTCTGAGCGCTATGCGACTTAACTTCTGAGGTCGTCAGTCGCCTAGAACTTAGAACTACTTAAACCTAACTAACCTAAGGACATCACACACATCCATGCCCGAGGCAGGATTCGAACCTGCGACCGTAGCAGTCGCGCGGTTCCGGACTGAGCGCCTAGAACCGCTAGACCACCGCGGCCGGCCTTGACCCAATGAAGGATGCCTTCTGCGGGAAGCACTATCTGTGGTGGTGGCATCTCGTGGTCGTGCGGTAGCGTTCTCGCTTCCCACGCCCGGGTTCCCGGGTTCGATTCCCGGCGGGGTCAGGGATTTTCTCTGCCTCGTGATGGCTGGGTGTTGTGTGCTGTCCTTAGGTTAGTTAGGTTTAAGTAGTTCTAAGTTGTAGGGGACTGATGACCATAGATGTTAAGTCCCATAGTGCTCAGAGCCATTGTGGTGGTGGGGAGGTTATTGATGTAGCAAGACACTGGCTGCGAAGCCGACCAGTAGAGTGGCAGCATGCGGGCATAAAGTCCCTCCCCGCAAGGCTGCGTAAAGCCGTCGCATTGGAAGGAGGTTGTATTGGAAGAAAGGATTTTGGAGCCAAAAGAGCGGAGAATAATATCGTGTAGTTGATCCTGTATGAAACCTACCGTTTTTCAGAAAAAAAGAACTGCCTCAATTGTTGAACGTCCCTCGTAATTGTGAAATGCGGGAAGATCTGAATTGGTTTGGCAGTTAGTGCAAAAATTCAATCTTGTCGAAAGTTATTTTGAGAGCCGTTGGTGTAGTACAATTATAAGGTTTATGATAAAACGTTGATCGGCCCCAAATATCGTGTGTATTTTCACTGAACCATTTTCTGTTTCGAATTTATTGCAAAACCTCCAGCAGGAAAACAAGGAAATATGTAAGAGTCATTTGGAGATGGATTCGTAATAAATCCGAAACCCTTAATCACTCAGTTTAAATATTTTTTTAAATTATACTTACGGCTGGTTGCTGGTTAGTTATAAATCTTATAAATAAGCAAAAATTTACCATGATGCTTTTAATTTGGCTTAAGATCCATTTTTTTACACGCTTGGCGTTACAGAAGTATACAGAAAGTTTGTACAACAAATGTTTGTGACAAAGCAAGAAGATTTTGCGTAAAATCCCTTTGTCTATCCGTCAGTTAAATGACAACGTTCACAGTATTGATACAGAAGTTTTCATTGCACAACGCAGCAGAAAGATTCTGATCTCCGCCGTCACACTGGTGATACAAAAATACTAGCTGATAAAATGAAAAGTATGATTCTGAGTGCAACACTCACGTCATGAAGTAAAACGTAAGAGTATTCAAAGCTAATATAAAATTTGGAGTAAGCAGACCATTAAAATTTCTTCTAGTATATAATATTTTAACTTTGCATCGCATATGGCTTTCTCTGTTGATTAAAACTACTACGGTTAATTGTTCGGTTCAAGAACTCCGAAAAAGTTCAGAGCATTAGATCGTGATCCAAGTTCCTCAGATGCATATTTAGCTCGCTCCTACTGGAGTAATTGATTTATCGAGGTCTCTGACTTTCCAGTTTTGTAGAATAGTTCGCGGCGCATCCACGACTGCATTGTTTGTGGGTAACGGACGTTATATTTCTGTACTTCGTTTTAGTGTTGTACCACACTGTTCGTGAAACGAGTTGTATGCATCTGTGTGAAACGTCGCCTAATGATTTGTATACTGTTCCACACTTCAGAAGTTGCCACTGATGAATTTCACGACTGCGAATTTTCTTGCCGAAATACAGAGGATTCTGAGCGCTTCTGGCTCGCCGATTCGTGCTGCTTGTTTTGCTGACTGATCTACCTGTACATTGGTGCACGGAGTTTTGGGCGTCCACTCCTTATCACAGAACGTGGAGGTCGGAGGCTAACCCGCTGTTGTAAAGCGCAAAAGGCGGCGACGTGTGGCACGTCTGAGGACAGAGTACAAAGCTCGGGCAGGAAGAAGTGTTTTGAAGCCCTCTGTTTAGTGCGCATTGTTGGGCTTGGGGTTAAGGGGCATATGACTCCTACGTGTTCCCATGTTGAACTAACGACATCGTCAGCTATGATTACGGTGGCACGAAATCGTTCAGACGGGACTCGATGGCGATCTCCCGCCTGGTAGGATAAATCACGGGTCGTGTTACCACTGGAGGGGGTCTGTCCGGAGACCTGTCACCAGGCGAACGACTGCTCCAATCATGCAGTACGCCACAGTCGCACGGCGTTAGGTGCGCCATTGTGCTACGAGGGATATGGAGATCGGCTTCCTATGAGACATGTATTAGTAATCAAAGGCAGCGTGACACTCGTAGACTACGTCATCATTATTGCATTATTGAGGATCTCCTGCACCTCTTCAAGCTTGATGTCTTTCCCATCAGGGATGGCATCTTCACTATGATCTGTCGACTTTCACTGTTAACTCAGATAGGACAGTAATTTGCTACGGTATATGCTATTCCAACGACTAGCAGATATTCAGCAAATATTCTGATGTGCGTGGAAAATTCTGCACTTGTACCACGATTTATTCGTCAACTTTTCGCATTAATTTCGCAGTGGTGTTCGTCTGGTAAGTACTAAAAGCGCAGAAACGTGCTGTAGTGGTTTGAGGGGCATGATAGTGAACGCATGTCTTGGCCACCAGTTTCGTCTGGTCTAAAGCCAGCTCCGCGCCCGCAATCCTGTGGTACGAAATTTAAGGGAACTGCGAGACATGTGCATTCACATCGGGCTTGACAAACCTCCGGAAACCACCAAGAATTTTTCAAATCCATGCCACTCATATTCACTGCTGCACTGATTTTCCAAAGCCATAGCAAGTCATGGACACTCTTCTGTGATAAGTAGTTTGTGATGTTTTTTATTGCTCAGGCCCGTAAAAAGATACTACAAGATTAAATCGATCTTGAGAATCTCCGGGATCTAGCACTAAGAAAGATCGCTTTATACATCTTCCTCAGGCAGACATTCTTTACACAACGTATCTTCCACATAAGAATTTCAGACGAATCGACAGTGCCATTTCTCCACTTTCTACCAGCAAGAATTAAGTTCAAACAGACTTGATTAAATTTTATCATTTTCAGAAGACAGAAGGAGCGATGTGTTTCATTTGATAAAACAATGTTCTAAAGCCATGGCTTTTTTAAATTTGAAATGGCTCTGAGCACTATGGGACTTAACATCTGAGGTCATCAGTCCCATAGAGTTTAGAACTACTTAAAGATAACTAACCGAAGGACATCACACACATCCATGCCCGAGGCAGGATTCGAACCTGCTACCGTAGCGGTCGCACGGTTCCAGACTGCAGCGTCTAGAACCGCTCGGCCACACCGGCCGGCCTAAAGCCATGATCGCGTAAATATTTCTTTATTTAAAACAACCGGTTTCGACAGACTTTGCTGTCATTTTGAGGCCTTAAAAATCTTTTTATCAAACTTTTTCATTTAAAGTTGGATCTGACGCGACATGACTACTTGGCATGAAGTCCAACTTAAAATAAAAAATTTTCATAATAAAAAGAATTTTTAAGACTTAAAATGCCAACAAAGTCTGTCGTAAGCGGTTGTGTTAAATAAAGAAATATTTATGCGGCCTTGGCTTTAGAAAGTTTTTTTATCAAACGGAGTTCGTTTCGCCCAGACAAGGGTGGATGTTGTTTTAAAGAAGTTATCTAACAACGTGCGGTCAGATTATATATATCAAACATCTCTAATCAGCGCGAGATAGCATTTAGGGGCACACAGCTTTTCTGTCCTATTCCGCTGATATGCAAGCTGTTTCTTACAATTTTCTTCTTTTGCTACTGGGCCAAGAGGTTCACTAGTAGAAACGTAAGACGACCTCAAAAGGAAACTTACCTGTGTATACTTGTGATGCTTCGACGTACAGTATCCTAGACCGAGGTTTCTCAACACTGATTTTCTGCGGGCAGTGAATAAGTGCTTCGCCCAAAACTATTAATAACCTGCCGTTGTTTTCGACATTTTTCTTTTAAAGATTATATTATGAGTTCTATGTAATTAGTTATGGGTTAAAATTGAAGTAACCTCTGAATTAAACAAGTTTTTCTTATTTTTTAAATCGATTATTGATTTAGTAACCTTAAAAAAACGGTGTTCCGTCAAAGTAACAGGATTCTCAGAGCGCTACGTCAAAGAAATTTTGGGAAGCCATGTTCTAGACTAACGCTTGTAAAACTTTCACTTCTGAACTTTACACCACAGATTAAATAAATGGCATTACACAGCTTCACATGATCTACATGTACATCCATATTCTGCAAACCACTCCTCCCGTTCATACATGGAGTGAGGAAAAAGTATTGCTTATAATAATCTGTGCGCACTGTTAGTTCGTCTAATTTTGTCTTCACGCTCTATGCGGGAGCGAGACTTAGAGGTTTGCAGTATATTCTTAGATTCTTCATTTAATAATGGTTCTGGAAGCTTTGGAAGTAGGCTTTCAAACGTATGCCGTTTCGAGTGTTTTATCATCTCGCTGACGCTCTACACATTGCTTCAACAAATGTGTGACCTTTCGTGCTTTCCTTACTTGTATACTTTCAGTATGTTATTTAGTATGGGTCCAGCGCACTTGAGCAATATTTTACGATGGACCACAGAGTATTTTTTAGACAACCGCCTTCATAGACTGATTACATTTTCTCCGTATCCTACCAGTGAACCAAAGTATGCCCTACTTTACCTATTACTGAGCGTATGTGATCAATCCATTTCATATCCCCATAAATTCCACAATCAGGATGTTGTATGAGTCGACTACTTCCAACTGTGACTCACTGATGTTGTAGTCATAGGATACATCGTTTTTTTTTTTTTCGTTTTGTAAATTGCACAATTTTATGTTTCTGAAAATGTAAAACAAGTTGCCACTTTTTGCAGAACTTTTAAACACTATGAAAATCTGACTGAACATTTGTGACGCGTTTTTCAGACAGTACACCTGCTTCATCTTTAAGAAGTCTGAGGTTACTATTAATATTGTCTTACATGTCAATAATATACACCATGAGTAGCAAGGTTTCAACACACTTCCATGGAGCACGCCTGAAACTAGATCTATATTTATTAATGACTCTTAATCCAAAATAATATTTTGCTTGTTCAAACTGCTTTACTACCTGGTACGAACGTACTTTCGTTCGAGAATACATTTCGATGTGACACTTCGATGTCGTGCAGAGCCGTTGACCGTAGTTGAGATGGAATCTAAGAAGACATGGACATGTCCCTCCGGAATCAGTACCTGTAACAGAGCGTCAACAGTGGTTGTTGGAAGACTTTACGGACATGTTGCCCAGCAGCAAGTGTTTGATGGGCGCGTTTAAGGCAAGTGTATCCATTCGTTATTCGAAGAAAGTAAGCGTGTTCGTCACCACTTGTGACCTGGCGTTTTCCTGTCTGACGTAAGGCTCGTAGCTATACCTGAAGGAAGGGTAAAATCTCGATTCGCATTTAACGTATGCACAATTTCTTTACAATAGATAGGGGACTGGTGACCTCAGATGTTAAGTCCCACAGTGCTCAGAGCCATAACGCTTGTCATCCACCCGCCTTCTTTTTCTGTATGTATACATCATATATGCGTACATCATGTACATGTACTTCACCTGTTCTGCCCTGGGAACTGTAACTGAATATAAGGCTACACAATGTGGAAATTAAATCTGCTGGCAAACGTTAGCGTTGCTTAACTCGTCCTGTGTTCATTTTTGTCGCCGACACACTCCCTTATACACAGATTCCTCCTTGTCTTTTCACATAAGCGTTGCCTATAATTAATTCTTCCAGTGTAAGTTGCTTTTTCTAAGGTCTAAATCATATAGTTAATGTAAAGTGAATTAATGCAACTGATTAATTCCCAAGTTTCATAGATAGGGTCGTTTTGTAGTCTGTTCCAGACGACGCAGGTAGTAAACCGAGAAAAGCTCTCGATATCCTCACGATGCAGCCACTGTCCGTCCTTGCACTCAGTCAGTCATTCCAGAATGTCTTCCCTTAATCTCACATACGCAGTGTAATGGTATAAGTGCATATATTTCTACTGGTGACTGTGGACAGTGTATTAAACAAGGTTACATCAGTGTTTACCTCATTTGCAGACTAATAATTTAGCTATCAGGATTAGTATGTTTTTAGGTTGGTTAGTACCTCGAAGTACATGTGGTAAGAGCAAGACATTAATCTTTGTTCTCCCTTGGCCGGCCGAAGTGGTCGTGCGGTTAAAGGCGCTGCAGTCTGGAACCGCAAGACCGCTGCGGTCGCAGGTTCGAATCCTGCCTCGGGCATGGATGTTTGTGATGTCCTTAGGTTAGTTATGTTTAACTAGTTCTAAGTTCTAGGGGACTAATGACCTCAGCAGTTGAGTCCCATAGTGCTCAGAGCCATTTTTTTTTGTTCTCCCTTGGGCAGCAGGTCAGGTGTTGAATTGTGGACATACGGACACAAAACGGGGTAGTCTATGCTGACAGGTGTAGTCCCCTTAGTGGTGCCGGCCGCGGTGGTCTAGCGGTTCTGGCGCTCCAGTCCGGAACCGCGGGACTGCTACGGTCGCAGGTTCGAATCCTGCCTCGGGCATGGGTGTGTGTGATGTCCTTAGGTTAGTTAGGTTTAAGTAGTTCTAAGTTCTAGGGGACTTATGACCTAAGATGTTGAGTCCCATAGTGCTCAGAGCCATTTGAACCCCTTAGTGGTGCACTTATGGCCGCGTAGAAAACATCAGGTCGTAAAGTTTGTGACACGTTTGTGGGTAGACTTTTCGACGGAGAGAATAAACAACTAACACACTATTAACGTACGACATACGTGAGGTTCATTCTAATGAAACCTAGTCAGTGCATCTACCTTTGCCTTACACGTATGGTGGCACCACGTAACTGCGGGTATGGTGGCGCCATCTATTGGTAGAGAGACTGACGCGTGCGCACCGTTTGATGTTGTATAGCGCCAGTGTGGTTTCACGCCGAAGAGAAGGTGGTCACACAAAGTCATCGTCCACTACCGAACATGCAGGCTAGTAAGCAGGAACAACGAGGAGTGATTCGATTTTTGGCGGCGGATGGAGTTGGAGGCCGTGAAGTGTATCGACGGATGAAGGCTGTGTACGGTGAGTACAGTCTGAGTGTGGAATGACGCAAACGATTCCTTGAGCGGCCCGAGTCTCAGGAAGACGATGCTCGTCCTGGACAGGCTCAGCGTGTCATCACACCGGAAATGGTAGCGGAAGTGAATGCTTTAGTCTTGGACAGCCGCAGAAACACCGTGGATAAGATCCATCGGTAACTGGGTTTTAGCGTGGGCACTGCCCACACCACAATGCATCAACACTTGAACTTACGAAAAATCTGTGCGCAGTGGACTCCCCACCAACTGATCGCCGAACAGCGCAGTACTCGAATGGCGCTGTCTTTGGGTCATCTGCAGCGTTATCATGAGGAGGAATACGGCTTTCTGTCGCGTATTGTCACAGGTGACGAAACATGGTGTCACCATTTTGAACCGGAAAGCAAGCGTCACAGCATTGCAGCAATTTCGGTGGGGTTCTAGGCGCTACAGTCTGGAGCCGAGCGACCGCTACGGTCGCGGGTTCTAATGGATGTGTATGATGTCCTTAGGTTAGTTACGTTTAATTAGTTCTAAGTTCTAGGCGATTGATGACCTCAGAAGTTAAGTCGCATAGTGCTCAGAGCCATTTGAACCATTTTTGAATTTCGGTGGGAAACGCTGGAACATCCACCGTACAGTCCCGACCTTTCACCGTGTCACTTTCATGTGTTTAGATCTCTAAAACAAGCTATTCGCGGACATCGATTCGCAACGGCCGACGAAGTGTGTGATTGGGTCCAGCAGGGCTGGATCCAACAGTATCCTACTAGCTTCTTAAAGGATGGAATCGACCGGCTAATTTCGCAATGGGATAAATGTGCCAACAGTTTTGGCGACTATTTTTGAGTATCTGTACTGTGTATAATTACGTTTTTGAGTTAATAAAATCGTTACCGTTACTTTACACTAGTGACCGGGTTTCATTTGAATGTCGCTAGTAAAAATATCTGCACTTACATCTTACACCCTGTTCAAGCCATTACTAGCATCAAATAAAAATAACTGCCATGCGTTCAATAAGTGTCTATAGCTGCGAAGGAGCGAGAACTTACATAGTCTAAAGACAGCTTAGAACACTGTTAATATCGACCGCTGCACTACAAAGTACTGCTGTCGCATTAAATGGAATGTGAGTAGTATTTTCAACTGACAATCAAATAAAATACACAGGTGGGTGACAGAAGCGACGCTATGACCATCTGTACTGTTTTTAAGAACTGACCAAAACTGAGCCCGTTAATATTATTGGGATGGTCCCTTTGTTTGGCCGACCGCCGATCTACGATTTTGGTAACTCCGTATATTTTATTTCCAGTGGTTGGAGAGAAAACCAGTCTCGAAGTTTGTTTTTCCGAGTGGTGTGGACTTTTGTGGCGATCACTTTTTGTGACAAGCCATCCGATTCTGGTTTCTTTTGAGGCATGGGGCAAGTGTTTGCAGGTCTCTTTAGAATGCTATATTATTCGTGGTCTCAGAAATGCAGAGCGATTCTAAAGTCACTGTACATTTTGTGGTTCAAATGGCTCTGAGGACTATGCGACTTAACTCCTGAGGTCATCTGTCGCCTAGAACTTAGAAATAATTAAACCTAACTAACCTAAGGACATCACACACATCCATGCCCGAGGCAAGATTCGAATCTGCGACCGTAGCGGTCTATCGGTTCCAGACTGTAGCGCCTAGAACCGCAGGGCCACTCCGGCCGGCGTACATTTTGTACTTAAACAAATTTTATTAACCAATATGTAATAGCACTGCAACGTATGTTGCAATAGGACATAATTTCAGTAGATTACAATGTGGCCACCTTGCATGTCTAGGCACACCCCCCAGCGCTCCACTGTAGACCGATAAACCTGTCCAAGCATATCTCTGTAATCTCAGCAGCTGCGGCTCGAATCCACTGGATTAACTGTTCAGTGCTGCGGATCTTCACCTGGTATACCTTAGACTTGATAAATTCCCATGCAAAAAAGTCCGTGGAGAGGCACGACCAATCAATCAGCCGGGAAATCCTTGATTCAGATAATCCCGAACAACGAGGGTAAAATGGGGTGGTGCACCATCCTGTTGAAAAACAACAGTATCCATAATCCCATCAGATATCAACTGAGGCTCCAAAAACTGTTCCAACATATCTACGTGTGTGGTTCCAGTAACGGATTGTTCTGGGAAGAAGAAGGGCCCGTACACTGTTGACCTCGTTATCCCTACCACACATTCACTTTTGCTGTGTCCCGTTGCCACTCGTGCAGCACACTTGGTTGTTCTTTGCCCAGATCCTGCAGTTGTGTCTGTTCACATGTCCACTGGTATGAAATGTAGCTTAATCACTGAACAAGACATTTTGCATCAAATTATCATTTTCCACAGCTTGTAGAAGGTCATGACACACAGCTTATCTGGATGCGTAGTCCTCCGCTTCAAGCTTATCTACGACCTGGATATGGTAGTACGCACGTTTGTACAGCTTGTAACGAAGAACTCTCCATACAGTGGTTTGAGAAATACCAAGCTCCTTACTAAGTATCCTGGTAGATGCAGAAGGGCAACGTGTGATCGCATTCTGCACACTTTAAACGGTGTCTGGCGTTATGGCCTGCCTTCCTGGACGTTATTCATCTGCTGGTATTTATTGACTAGGGTCTTGATAGCAGGCCTGGTGGGGCCTGTTTTCCGGAATCGACGGGCAAAGTCTGTCCGCATCTGTTCATACGTCATTCCACGAAGACGAGCAGAAACAACAGCGATTCGTTCTTCTTTGTTTAGCATTCTGTCGTAGTACCTGCAAGAAACAAATATTCCGTTACTATATCACTGAAATGTATAGTGACTTTAGAATTACCCTGTAATATGACTTCAAGCAACAATAGATATACAAGTGTAACTGTAGATGAAATCAGCAGAAAGATGAGAAAATTTTGGATGATTTTTTTTTTTTCCACATTGCTGTATTTATGTTGCCATGAGGCCTCCGAAATATCTTGGTTCAAAATGGTTCAAATGTCTCTGAGCACTATGCGACTTAACTTCTGAGGTCATCAGTCGCCTAGAACTTAGAACTAATTAAATCTAACTAACCTAAGGACATCACACACATCCATGCCCGAGACAGGATTCGAACCTGCAACCGTAGCGGTCGCTCGGCTCCGGACTGCAGCGCCTAGAACCTCACTGCCCGAAATATCTGTCGAACATCCTGGGAGTAAAAGTACCACATTATAGACTTGTAGAAGACCACAACTACGTTGCAAGATTTTCTGAGCTTGCCAGCTTTTGGGAAGGACGCTTATGGAGAATGCTCTATTGAGTGATGTAGCTAATTTTCATGAGCCTTTACCCATCTTTCAGCAGAATCTATGGGTACTGTCTTTTCCACCCATTACCTCCGAAGATTGAGGCGAATAAGAGCTTCGTGCCATTTCGTGATTATAATCGTAGCTTTCGCTTCCTGCGTGCTGTGCTGGGACACGCAAGTCTCGCTAATGCCTACGTGGTGCGGCCCGTCCTGTCATCGAGGGCGCCACAAAAGGGAAGGCTGCGCCCAAGTGGAGGCCTGATCCGGCCGGAAATGTAGGCCACGAGTGGTGCTCCAGACGGCCTCCCCCAGCGGCAGGATTACGTCTCAAGGTCGCTGGGCGAGGGTAGGCCGCCCGCCCCACCTCAGGGGTGGCCCGCGGCTGCTGGCCGCAACCCGGCCCGTTGACGTCTTTCGTGTACGAAGAGCGTGGAGCGCGTCCAGAGCATGACCCGCTTGGTGAACATGTAAACGTTTCCCTGTTAAAACTGCTATGTCCCCATCATCAGGGAATGTCGCATTATGGAACGTAATCGAGTACTAGTTTCTTGAGGTTCTTGAGGTATGCTGTGTTTAAAGTGGTGGAACTGTGGTTGAAAATAAAAAGCATACGAGTAAGTACCGAACATGGAAGAACTAAAAGTCTCTCTCACCACATTCGAATCTCCGCCGGATTCTTTTCTTTTTTTTCCTAGGGAGAAAAGGAAAAAGTAAAGAAGGGAAGGTGAAGTGGAGGGTGTCTCATGTCGTGGGTATCATTTGTAAAGCTGTATCTAATACGTAAATCAGTTTACATCTTGTTACCTCTAAGACAGTCCTTGTGTTGTGGAGCTGCTGATTGCCATATGACCATTAAATAAAGTCAGCTGGAGTCAACGAAAGTCTCATTTAGCTGTGTAATACTTAAGTTTTGACCAGCGGATCTCAAGTTGCACAGTTCGTTACAAGCTCTGCATATTTTCCGGAGCAGTCATTGTTAACATAGCTGGATACTCCCAGCTTATTGCAATGTACGGGTATAACCAGTCAACAATATTTTATTGCAAATCAAATAAAGCGTTGCGTTTGCTTCGTGTAGTTGATTATGATGAGTATGTGTATAGTGTTGTCGAATAAGATACGAGGAGAGGGAGAGAGTGAAACTGAGTGGCGGCACATAGTCTACCCCTCCCGCATAACACCAAGAGTGGCGGGGGGCGGAGGGAGCTTAAGGTCGACTCGTTCGACGGTTCACCGTTATAGTGACACTATCTTCATTTCAAGAGACAACGCAAAGAGGTTGGGAATTTAAACCAGATCTTTGGCTTGGGACCTGATGATCAGGAACTACAAGACGCCACCTTTTCTCCCCTCAAAGGCCAGAAACTGGCGAGGAAAATTTTCCTGGTTGTTCGGTTAAAATCCCCCGAGCCTTCGATCGACCTCTCATCGGCCATAGTGAAGTGGTAATTGACTGATCTGTCACTTTGCATTGCCGATACACGAGGTGAACGTTAATAAAACCGATAAACTGCAGTATTGGGTTCCTGACTGGAAATGGTAGAGAAAATGTCCAAGGAATATATCTCCGGAAATTCTTGGTTGCCACGGTAGATGGCACTGACAAATGGCAGCTCCTCTGACCACGTGCCATGTGTTGTGACTGTGTGATTGTCGCAGAGTACCGTAGGCAGCAGAATGGTCAGGCATTCATGTCGGGAACAACTCGAGATGGTGTTCGTTTGTGGCCAAGAGATGGAAACGTTCGAGAGGCAGCATGGCTATACGAAAACAAGTACCCTCAGAGACAACAACCACATCACACAACATATCAAGCACTTTTTGGGCGTTTTTGTGATCGTGGGTCCTTTCAGACAGGCGAACGTGCAGGGAGGTGACTGACTGTGCTTACACCAGATTTGGAGCACTGGGTCCTACAGGTTGTTGAGACGAAACCTGGTACAGGGTCCAGGCAAGTGGCCCGCCAACATGGTGTAAGACGAAGTACGATTATGTGTATTCTGCACGACAACCACTACATCCCTGTCACCTGCAGTCACATGGAGGCCACTTTGAAGATCTGTTGTGACGTGGATGCGATGCAGCTCTGTACCGTGTTCCGGGACGATATGTTGTCGTTGCGCTCTCACCGTCCGTTTTCTGATACTTGTTCATAGGACCTTTGTTCCTCCACTTCCAGTCAAGACCCCGACCCTGCACTTAATCAGTTTTATTAATGTTCACGCTGTATAGCCCCGCAGCTGGCCGTGGCGTCACTGGTGCTCGATTCCACTCCAAATATAGTAATGCTTCCGTACCGCGTCCCTTATTGACGGTGTTTCCATACGTTTTTATCTCCGCGAGACGATGTATTCACACATTAACCAGGATGTTTGGTTGAAATGGCTCTGAGCACTATGGGAGCTAACATCTGAGGTCATCAGTCTCCTAGACTTAGAATTACTTAAACCTAACTAACCTAAGGACAGCACACACATCCATGCCTGAGGCAGGATTCGAACCTGCGACCGTAGCACCAGCGCGGTTCCAGACTGCCCAGGATGTTTATTTCAGCTTTCTCGATTCCCAGTTACTATTCTGTCAACATTTTCATGATGACTTTGCCGTGGACACTCCCGTCTCGCAAGGTGCGTGTTGACTGGCAACCTCACGTACCTGGACGTACCCGCTAAACTGGCTGATCTTGATCCCATAAAAAATATCTGGGACAGTTTGGAACAAGAGGTGAAACATTACAATGAACATTCTCCCAATTTTGAAGCACTATAGCAGGACGGACCACGGCGTGCCAAACCGCACGTGAGTCGGGTATGCAGGCAGCTTTGCTCGGTCGTTCTCGGAAGTAACCCGTACAGCGCCACATTTCTCTTATTGTTACGGTGTGGCCTTTTTCGTCGGTGCAAGTGTCTTCAGTTCGGAAAAATCATGGTGTCATCGCTATTTACACTCGCTGTTTCTTCATCGCGTAATCTAAGTCCATAGTTACAATGGCTTTTCGCCCTAAAAGAGGTGCCGTCTAGCAATCTATCGTCACTAGCACGTCATTTTAAACTGCGATCATCCGGAGCCAAATTTCTACGTTTTGAAGGAAATGAGCTGCACTGGCTGTAAAATACTTTTTGTTAAAGGCCACGACTGGTTTCGCGTTAGTTGAAGACGCATCCTCAGGTGATACATATTCTTTTTAAAAAATCATAGCGGAAAGGTAACTGCCTTACAGCCTCTCCCCATCTTTCGTGTCAAGTTACAAACAAATAGCACACTAAAAGGGGTACTCCATAGTTAAAATGAAGAGGATAGCAGAACTGTGTGCCGGCCGCTGTGGACGAGTAGTTCTAGGCGCTTCAGTCCGGAACCGCGCTGCTGCTACGGTCGCAGGTTCGAATCATTCCTCTGGCGTGGATGTGTCTGATGTCTTTTGGTTAGTTAGGCTGAAGTAGTTCTAAGTTCTAGGCGACTGATGACCTCAGATTTTAAGTCCCTTAGTGCTCAGAGCCATGTGAACCATTTTTTTGCAGAACTGTGCCACAAGCAGGAAGATGGTTTCTGAGACCGTGTGGCATTTCCGTTGAAAGCACCCCTGTGTATGTGCAGATGTAACGGATTGATCTGCATTGTAGTTCTTGTTTTAAAGACAAATCCATGTACGTTAAAATCGCCCAGGACGCCTACATTGTTTTTCTGAGGTAGAGTTTCCACGTCTCCATAAAGAGGTTGCAAAAGTGCTGCAATACTTCAGTCAACATGGGTGTGTGAAAGACTTGTTTTCGGTTGTGAAACTGGACACTGTAATGGTAGTTGAATTACGTAACCATTGCGGCACCTCACCTCAACCTCTCGATACCAACAATATTCTACTGTGTTTCTGTAAAGTAGTTAACATATTTCTGAGACAACATTCAGATTTGATTTCATTAACGTAGAGGTACTTTGATACATCGATATGTTTATATTGCAATATTATTATTATTATGTGTATTCTTTCTTTTGTCACTATGATCTTTGACGTACTTGTAACTCTGATTTTTTGGGCGCGTAAGCGGTTATTAGAGGGAGTCAAGTCTTGGTCGTCATGTTGAAAAGACGCAAATTGTAGTCAGTTTATGAAAGGTGAACTTTAACAGTGAGGAAGATATTTTCAAGTATGTTTTATATTGTGAAGTGATGTTTTGGAACGAGTTACGTGATATTGCAACAAAAGTAATAAAAAAGAAGTGTAACTTAAATTCGGAGTGCTGATTACTTTTTTACATCACCATTGTGCTAACTTGCAAAAGTTTAATCTTCAAGAATGGTTTATGAAACACATCTATAAAACTTTTGAATATCGCAGAATAACACCTAGGCCTCTTTGCATCCGAGCTGGGAATCACCACCACCTAGATTTCTGACGATTGAGCCGTGAGTTCACAACGAGACCAGCGTGGGAAACACGAAAAGATGAGTGCCTAGTTTATCCATTATTTCATGAAATGACTTTATTAACTGTGCTCTAATGACACCTGCCACATAATATAACTTTGTTGTTGCCCGAAAATGCAATATTTAGCAGCGTGAGCAACGCTACAATCATAATCAATTTTTGACCTTTGTTGTGGTAGGGTTGTTAGAACACGTCACGATTAAGTAGCACCTTAATTGCGAAAATCTGCGAAACTGTCTGTCTCTGTCAATAAGCCGACAGTTTGTATCAGAAAAAATATTTTCAGCACGCCAAAAGAGAATTAAGTAACACTGAAAATTTGCTTCGTTTGCGATCTGTGTTGTCGAGAAATGTGAAATATAAAACCGAGACGTATGCAGTGCAGCTGCGCTGCCATTTAAATGCAGTGTATTCACAGTTCCCTCTTCCTCGCATTCAGACAGCGTACCGTGGTGGTGGGGGAAGGGTGCAGGCGGGCTGAGTGCTTCGACGCTCGTGCCAGAGCACGGCTCACGACCCGAATTATTGGCCGTCCCTGCTCTTCGAGATCTAATCATAGGTGTATGTATGGCTTAAGCTGAGAATGGTACGCCTGAAGAAACTTGTGTGCTGTCTCGCTTGCCGAATGTAGGCAATTACTGATGCTGGAAGTGATGTTGCATAGTATCGAAGTGGTGTCTCCTGGAGTGACTTATCTTCTGTACGGTGTACCTATGATCAGTGGATTTAGGATATGACGAAACAGATCTGAATTCTCTCCTTTAGCTTGCAGTGCAAAACAAAACAGTAGCTGAAGGGAGTGACGTATTTACGTTCTCGTTTTGCGTGGCGGAATGAAGAATGTTTTGTCCGTGACGCGTGTG
Source organism: Schistocerca americana (assembly GCF_021461395.2). Classification (NCBI taxonomy): domain Eukaryota; kingdom Metazoa; phylum Arthropoda; class Insecta; order Orthoptera; family Acrididae; genus Schistocerca; species Schistocerca americana. The sequence goes on along the minus strand of NC_060121.1, from coordinate 419,349,104 downwards.
CTGCGCGACGCGCTGCCACCGCCGGCGGTGTCGGCCGAGACGGCGACCCCGGCTCCAGCCCCGCCAGCTTGTTAGCCGCTTGTTTCCCGACCGTGCCCGCCTCGCCTCGCCTCGGCGGTGCCTCGCCCGGCCGTCATCTGGCGGCAGTCAAGTGGCTGGGGGCCGCGCCGTCTCCACTCTACCTGCAGCGGGGATTACACGACCCTCCACGCGCTCTCATTCTTCTCTAAATCCTGGAAAGTGATGCGCAAAGCCCCCTCCTCCCCTGATGCTCCAGCCCCCCCCCCCCCCCCACCGCGTCCGCGCGGGCGTCTGTTCTCTCTCACCAGGAATTGAAAAGAGATCCCACTCCCTCGTCTGCCGAGGAGATATTATCGTCTGTTTGCCGAACGTTGACTCGGCGGCAAGGTGTCGGACCTCCGGCTGGGGCGAGTGACGACCGGGATCGAGTGGCCCGGTCGCCGCTTGTTGACTTTGCGAAACCGGAGGCCCGGCTGGTGGCCCACGGGTTTGGGAGGATCTTGTTGTTGTGCGCTGGCTCAAGCAGGGAGGCGGCGAACTGTCAAACCAGCTGGGGTATTCACTCAGGGAACAGAACGGACGAACTGTTTGGACAGGATTACAACTGGAAAATCAGCTCGGGTTGGAGTACGTTACTGTAATCTGTGGGTCTTCAGTCCTCTGACGGGGATTATGTTACCTCTCAGTAGAATGTCGAAATCTCTTCTATGGTTGATGCACCACAACACTGAGCTTCAGTCTGGACCACTACGGTCGCAGGTTCGAATCCTGCCTCGGGCATGGATGTGTGTGACGTCCTTAGGTTAGTTAGGTTTAAGTAGTTCTAAGTTCTAGAGGACTGATTACCTCAGATGTTACGTCCCTTAGAGCCATTTTTTTAACACTAAGTTGAAAATCAGATCATAGCCTCACCAATTTATTGGTGGATATTGAACACTGGTCTTCAGAAATACCAGATCAGTGCTTTATTTATTTATTTATTTGTGCTGGAAATATTAGGGCCATAAGGTCCTTCCTAACATCTAATCAGGCTTTCTACATATTTTAAATTATATTCGCGTAACGACATATCCATATACGACGTAAAAATCAATGTATGCATGGTCCACATCTCCTCCTGAACCACTGCTGATTTCAACAATACTTGGTACACATATCACCTAGTGTCTGGAAGTCATCTCTAACCACGTGCCTATCAAAGGTTCAAATGGCTCTGAGCACTATGGGACTCAACAGCTGAGGTCATAAGTCCCCTAGAACTTAGAACTACTTAAACCTAACTAAGGACATCACACACATCCATGCCCGAGGCAGGATTCGAACCTGCGGCCGTAGCAGTCGCGCGGTTCCGGACTGAAGCGCCTAGTCCGCACCTCGTGGTCGTGCGATGGCGTTCTCGTTTCCCACGCCCGGATTCCCGGGTTCGATTCCCTGCGGGGTCAGGCATTTTCTCTGCCTCGTGATGACTGGGTGTTGTGTGATGTTCCTAGGTTAGTTAGGTTTAAGTAGTTCTAAGTTCTAGGGGACTGATGACCATAGATGTTAAGTCCCATAGTGCTCAGAGCCATTCGACACACAGTTTGGGAGCTATGCCTTCAAATACTGAGATGCGTTACAAACTACAGCATCATGTATGAGTTTTAAGTTGTTACTTCTGTACTACTTACTCTATTTACAATACATTTCCCAGACAATAGACACATATACCGCTGGATGTACCTGCAAAATTATATTATTGTACAACACATAAATCAGGAGCATAAACATTGTGCTACGTGAAAATGAAACACCAAGGCGAACGTCGTTAGAGACACACGTGAAATATGTATACAAATACTTGTAAAATGTGGTAAACATGTTTGTTTGGATGTTTTGTTTATTTTTTTATGTGTGAAATATATTTGACATGTGTGTGCATGGACTAAGCCGGAGTAAAAAGCTCTTTCTAACGATTTCAACCGAATTTGGTGGACATATTAGTTACTTTCTGGAAAGAGATGATGTGCGGATAAGAACCACCAGGCTGCTATTGTGGTGAGTGTGATAACGTGGAGAGAGAAGGTGGTGGAGGAGGTAGGCACTGATAGAGGGGGGGGGGGGGGAGGAGGAGGATAGCGATTGGCGGAGGGGAAATAGGAAAAGAGAGAGGAGGAACTGCACAGAGGGAGCAAAGAGAGGGAGAGTACTATCTACATAGTTCGCTACATGGCCACGGTGGCGCTTCGAGTAGTCCCCTGTTCGATGTGTCGGAGGAGTACAACGTTGCGGATATGGTTCCCAATTAGATGTTATGAAATACTGGCCTTTCCTACCCTCGCAGTGTGGACATGGTGTCCCTCTTGCCATTGGTTATTTGAGGGCCACTGAGTAGCATGTCATAAATTACTACTGTGTACCCATTTCTATTCCTCCGATTACAGCGCCATCTGTGGGGAAACGAAGAAAATGCCTTAGACAAAACGTATGTAGGTTTTGCCGTAGAACGGTAGCCTGCGGTAAAAGACGGTGGTTCCCACTGAAGATTTCAAAGTTGCCCGCCGCCACCCACGCATGGGGTGTGGTGGCGGGTCGAGTGCGGTATCGTTGGATGTCCATCTCCGAGACAAACAAATTGGAATTATAACTTTTTCTGACCTGATGTATAGTTTTCGAGATATTTCAATGTCTTCAATTGAAATGAACACCCTAATGAATTGCCGTCAGTGCAAATATGACGGAAATTCACAAATTAAAAACATGGTTCAAAGGGCTCTGAGCACTATGTGACTTAACTGCTGAGGTCATCAGTCCCCTAGAACTTAGAACTACTTAAATTTAACTAACCTAAAGACATCACACACATCCATGCCCTAGGCAGGATTCGAACCTGCGACCGTAGCAGCAGCACGTATTCGAACTGAAGCGCCTAGAACCGCTCGGCCACTAGCGGCCGGCAGCAGTATTGTATTTACAGCGAGAAGATGTGGGCCTTTTGTTCAGACAGAGGGTTTTTTGAGCTTATAAATGAAGACATGCTGATAAGTCGTCAGATTTTGATATTTTGTATCCTCATGCTGGGGCATGATTACTTTCTTAGACGTAGGACGCCGAGTGACTGAGTTTTAGTTGATTTTCATGCTTCACTCGTCTACTACACCTTTTGTGAGTCCAAACAAAGGAGTCGTTTCATTTGCTTTGTCATGTCCATGTTTTTACTGCTGTGTGGTATTGATCAGGAAGGTGATCTTCGTATGTAGGGCGGTTAGCGTCGTATTGAAAACTCATGCCAAGTTGCACTGTGCTTCAGGATCCATGTTAGTACTAGCTGTGTAAGTCAGTTCAAACGCCAGATTAAGTAAAGACCATACAATTCCCGATAGGATCCTGCTTGGTGAAGCAGTGTGATGTTCAAACCAACCTCCTGCTTGGGTGCAATTTTACCTTTATACAGGGTGTCCCAGTAATGTTGTTGCAAACTTCGAGGGGTTTAGTGGGCGCCTGAGGAACAAATCGAGGATAGGAACCCATGTGCGGAAACGTCATCTGACGATGCTGCAGAGCGTCGAAGTTATAGACGCCGGCACCTGTCATTAGGCTACCCCTTCAGCAGCAAACATGGCTTTGTACGCCGAAGAACCGTAGGCGAGACGTCTCACAATGTCGTTCGTTACTCAGTGATCGCATCTTACGGCCACGGCCAGTGGAGAAGACAGAGCTAGCTGCTGCGTAGATGGGCCTTGTCTCTTTTGAAAGCAATGCTCTGTTACCTCGATGGATGACGGTGTCGGACACGCGTTTTCATCAGCAGTTTATTTTTTCCTGGAGCCCTCTAAAATTTCCAATGTTTTTTAGTAAACAGGAGAAAAATAAACTGCAGTTGGAAACAGTCCAAAACAGTCATCCACAGAGGTGTTAGAGCTTTTTATTCACAGGAGACAAGTCTGTCTACGCAGCAGCTAGCCCGTTGTCCACTGGCGATCGTGGAAATCAGTCGCCATCACTGAATAACAACACTGCAAGACGTTGCGCCTATGGTCCGGCGGCGTACAGTCAGGTTTGCTGGCGAAGGATTGCCTAGTGGCAGTTGATGAAGCCTGCAACTTCTACGCTCTGTAGCGTCGTTGGATGACGTTTCCGAATGAGGGTTCCTGTCTTCGATTTGATCCTCAAGAGACTCTCTATAATCCTTCGAAGTTCGTCGAAACATTTCTGGTACACTTTGTACATACTACGTTATGTTATGTTAAAGTTGCCACCTATGTGTTTTGTGTCACAGTTACGAATACTGAATTGATAAGAGCCTGATTATGTGTTTTTTATGCCCTTGGGCGGTATGTCTCTTTAAACTGATGTTTGTCTTTCACGCTAAGAAGCCTATGTAGGGGGTTTTAGGAACTTGGTTCACTGAACCACTAATCTCTGGAGAATAATCGAGGCTCTAAGAAACACTTCAAAATAACATGCATCAAGAGAGCTTAGTAACAACATTGATCTGAACTTTTCGTGATGTTTTCTCGACTGTCGCTCCTTACTTTTGAGACGAGGTTCCTACCTCTCGGCCAGCTGAAGTTGTAATTAGTTTTACAGCTAGCCGGGTACTGGTCCAAGGAAAATTAGAAGAAGAAGAAGAAGTGGGTGACGTGTTACTACGGTCATGACGTCCCCTCCCCCCCCTCCACCCCGCAATGAAATAAAACATTTTAGTAAAAGCGCTTATATTTTTACATGCAAATGTCAGTTTCCAAATTTGTCAGCTAACTTTCGAAGAATAAAGTAACATGAAGACTTAGTCTCTAGATTCGCAAGGATTCTAGAAAATTACAGTGTTTAACACTAAATACGTTTCCGTTGTTTTCGTATGGGTTTGCCTACTTCGATGAGACTGCCGCATGTCCGACCGCAGGAAACAACCCAGTCGGGAACAGCGCCCATTCGCAGGATAACCACAGTTGCCAACAACAAACAGGATGAGGTTCGCTGAGTCCACAAGGAGAATCGTAAACCACGTGATGTTGAGTAGGACGAGTCAGAAAGGGAAGATACTCTGCTAAGAAGAAAGACCTATCTCCACAAAATGAAGGCGGGAACGACTGAAAGAGCCATAATCCCACAACAATAGTCTACAGACCGCAGTTCACACAATAGTGAGTGTCCACTCGTTTCTGTATTTTGATGTTGTCACAGTTGTAGGAGATTCTTGTTGTTGCGGCCCTTAAACCAAAAGTGTATTTTTCTGAATTTTAGTGTTTGGAAAAGTTATGCTTAATGCTTCTACAGTGGAATCTCATTTACCTCCGCTTTATCCAGTACAATGATGTTGACGAGGTCCTACACTCCGAGGAGCGTAGGGGACGATGCGGGAAACCGACACCGCCGTACGAGGCAACGTCGCAGTGGAGGTGGTTTGCAGTTGCCTTCCTCCGACCGTAATGGGGATGAATGATGATGATGCAGACGACACAACACCCAGTCATCTCGAGGCAGGAAAAATGCCTGACCCCGCCGGGAATCGAACCCGGCTCCGGAAGCGAGAACGCTACCGTAAGACGACGATCTGCGGACAATCCAGTACAATAACTGTACATTATTTGATACTCCCGAAGTAATGACAGCAACAATCGACTACGGCAGACATATCTAAATTCAGGCAAACGCTGTGCACGAATCCGAGCAAGGTATAAGTTAACAAGTTGACGCTGAGTTGTACAGTAGAGCATTAGCTCAGCTTGCTGCGAGTGTAAAATGGCATCATACAGTAAGAAAGTGGCAGTGTCCAACGATCAAATTTAAATGCACTGCGGCCCGCCATTTCCGAGTCCAAATGGCTCTGAGCACTATGGGACTCAACTGCTGAGGTCATTAGTCCCTTAGAACTTAGAACTAGTTAAACCTAACTAACCTATGGACATCACAAACATCCATGCCCGAGACAGGATTCGAACCTGCGACCGTAGCGGTCTTGCGGTTCCAGACTGCAGCGCCTTTAACCGCACATTTCCGAGTCCACTGACGCAGTTTGCACACTGAATAAAGAAACAGGTGACAATGTCGACCAGTCAGAGTTCGTTAAGGCGTTTTCAAACTTACCGGGATGCCCAGACATAAGTGATAAATACGTGAATGACAGTGTTATTTGCAGTTAATGACGGTAGTGATGGTGGATTAGGTAACGGAGTTGACGCTCGATTTGGAGACATAATGACACATACAGAAGCAATAACACAATGGTTTATTTGGAACGCCAGGCGGAAACTGTGTCAGTGAAACATCTTCATGAGCAATACGAATCTGGCTAAAGACAAACCTACTCATTATTTCAGTGTGTAAAATGTCAACATCCGCTCACAATATGTGAAAATAATGTACAATTTGTGTGTTTACGTGAAAATAAATATAACGAGTATTTTTATCGCATTTAACCAGTTCAATCTAATGTTTTCTGAATTTCTGGATTATCCGCATTTGCGGTAATCTGCATTACCAACGATTCCACTTGGTCTCGCATTCGGGAGGACGACGGTTCAATCCCGCGTCCGGCCATCCTGATTTAGGTTTTCCGTGATTTCCCTAAATCACTCCAGGCAAATGCTGGGATGGTTCCTCTGAAAGGGCACGGCCGACTTCCTTCCCCATCCTTCCCTAATCCGATGAGACCGATGACCACGCTGTCTGGTCTCCTTCCCCAAATCAACCAACCAATCATCCACTTGGTCCATATACCCGACGGTTCGCTTTCCTAAAGTACCGATAGAAACAAATAATAATTATTATGACATAAAAGTTTTCTTAGTATGGTACCGTGTCGTAATGTAAAAAACTCAACTTTTCAGCCACGGCTACAGTGGCCTTCTTCTGGGTCTACTAGTCTAGACCCAGAAGAAGACTGTAACTGCGGCAGAAACGTTGGTTTGGTCAGTATATATTTTTAAATTATGACACAGTATCATAGTAAGAAAAGTTTTATGTCAACTAGCTCTGGCTGCGGAAGCCTACGCAATTATAAATAATTATTATAATAATAAAGTCTGTATATACAGCGTGAAAAAAAGAGAAGCATCCAAAAGGGAGGGAGGAAACTAAATAAAACTTCACGGATTGAAAGTGTATGTGATTTTGTTGCATTGATTACAATATCGAGACAAGTTTACAAAGAACTTAGCACTCTGAATGCACTTACCAATAGCCGGCCTTAATGGCCGAGCGGTTGTAGGCGCTTCAGTCTGGAACCGCGCGACCGCTACGGTCGCAGGTTCGAATCCTGCCTCGGGCATGGATGTGTGTGATGTCCTTAGGTTAGTTAGGTTTAAGTAAGTTCCATAGTACTCAGAGCCATTTGAACCATTTTTGAACCACTTACCAATATGGCTATGCACCCCCACTGACATGGATGCATGCACTGATTGAGTAACAAAGGGTGTCATGAAGACGATGTATTGTCTCCTGGGACAAGATGGACTACAACTGTTGTAATTGATCGTTGATATCCTACATACTGGCACTGGAATGAAACCCATGTCCGAACTGTTCTATCGAGGACAGATCTGTGGATTTTACTGGCCACAGATTCCCTCAGCTTCATGCAGACAGTTCAGAGAGCTGTGCCATGTGTGGACGAGTATCGTTCTGTTGCACCACGGCACCACGATACTGTCACATGAGGACGCACGATATCCGTGACGTAGCGTTGTGCCATCACAACAGTTCCGTCAGTGACTACGAGCTGCGACTTGACGTCTTACACAATGGCTCCGCATACCATGTCCCCTGGAGTAACTCCGCTGTGCCTCTCCAAAACATTAGAAGAATGCGACCTCTCTGCAGGTTGCCATCACACACTCCGACGATGATGATCCGGGATAGTGCAGAACCGCAATTTATCACTGACCACAATGCGACGTCTTTCATGAAGAGTCCATGCTTCTTGGCCACTGAACCACTCTAGAGCGGCCACTCATGTAGCGGCGTTAACGGCAGCCTACACGCGGGACCCTAATTCCCTAACCCAGCTGCTGCTAGTCTACGATGAACTGTACGGGATGACACAGAATGTCGCAAAGAGTCGATTGCTTGTGCCTGCATGGCTGGCGCAGATGTGAAGGGGTTATGACGTGTGTACAGTTTGTTGGTCCATCCTTGTGGTGGTTAGATGTGGCCGATCGAAACCTTGACGATGAGTAGGTTTACCCTCACGTCCATAAGCAGCCCAACATCGGGACACTGTCACATCCAAATGTTCCACAAATCTGGATACTGGACGATTCGACCAGCTGGCGAAATGGAGACCCTCAATGAGGCACCCTTTCAAACTGTGTGGTGCTGATAACGACGTCTCAAACGAGAGCAAACCTTCAGTGTTCAGTGAACATGTGATACTATCCACGCTCCTTATACATCCTGCCAGCCTGGTAACAACACTAAATACGAAAAGCGTTAATCCACTTGGGTGGGCTGTCTTCCTGTCACAGAGATTTGCAACTCTAGTCATTTACATTCCCGCCAATGGCGTGTTCGTATGCAGAGTTACATTGTTATTCGACTAAGTCTTCTGGATGCTTCACTTTTTTCAGCAGGTAGTGCATATTTTACCATTTTAATCATAGCCATATGTGGTACATTAAAAGAGGACTGACGACAAGTAAGTGTTGATGGAGCGAGGAGAGAGTGAGAGAGGTGGGAGGAGGGACAATGCAAAAAAAACTGTGATCTCTTGCCTTGAACTGAATACTGGAACCGCGCTTGGAGCCAACAGATCTACGTCAAGAGTGATACAATGATGATCTTTGCCATTGCCTGTACATCCCAACTAATAAGAAAGGCGACTTCTTTCCGTTGGTCCAGATGAAGTTGCCACCATACCTGCAGTGATTGGTTCATACGAGTTCACTGGAATGCTGACGCTTGTCGCTGCTTACTATGGCACCGAGGCTGGTGGAGATTCTCCGGGCTGAAACTCGACCTCATAAAGGCTGTCGTCGGCGGGGGCGGCGCGCCGGTTTTTTGAGGCGCTGCCCGCAGCCTCTGGTAACCCAAATCTCGCGGCACCCCTGCCCGGCCCCGGGCCCCGGGCCCTCGGCCGGCGAGCCCCTCCCCCGCGTCGCTGTCGGCCTGTCTGGCCCGCCGACCCCTTTGTTTTAGTGCATCCTCCACCTGTTCCTCGAGATCGGCGGCGTTGCCTCATCTCCAAGGATCTCTTCCCGCGGCGAGAGAGCACCCTTCCAAATGGTAGGACACCTCACACACTTACCAAGCGTTCACTCGCATTCTTTAGGCGGAGACAGGGCAGCCTAAAACTCCACTATTAGCCATCTTCCCATCAGCTTTTTCTTTAATTATTCTCGAAAACTACGATAATAGCTATTCTCGGATGAAACAGAAGACAGGTGCAGCTTTAACGAAAAGATCGTCTAGTGTGCAGCACGTATGGCTACATACACACTTTGCAAACCACGTTGAAATTCATGGCAGAGTATTCTTCTAATTGTACCATTTTTCAGGGCTTCCGCTCGCATATGGAGCGTGACTCCTTCAATGACTTTGTGCGCGCTATAATTAGTCTAATTTTATCTTCACGGTCCCTACGGGACAGACGTATATCGCTAGAGGCTTCACTTAATACTGGCACTTAAAACTCTCTAAGAAAGTTTTCACAGGATAATTTGCGTGTGTCTTCAGTGTTTGCCACTTCAGGCTTATCTGCATCTCCGTGACATTTTACCGTTTGTAAAACAAACCTGTGACTATACGTTATAACCTTTTTCGTATATCTTTAGTATCCCCTGTTATTGCTACGCGGTAGATGTCGTTGTGGTCTTCAGTCCGTAGACTAGTTTGTTGCAGCTCTCTATGCTATTCTACGAGCCTCTTCATCTCTGAATAACTACGGTAGCCTACATATTTCTGAATATACTTACTGTATTCATCTCCTGGTGTCCATCTACGATTTTTGTCCCCCCACAGTTTCCTTGTGACTCGGGACGTGTCCTATCAACCGATCCCTTCTTTGGTCAACTTGTGCGACAAATTTTTTGTCTCGCAAATTCTATTCAATACTTCCTCATTAGTTACGTGACCGACCCATCTAATCTTCAGCATTCTTCTGTAACGCCACATTTCGAAAGCTTCTATTCTCTTTTTATCTAAGTTGTTTATTGTCCATGTTTAGGCTGGTCCCGGAGGAGGTTCGAGTCCTTCCTCGGGCATGGGTGTGTGTGTTTGTCCTTAGGATAATTTAGGTTAAGTAGTGTGTAAGCTTAGGGACTGATGACCTTAGCAGTTAAGTCCCATAAGATTTCATACACATTTTTTTGGTCCATGTTTCACTTCCATACATGGCTACACTCCAGCAAATACCTTCAGAAAAGACTTCCTGACACTCGATGTTAACAAATTTGTCTTCTTCAGCAATGCCTTTCTTGTCATTATCAGTTTACATTTTATATCCTGTCTTCTTCGGTCGTCACCAATTACTTTGCTGCCCAAAAAGCAAAATTAATCTACTACTTTACGTGTCTCGTTTCCTGATTTAATTCCTTTAGCATCACCTGATTTAATTCGAAGAGGTTTAGTTACCCTTGTTTTGCTTTTGTTGATTTTCGTGTTCTATCCTCCTCTCAAGACACTGTCCATTCCGTTCAATTGCTTTTTGAAGTACTTTGTTGTCTGTGACAGAATTACATCATCATCCTAAAACCTCGAAGTTTTTATTTCTTCTCCTTGAACTTTAATCCTTATTCCAAATTTTTCTTTGGTTTCCTTCATTGCTTGTTCAGTTAACATATTGAATAACATTCTGGATAGGCTACAACGCTGTCTCACTCCCTTCTCAACCGCTTCTTTCCTTTCAAGCCCCTCAACTCTTACAATTTTGCCGCCTGGCTTCTGTATAAATTATGAATAGCCCGTTTCTCCCTGTATTTTACCTCTGCTATCTTCAGAATTTCGAAGAGAGTACCACAGTCAATATTGTCAAAGGCTTTCTCTACATCCACAAAATCTACAAATGTAAGTTTGTCTTTCTTTAACCGTTCTTGTAAGATAAGTAGTAGGGTCAATATTGCCCCGCGTGTTCCTACATTTGTCCTAAACACAAACTGATTTTCCCCGAGGTACGCTTATATCAGTTTTTCCATTCTTCTGTAAATAGTGTATTATGTTTCACACCTGTCAGTAGTTTCTTTCTTTGGAGTTAGAATACCAACAGTCTTCTTAAAGTCTGAGGGTATTTCCTCTGTGTCATACGTCTTGCACACCAGATGGAGGAGTTTTGTCATAGCTGGCTCTCCCAAGACTATCAGTAGTTCTGACGGAACGTCGTCTACTCCTGGAGTCTTGTTTCGACTTAGATCTTTCAGAGTTTTACCAAGTTCTTCTCGCAGTGTCATGTCATGTCATCTCATCTCATCTTCATCTACGTCCACTTCCCTTTCTCTTATATTGCTTTCAAGCTCATCTCTCTCATGTAGTCCCTCTATATACTTGTTTCAGGTTTCCCTTTTTTGCGTAGGGCAGGTTTTCCATGTGAGTTCTTGATGATCTAACAGAATGAAACTATTAACTAAATTCAATCCTTTCATTTCACCTCGGAACTCAATATACACTATGTGACCAAAAGTATCTGGACACCCCCAAAAACATACGTTGTTCGTATTAGGTGCGTTGTGCTACCACCTACTGCTAGATACTCCATATCAGCGACCTCAGTAGTCGTTAGACATCGTGAGAGAGCAGAATGGGGCGCTCCGGGGAACTCACGGACTTCAAACGTGGTCAGGAGATTGGGTGCTTTTGTCATAGGTCTGTACGCAAGATTTACACACTCCTAAACCTCACTAGGTCCACTATTTCCGATGTGATAGGGAAGTGGAAACGTGAAGGGACACGTACGACACAAAAGCGTACAGGACGACCTCGTCTGTTGTCTGACAGAGACCGCCGACAGTTGAAGAGGGTTGTAATGGGTAATAGACAGATATCTATCCAGACCATCACACAGTAATTCCAAGCTGCATCAGGATCCACTGCAAGTTCTGTGACAGTTAGGCGGGAGGTGAGAAAACTTCGATTTCATGGTCGAGCGGCTTCTCATAAGCCACACATCACTCCGGTAAATGCCAAACGACGCCTCGCTTGGTTCAAATGGTTCAAATGGCTCTGAGCACTATGGGACTCAACTGCTGAGGTCATTAGTCCCCTAGAACTTAGAACTAGTTAAACCTAACTAACCTAAGAACATCACACACATCCATGCCCGAGGCAGGATTCGAACCTGCGACCGTAGCGGTCTCGCGGTTCCAGACTGCAGCGCCAGAACCGCGCGGCCACTTCGGCCGGCGCCTCGCTTGGTGTAAAGAGCGTAAACAATGGACGACTGAACAATGGAAAAACGTTGTGTGCAGTGACGACTCACAGTAGACAATGTGGCGATCCGATGGCATGGTGTGAGTATGGCGAACGCCCGGTGAACGTCAGCTACCAGCGTGTGTAGTGCAAACAGTAAAATTCGGGGACGGTGATGTTATGGTGTGGTCGTGTTTTTCATGGACGGGCTTTCACCCCCAGTTGTTTTGCGTGACCCCATTACAGCACAGGCCTACATTGATGTTTTAAGCACCTTTTTGCTTCCCACTGTTGAAGAGCAATTCGGGGAATGCGATAGCATCTTTCAACACGATCGAGCACCTGTTCATAATTCACGGTCCGTGGCGGAGTGGTTACACAACAATAACAGCCCTGTAATGGACTGGTCTGCATAGAGTCCTGACCTGAAACCTATAGAGTACCTTTGGGATATTTTGGAACGCGGACTTCGTTCCTGGCCTCACAGACCGACATCGATACCTCTCCTCAGTACAGCACTCCGTGAAGAATGGGCTGCCATTCTCCAAGAAACTCTCCAGCACCTGATTGAACGTATGCCTGCGAGAGTGGAATCTGTCATCAAGGCTAAGGGTGGCGAAATATTAAATTACATCATTCCCTATGGAGGACGCCTCGAATTTGTAATTGAGTTTCAGCCGGGTCCGCATATTTTTGATCACATATATAAATATATACCTTGTTATGGTGTGTTGACTTAAGCCCCAGGAGTTTAAAAATTATTTCTCATATGTTTTGTATAGAGTTAATATCCAGTATCCCCGATGCTGTTGAAGATACCGGAACAACTTCCAACAGGTTCAAAATATGATTCAGATATCTTCAAAAGCGCCTAGAAGTAAACCCACCACTAACACTCACTTAAATACTATTATTTACGGTTGTCTAATCACGTATCTGACAAATAGTTCATGTATTGTTTGACTTGAAACCTAAGAATAATATGACAAGCTGTTGCGGCGTTAAGATTACTTCCACAACTGGAACTCTTCTAAGCAGAGTTAAACGATGAGAAAACTAAAGTTGTTGTAGTCCACTATGTCACCACTACAGTGTTATTGCTTCTGATGGTTACTTGTACAGTTGCACGTTCATCGAGACCTGTTTAAGAGACGTAAGACAGGGGAGATTCCGCTCTGTTTACCTACATTTATTTCACCTATATTCTGCGAGTCAATGCAAAGAGGATCTGCTTTTCATTGTGCTGAATATTAATATTTCTTCTCGTTCCATTCATGTATGACGTGTGAAAAAAAAAAGGTTCAAATGTCTCTGAACACTATGGGACTTAATATCTGAGGTCATCAGTCCCCTAGCACTTAGAACTACTTAAACCTAACTACTAACTAACCTAAGGACATCACACACATCCATGCCCGAGGCAGGATTCGAACCTGCGACCGTAGCGGTCGCGCGGTTCCGAAGCGCCTAGAACCACTCAGTCCCTGCGGCCGGCCGACGCATGAAAAGGCTGCCTGTTATGTTCCTTGTTGCCTAATTCTATGCGCGAAATGTCTGCGGAATAGATACAGTAGGAGCAGGAGATATTTCGTAGTTTCCGAACGATTATTATTATTTTTTTTTTTTAAGTTGTGTCATAGGTTCTTGCGAGATGAGCGGTTTCTTTATTTTTTTTTTTCGAATGTTACAATTCAAAAGAGTGTTACATAGCAAAGCAGTCTTTCGTCTCTATCAATCTGTATACAGCATGATTCAAAAGGTGGCGCACAGATTGAAGGATCGGATGGAGGACTCTAAGCACAACTACTTTGAAACAGGAATTTGTGGTCTCGGGAAGTAATTCTGAGCGCTGTAAAGAGACTGAGTGGAAGTGAGATACAAGGTCTTGATTGAACAGTTTCTTTCAGAACTGTTAGTGGACGTACCACTTAACAAGCGTCGTCAGATGTGGATACGACTAGAGGGAGCACGTACACGCGTTGTGCACAAGTATGTGACGCACTAAATGATGCACATCCTAGGCGTTGACTCGGAAAAGGAGTTCCAACTGCTTGGCCACCGCGCTCCCCTGATCTCACGGCTTGATTTTTATTTTTTGTTTATTTTGTTTTTAAGGGGGGTGGGGGTGGGGGGGACATTCAAAAGACTCGTGTACGAGACACCAGTAGCCCACGAAGAATACGAGTAACTTGTCGTTGAGTATGGTAGCCACATTTTGAACACCTTCTGCAACAGTGCTGACTAATCAATACATTATCTTTAGTGTACGTGAGTCACTTGTACATTGATTGTTGTTCTTGCTGACAGTTCAGAGTTTTCACTGGCTACGGAGTGCATCTAAGACCATAAGTTCCTATTCCAAAGTAGTTGTCTTTTGACTCCACCATCAGTTACTTCAATTGTGCACAATGTTTGAATCAGCCCTTATTGAAGAGAAACTGACGGAAATAAAAGAAATGGGATTGAAATTTAGAGTGAAAGGATATCAGTTATAAGACTGGCTGATGATAATTCTGTCGTCACTGAAAGCGATTAAGAAATACAGGGCCTGTTGGATAGAATGAACAGTCTGATAGTATGAGTACAGAATATTCACTGAGATTTAAAAAATCGGAAAGTAATCGGAAGTAACAGACGTGAGATTATCCACATATTTGACATCTAAGTTGGTGACCACGAAGCAGATGTGAAGAAATTCTGCAATCTCGGAAGCAAAATAACACGCACCAAGCAAAGCAATAAGGACATAAACTGAAGGTCAGCACAGGAAAAGAGGGCAGTACAGGCTGGAAAATATCTCCTAGTATCAAACATCGCCGTCAATTGGGAGAAGAAATTTCTAAGAATGCATTGAAATATATCATGGACTGTGGAGAAAACGGAAAAAAAATCAAAAGGGTGTAAGAAAATCATCTTTGTTGCAGTTAGAGATGTTGCACTATAACAAGATGTTGAAAATTAGGTGGATTGATAAAATAGGAAATGAGTTTTTCCGCAGAATCGGCAAGGAAGGAAACACGTGGACAATACTGACATTATGAAGGGTCAGGATGATATGACATGCGTTAAAATAGCAGGGGATAACTTTCATGGTAGGCCTACTAGAGAGAATTGGAGTAAAAATGTAAGGGAAGACGAAGATTGGAATTCTGTGTATGAATATATCCAACAAATACCTGAGGACGTGCTGCCCTGAGATGAGCAGGCTGGGTCTGGAGAGGAAGTCGTGTCGGGACGCATCAAACCAGTCAGAAGACTGATGAATTAGAAAAGTGCCGCACGAGAATTCCTTTAAAATGTGCCTTCACGGTTACATACATCTACATCTACACCTCGCAAACCATCTTACGGTGGAGGGCGGAGGCTGTTCGCCGGCCAGTGTGGCCGAGCGACTCTAGGCTCTTCAGTCTGGAACCGCGCGATCGCTACGGTCGCAGGTTCGAATCCTGCCTCGGGCATGGATGTGTGTGATGTCCTTAGGTTAGTTAGGTTTAAGTAGTTCTAAGTTCTAGGGGACTGATGACCTCAGATGTTAAGTCCCATAGTGCTCAGAGCCATTTGAACCATTTTTTTGAGGCTGTTCAGCGTTTGTGCTACTCCCTCCTGCCAGTCAAACCTGTGACAACTCGCGTCACTCTTTTCTTATATACACTAGATGACCCTTGTTGCTCCGACCTGGTATGAATCTCGTACACTTGGCCAGTATTCAAATCTGAGCCGTAAACGTGTTTTGCATGGAATATACTTTGTAAGCAAAGTGCAGTTTCGCGGTATCTACCAATGTATCGTAGCCTGCCACTTACTTTTCCCACAACTTAAAGTAAGTGCTCATTTTATTTCATGTCTTTACTTAACGGTACAGCCATATATTTCTACGTCAATACTAAGTGAAGCTGTAACGTTTTAATCCTTTTGTCAATGGTTACCACGCATTTAACTGTACAGCTTGCTGTTTCTCGACGACGACAGTGTTTTGTCGAGATCAAAAGCAACAAATAGTTGCAAACAAATAGTAGTACCGCCGTCGTTCTGTAGATACCGAGGTTAACAGAGTTCGATTAGAGAGAACCAGTTCCAAGGCTGAAAAAGCTGTATCGGCAGAGTTTTACAAGTAACTGAAAATTCACCACGCAGTGCGAGGGAGGTTTCAACAAGGACTGCGTAAACCCAAGGTTATATGTTGAGAGACGTTACTTTGAGATGTATAGGAGTGGGATCCTTGGAGCCTTACATATGGCACTTCATGAGAGAAGACTGGCTTATAAACTATTTCACAATAATCGATTTGAAGAGAGATTAACCACGGTATGGAATAGAAATACAGAATGATGTTTTTCAATGTCACGTTGACGTCGAAGTCAGTAGAGACGAATCACCTATTCAACCGGGAGGCGAAGTAGAAAAAAAAATCGGCTACTATCTTTTTAAATGAATGATCTGTTTCCTTTGGACCCATGTAGGACACAGCGGAAAATCTTAAACTAGATTGACGGATGGCAAACTAAACTTCTGTCGTCTCTAAAACGAGTCATTTGAATTAACGTCTCACCTCTCTGGGCCAAAACAGGGGAGGGGGTGGCAGGGGGGGGGGGGAGGAAACACTCAAACGTTACCTCAGATTCTACGGCCACATGTTGAACAGACTGTGGTCGTCGATCGGTAGACATAACTAATGGAAGCAGTTTTAATTCCCTTTTCTTTGTATTAGTAACTTACAGAAAGTCGGATACAATCCTTGGAATACATTCAGATTCTGTCATTTAGGTTTGTGACCCCTATACTTCTCTATTTGCAACGAGTCCCATGAAACAGATGATTTATGGGTATAAGGAAGAGCACTGAATTAACACTGATATATCTACTATACACTTTGTGTCTTATTCTCGATTTTAAATGTCTTTTATAGGCAACAGAGGAAGGAAGGAAACTAGGGGATCAACCTCTCGTCAGCAAAGAAATCGTTAAAATCGAAGCGTCAGCGCGGTTTCTGCAAGGGCTGGAAAGGAAATCCGACGTTTGCCTTCAAGATAAACAATACGATATTATCCTTAGATTATTTAGGAAAACGACAGGAAACCTAAAGCTAGGAGTTTAGTGCCTTGCCACTGCTCCACCTCGCCCGGTTTTGTAAATCTAAGTTAGGCATACAGCATTAACGATAAACTACAACGCGCCTTGTATCATTATTACTACAAACTTATTTTACCCCTCTTATTACAGCTACTTCGTTTTAACGAACATTGTAGATTTCATCTGTCTGTGAAATTTGTTTTCAGTTACTCAGGAATTCGATGCACAAATTCTGATGCAGCAGTTTATCGTAGCTCGTTGGAACAAAGGATGGTATCATGTCGTTGGAAAAAAATCAAGTCATAAACGTAAACTTAAGGTGGAGACGGGAATACAGGAAAGGAAAGGGATGGGATCTCTACTGCCAGGAGTGAAAATGTGTACCGGACTGGGATTCGAACCCGGGGTGTGCGTTAACCACGGCGCCATCCGGGGCACAACGTTACTTCCACTACAGGGTCTACCTCGGCACGCGTTACGGCCGATTCACAGCGCCATCGAGCACCACCTATTAGCAGTCCCTGTCCATGTCCGCTACTCTGAGATTCCTACAGGAGGTTGGACGTAGTGCACCCGCACTGAAGAAGCTGGATCCATTGCTCAGCTAGGCGTATCGATTTACATGTCCCGATGCAGCTGACAGCAGTGATCCCCTCCGTTTCCTTTCCTTTCTTCCCCTCTCCATCCTCAGTTTACATATACTGTATAACAGCTGCGGATTCCGCGTGATGTCTGTTCTTTCGGACATGTCAGATATACATCACTGACAGTCTGTAGTAGAATTGCTCAGTATGTTTTATGTTCACACGTCCCGACGTGATTGCAACGCGATAATCTCTTCTATAAAAATCGACATGGATTCCGTAAGTAGACATCTTGCGCAACACAGTTCGCTCTCATCGTACATCGCAAGCTTTCACGGCCGGTTTTGCGTCATCAGTGGCATTTTTATGGCATTCAGGCCGTGGTATCTGTATCAAACTGCTTTCTGAGGTTTTATAGCCTCGGATGATGTCTCCAGCACTGAGAGACGAAACGTTAGGCAGAGAAATGTGATTTCGGCCGTGACCTACATCCCATCAAACAACAGTCACCAATGAACCATCTCGCTCTGTTCGTCCATGAAATCCAGAGGGCAGCAGACAAAAGGGCCCAGGTTGATGCCGTGTTCCTTGACTTCAAGAATGTATTATATAGATGTCAGCATTGACGTCTAGTGAAAAAAAATACGAGCTCAACGAGTATACGGCCGGATTTGTGACAGAGTTTAGGACTTTACAACAGATAGAAATCAACATGTAGTTCTTAAAGGGATACAGTTAACAGACGCAAACGTTATTCGGGAGTACCCCACAGAAGTGTTACAGAGCCGTTACTATTTACAGTATACATAAATGATCCAGTGGATAATATTTGCCGCGCGGGATTAGCCGAGCGGTATGGGGCGCTGCAGTCATGGACTGTGCGGCTGGTCCCGGCGGAGTTTCGAGTCCTCCCTCGGGCATGGGTGTGTGTGTTTGTCCTTAGGATAATTTAGGTTAAATAGTATGTAAGCTTAGTTACTGATGACCTTAGCAGTTAAGTCCCATAAGATTTCACACACATCTGAACTTTTTTGGATAATATTTCTCAAGTCCAGGAAGCTGTTATCAGCTGTTGTTTATAGGAATGTTGCAGAGGCAAATGACTGTTGCGAAGTGCATGGGGCCTGCAGACGATCTGTCATTGGTTCAGGGACTGACATTTGATCTTGAACGTAAATACATGTAATGTATTGCACGTGAACTAGCGAAGATATGCAGTAAGGGGTCGATTGCGCTGTTTGTGATTTAACGCAGAGAATTCTGACAGTCGTAACATAGAGTAGCTCGGAGTATTCGTCCAGAGCACCTAATGTGGAATGAACACATAAAACTAATTATTGACAAGATCCAATGTTGCAAGCCCAAGGGCATTACGCAGATACTCAATAGTGTCTAATGTCGGACGCTACAAGCGAGGCGTTGTGTTTCACAGAGAGATTTACTGTTAAAATTCTGAGAGCGTGGATTCTAAGACGAGTCGGGCAATTTTGTACTACATACGTCTCGCTAAATGACCACGACGAGAAAAGCAGAGCTCATACGGAGGTTTGTCGAGAGTCGTTCTTTCCTCTCCACACTAGCGAGTAAAACAGAGAAGGGTGGAGTGGGGGGCGGGGGGGAGAGTTGTACCCTCCAACACATCGTAAGATACCTTGTCCAGCGTAAAGCTGTTTCACAGAGGAAGACCGCACTGCAGTTCCTTCTCTAAATCCTCGCACAAACGAAAAAATGGCTGACATCGAAATTAGTGTCCAAGGAATAGAAAAGCAACTGGAATCACTCAACAGAGGAAAGTCCACTGGACCTGACGGGATACCAGTTCGATTCTACACAGAATACGCGAAAGAACTTGCCCCCCCTTCTAACAGCCGTGTACCGCAAGTCTCTAGAGGAACGGAAGGTTCCAAATGATTGGAAAAGAGCAGAGGTAGTCCCAATCTTCAAGAAGGGTCGTCGAGCAGATGAGCAAAACTATAGACCTATATCTCTGACGTCGATCTGTTGTAGAATTTTAGAACATGTTTTTGCTCCCGTATCATGTCGCTTCTGGAAACCCAGAATCTAATCTGTAGGAATCAACATGGATTCCGGAAACTGCGATCGTGTGAGACCCAACTCGCTCCATTTGTTCATGAGACCCAGAAAATATTATACAGGCTCCCAGGTAGATGCCATTTTCCTTGACTTCCGGAAGGCGTTCGATACAGTTCCGCACTGTCGCCTGATAAACAAAGTAAGAGCCTACGGAATATCAGAACAGCTGTGTGGCTGGATTGAAGAGTTTTTAGCAAACAGAACACAGCATGTTGTTCTCAATGGAGAGACGTCTACAAACGTTAAAGTAACCTCTGGCGTGCGACAGGGGAGTGTTATGGGACCATTGCTTTTCACAATATATATAAATGACTTAGTAGATAGTGTCGGAAATTCCATGCGGCATTTCGCGGATGATGCTGTAGTATACAGAGAAGTTGCAGCATTAGAAAATTGCAGCGAAATGCAGGAAGATCTGCAGCGGATAGGCACTTGGTGCAGGGAGTGGCAACTGGCCCGTAACATAGACAAATGTAATGTATTGCGAATACATAGAAAGAAGGATCCGTTATTGTATGATTATATGATAGCGGAACAAACACTGGTAGCAGTTACTTCTGTAAAATATCTGGGAGTATGCTTGTGGAACGATTTGAAGTGGAATGATCATATAAAATTAATTGTTGGTAAGGCGGGTACTAGGTTGAGATTCATTGGGAGAGTCCTTAGAAAATGTAGTCCATCAACAAAGGAGGTGGCTTACAAAACACTCGTTCGACCTGTACTTGAGTATTGCTCGTCAGTGTGGGATCCGTACCAGATCGGGTTGACGGAGGAAACAGAGAAGATCCAAAGAAGAGCGGCGCGTTTCGTCACACGGTTATTTGGTAAGCGTGATAGCGTTACGGAGATGTTTAGCAAACTCAAGTGGCAGACTCTGCAAGAGAGGCGCTCTGCATCGCGGTGTAGATTGCTGTCCAGGTTTCGAGAGGGTGCGTTTCTGGATGAGGTATCGACTATATTGCTTCCCCCTACTTATACCTCCCGAGGAGATCACGAATGTAAAATAAGAGAGATTCGAGCGCGCACGGAGGCTTTCCGGCAGTCGTTCTTCCCGCGAACCATACGCGACTGGAATGGAAATGGGAGGTAATGACAGTGGCATGTAAAGTTCCTTCCGCCACACACCACTAGGTGGCTTGCGGAGTATAAATGTGGATGTAGATGATACCAGCTTCGTCAAGGTCGAGAAAAGCTTTGAAGAATTTTTATTTCAGTTAAAAAAAAGCTGTCTGGTATCTTAAATGTTTTTGAAGCCACAGTGACCCTCGTCCAGTACCTATTCATCTGTTCTGTAGTAAGTCTATACTCGTACTTCTCTGTATTATTCTGCTCAGAAATTTAGTCGCTCTGAATACCCGTTAGATTTCACATTGGTTTTCGTCGTACGTCTTCAGCATTGTGGTGATAGTGCTTTTCCCATTTGATAAGAATTTTGGCTCAGGCTTAGACAACGTTTCCATACGTATACGTGCGACTGGTCAGCCACATTGAAGCAAGTACGTGTTGACCGGAGCGGCCTATGTGGCAGGCGCAGGCCACTGGCGGGCAGCAGCAGCAGCGGCGACAGCGGACGCACGCGGCACTTGGCAACGGCGCCGCCAGGGCTGAAGGCCGGGCCGGCGCGGCGGCACGTAGCGAGCTGATAGCGGCCGCCGCGGGCCGGCTTCTGTGCTGTCGCCCGGCGAGTTACTGCGCGCCGCTCCGTGAGCAACAGCCTTCCTCTTCGTGTTTACTGCGCTCGAGGATAACAAGTTTGCGATCGACAGCTGTTGTCGCGGGCATCTGGGATCATTCTGTCGATGCCAAGTTGTGGCACCGAGATGGTAATTCCCGTCCTGCGCTTCTGTAGCGGCGCGGCGAGAGCCCCGAGCACCTGTCACTTTGCCCGTCCGCTCTCTTCCTGAATACAGAACTGGCCTTCGATAACATGTGGCTTGCCGAACTTTTTTTTGCGGTGACGATCGTTTGACTGCCGCAAGTGTTACCCAACTGAACGGACTGGCGGAAGCTGACCTCGGTGTGAATCGGTTTGGGTTCCTGAGGAATGTAGAAACATGCGAGGCAATACTGAGCGTGCGACTTACCTCAGACGACACACTGAAGAAAGTCAAACACCTGTTCATAACATTTGTAGAGTTAGTTATTGAAAAATCTGAACAGAATACACTTCTTGAAGTTCTGAGGGTAGCTGGGATAAATTACAGGAAGTGGAAGGTTATCTACAACTTTTACAGAAGACTGCAGGTATAGCCGGCCGGTGTGGCCCTGCGGTTCTAGGCGCTTCAGTCTGGAACCGCGTGACCTCTACGGTCGCAGGTTCGAAACCTGCCTCGGGCATGGATGTGTGTGATGTCTTTAGGTTAGTTAGGTTTAAGTAGTTCTAAGGTCTAGGGGACTGATGACCACAGATGTTAAGTCCCATAGTGCTCAGTGCCATTTGAACTATTCGAACTGCAGGTATATCAGACGAAGAACGTGAAAGGGACGCGATAGTTGAGAAAGGGGTGAACACACCTGCTGCTACTGCTGCAAAGAAAGAAAGAAAGAACAGTGGTTATATGTGATACGAAAAATAAAGATGGTTGCATGAACTACCTGATACCTGAAGCAGTGGTGATGTCACCTCTAATAATTAATCACACGATGTAGAACTGTCTATCCCCCATGTTATTCGGTTTGTACACTGAACAAGCAAAGGAAACTAAAGAGAAATTTGGAAAAGGAATTAAGGTTCAGGAAGAAGAAATAAAAACATTTATGTTTCTCGTAGACACTGTAATTCTGCCAAGATGGAAAAGAATTTGGAAGATCAGCTGGACAGAATGGAGACTGTCTTCAAATGAGGTTATAAGTTGAACATGAACAAAAATAAAAGAAGTGTGATGAAGTGTCGTGAAATTAAGGAAGATGATTCTCTGTGAATTAGATTAGGAACTGAGACATCGAAGTAGTCAATCAGTTTAGCAATTTGGGCAGAACTGATAACGGCAGAAATAGAGGATGTACAATGTGTATTGGCAACAGTGAGAAAATAGTTTCTGAAATCGAGAAATTTGTTAGCATTGGATATAAAATTTAAATATTAGGACAACTTTTCTGTAAATGTTCGTCCGCAGCGAATGCTTGTGTGGAAATGAAACGTGGATGATAAGAAGTACAGAGGATAAGACAGTAGAAGTATTGGGAATGTGGTGCTACAGAATAATGCCGACTGCAAAGAAGGGGTTGGTTGATAGGACTTATCCTGAGGTATCAAGCAATCATCAGATCGATAATGTACTTAACTGTGGGGAAGACCAGGCTTGTCTTCAGTAAGCACTTTCATGTGGATATACACTCCTGGAAATGGAAAAAAGAACACATTGACACCGGTGTGTCAGACCCACCATACTTGCTCCGGACACTGCGAGAGGGCTGTACAAGCAATGATCACACGCACGGCACAGCGGACACACCAGGAACCGCGGTGTTGGCCGTCGAATGGCGCTAGCTGCGCAGCATTTGTGCACCGCCGCCGTCAGTGTCAGCCAGTTTGCCGTGGCACACGAAGCTCCATCGCAGTCTTTAACACTGGTAGCATGCCGCGACAGCGTGGACGTGAACCGTATGTGCAGTTGACGGACTTTGAGCGAGGGCGTAAAGTGGGCATGCGGGAGGCCGGGTGGACGTACCGCCGAATTGCTCAACACGTGGGGCGTGAGGTCTCCACAGTACATCAATGTTGTCGCCAGTGGTCGGCGGAAGGTGCACGTGCCCGTCGACCTGGGACCGGACCGCAGCGACGCACGGATGCACGCCAAGACCGTAGGATCCTACGCAGTGCCGTAGGGGACCGCACCGCCACTTCCCAGCAAATTAGGGACACTGTTGCCCCTGGGGTATCGGCGAGGACCATTCGCAACCGTCTCCATGAAGCTGGGCTACGGTCCCGCACACCGTTAGGCCGTCTTCCGCTCACGCCCCAACATCGTGCAGCCCGCCTCCAGTGGTGTCGCGACAGGCGTGAATGGAGGGACGAATGGAGACGTGTCGTCTTCAGCGATGAGAGTCGCTTCTGCCTTGGTGCCAATGATGGTCGTATGCGTGTTTGGCGCCGTGCAGGTGAGCGCCACAATCAGGACTGCATACGACCGAGGCACACAGGGCCAACACCCGGCATCATGGTGTGGGGAGCGATCTTCTACACTGGCTGTACACCACTGGTGATCGTCGAGGGGACACTGAATAGTGCACGGTACATCCAAACCGTCATCGAACCCATCGTTCTACCATTCCTAGACCGGCAAGGGAACTTGCTGTTCCAACAGGACAATGCACGTCCGCATGTATCTCGTGCCACCCAACGTGCTCTAGAAGGTGTAAGTCAACTACCCTAGCCAGCAAGATCTCCGGATCTGTCCCCCATTGAGCACGTTTGGGACTGGATGAAGCGTCGTCTCACGCGGTCTGCACGTCCAGCACGAACGCTGGTCCAACTGAGGCGCCAGGTGGAAATGGCATGGCAAGCCGTTCCACAGGACTACATCCAGCATCTCTACGATCGTCTCCATGGGAGAATAGGAGCCTGCATTGCTGCGAAAGGTGGATATACACTGTACTAGTGCCGACATTGTGCATGCTCTGTTGCCTGTGCCTATGTGCCTGTGGTTCTGTCAGTGTGATCATGTGATGTATCTGACCCCAGGAATGTGTCAATAAAGTTTCCCCTTCCTGGGACAATGAATTCACGGTGTTCTTATTTCAATTTCCAGGAGTGTAGGTTGCAGATGTGTAGAAGATTCCATAGAATAAACGTAAATGGAGAGACTCATGAAATCAGTCTTTGGAATGAAGACCACAACAACAACGAACTGGGCTTACTCGACAAAAAGAAACCTATCAGTTGTGTATTTTCCCACAACCAGAGTGTAAGGATTTGGGGCTGGCGTTATACGGCGACGACACAGTGTTCAGATACCACGCTAAAATAACTGAGCGGTTCGAAAGGTCCAATGCAGAATACGCAGAGATACTAGAACCGTGGTTAAACTCTCCAAATGTTCAGATGAACTTTATAAAAGGCTAACTGATTATGTTTCAACGTAGAAGGAGAAAGTTGGACAGAAACCAGAACGCAAAGAATCTGACAAAAAGATATAATACCAGGAAATCACATATAAATATACCACTAAGTAGGCCGACTTGAACGTTACTCTGAACAGGGTGCTCTTGTGGATAAACGACGTAAATGGTATGAGACAGAAAGTGTCACTCAAACTGTGCTCATAAAATTCATAACCGCGGAGGAAATATTTCAAATATTGTGTGCACCCCGAATACCTTAGAAAACAGCTCCCCCGAACTTTGCCAGATGCTACCCAAGCGCTAGAGATTTGGAAAAGACTTTTTGTGTGTTCACCGGAACATCAAAGAGGTAATGCACGATGGACAAGCCAGAGAATAAAAAGACCTATTACGCAACAACACACTGGGTTTGAGACATTTACAAAGCATACACTACTAAGGAATTATTTGCAGCGAACTTTCTTCTCGAGTATGTGTGTCTTTTGGCTTGCGTATTATGCTAGAGCAAAATGCTAAAGAAATTATTCCAATTCGTGGGATGAAGAATTACAGGTGGAATATCAGATGTAAGTATATGTCCAAGGCGAAGTTTGCCGAATACCTTGGGAGACATTTGCTCCTCATGTGACATACGTTGCTACTGGTCCTGATGTGAGGCATGTGAAACATTAAAAAAAAAAAAAAAAAAACGCACGATAGACAACGTCTTGAAACTGTTGTCATCTCATGCATACACCAATCTCTCAATGCAACCCCACAGCTGCAAGCTGCACATCCCATGGATAACACTCTGGAAAGTAAACTTGAGATAACTATTTATAATATAAGCACACTGTTCCTTTTTTAATCTTGGTCTGCGATACAAATATGTGATTTATTTCAAAATAACTTATTAAGAAATTCGAAAAGGATAATACAATGTTTAGCTATGACTGAAGAGAGTATAAAGTCTTTAGAAATATAGTAGTTATAACGTACTTAGAGTGCATTCCTGCAGCTATTACAACTGTTCGCTTCTTTAGTTATCGATGGAAAATGCAGCACTAAGATAGACTGTCTGTAATTAATAATGCCATTCGTGTAAATTAGCTTATTAAAGTGAATTACATACCGCAGTAAATCCATCACCACATCAGTAACTTACGGAAGTGAACCGAACTTAAGTACTAATAAATAAACAGCCTCCGGCGCGCAGGTCGCCCAATGTGGCGTCGAATGTAATAAGACCTGCACCAAGGCGGCCGAACCTGCTCCGCAAGGGGCCTCCCGGCCAATGACACCAAACGCTCATTTCATTTCCAATAAACAGCCAACATGGGTGTTTATAAAAAATTGCACACCACATATAAAACGAGGGAAAAGGAGGGTGCACTTAAAGTATCGCTTTGGATGGTTCTAGAATATGCGGTTATACGTTGGAGAGGGCACCACAAACAGTATAAGAAAGTCCTTTCTCGCTGAACTGTGTGGGTCCCACAAAAGTGACAAGGAAACTCTATGCTACTTTATACAGAGTACAGCAATCAAACTGTCAATCACATTACCACAAGCTGTCAGTTTGTGATGCCTCACTCTGAAGACTACAGAAAATGAGACACTTGAGGATAAATCTTGATTCAGAAACCACTAATTTATGAGAGGAAAAATTTGCGTATGAGTTTTACGTGAGGTGTGAGGACTGTCGAAAGATGATACACAAACAATGATGACTGTTACTAGTCGATATGCAATTGTATTATGAAGTTACTAATTATAGCCAGGATCGATACTTCCATTAAAACCAAATCTTTGTAGGAACTTGAATGCTTTCACACCTGCAAGGTAAAGTTGGCAGTCAGGAGTCGCCACTGCCTGGCAAGTTTATGTCTCACAGTGTTTCTCTAGAATTGCTGCACAAGGCATAGTTAGGTTGACCATGAAGAGTAGTCCCACTTGTATCTCCCTACTGTTTTCTCTGGGAACTGAGGTTTTATAAAACACTCAGACTAGCAATGGCTGTCATTTGCTCACTTTTCGGATCTCCGTGAGGAAGTCAATGCACGTTTCCGTGATAGGTACAGTCGGCCTCCGGAGGGGAGGGGGGGTTGTTTTTGGGGAGGAGACCAAACTACGAGGTCATCGGTCTCATCGGATTAGGGAAGGATGGGTAAGGAAGTCGGCCGTGCCCTTTTCAAAGGAACCATCCCCGCATTTGCCTGAAGAGATTTAGGGAAATCACGGAAAACATAAATCAGGGACTACATGTAATGTCATTGTGCGTGAGTGCAGAAGTCTCGGAAGTTGAGGGATGGCTGCCAGTTTTCTACGAGCAAAACTTTCAAGCATCTCATTACTTGTTCGCTGTGGCAACTTGAGTAACAATTATCACGAACGTAGCTCGAAATTCCGACTGCAGTCGAATACTGCCGCTCATGTAACTCTAAAAGTTCTACTGCTTCTGTAGCACCGTTTTACAGTAACTGTCTTTCGGTCGCCTTCATTTTTCATATATTTGAGCATTTTTCCGCCCGTTGACGTGGCCGCGACTGACTACCCAGTAACCTATTCAAATTGAACAGTTTAAACATATTTTGCCAATCACTGCAAGTGCTATCCTATCAGTTAACTCCTATATTGATTCAACGTACATGTTTCTTTGAGTCTCTCTACGACTCTCAATTAGCTAGCAAGCTCTCCACGTGACGTTAACTTATATTACTCCTTGATAATAATCACAGTGATTATTCTGGAGGCCAAGGTAAACTGCGCCTGCAAGTACGAGAGGAAGCTGACACCTCACCTGGATCACGGCCAGGACAGGAAGTTTTAAGACGGGTGCTTATTTTAACCGACAGCAGTCAGCGTCAGCGGAGGCTATTACAAACTGACAGACAAAAGGAAAAGCTGACCTTGTTGAGTATTTCAAAATGTTTTCCTTCTGCATTATGATAAATACAGATCTAGTAACACTCTTCCGCCAGCGAACACGTGCTAAAAACAGAGAACAAGAAAGAACAACTGAACTACAAGCATAGCTTAGCTTCAGACTGCAAAGACCGAGAAGTAAAAAAATCAGCAAGTAACTGGTGCAGTAGTTAGAACACTGGCCTCCTTTCCACAAGAATCGAAGTTCAGATATTTAACTAGTTATTGTGATATAACTTTCCCAAGGCTTGCATAAATCATGACATGCGAATATTGGTATGGCTCCTTAAGCAGACCAAGACCGCTTACTTCTCTTACCCTCGATGTAGTCAGATACTCCTCGACATCAAATAACCAAGACTAGGAAATAAACCATAACTTTCCTTCTTTCAAATGTAAAGCTGTTCCTTAGCAGACCCACGAGAAGGGTCGGCAAATAAATTACATGGATGATACATATAAAACTTAGAAAACTAAGAGTTACACAAACATGAAACCTGTAACTCAGGTAATGGAAGTACTCTTGCGTGGGGGATGGTTCCGAGGGATAAAATGACACCCCTGGTAATCTGACTAAGTGTCGGTGAATGAAGCAAGAGTCTGCTGCTTAACCGTGTGCACTCTTTCGCACGCTTACGCGTCCCATAAGGCGACCTATATCTGTTTCACTGAGACGATCCATCATCCTACCGCTTCCAAATTCAGTTGTATTAATTTGTAGAACATATGACGAGGGAGCTGGTTCCACTCCGTTACGTCCCAAGGCCACCTTGCTCGGGTCATTAACGTATTTCTTATCCAACCGCATCAATTTTAGCCTGCAGTTGAAAGGTCGTGGTTGATGTACAATATTTCGGTCTCTCCACGGAGCCGATACCACGATGGACGATGTGCTTACAACTGATACTGATAAAGTGCTTTGATACTAAAATATTCATGTCTGTTAACGTACTCGATGCAGCCCAGCTGCAGTGACACATAGTATCTCGTTAGTGAGCGATGGTATTCATGAAGTGAATTCTGCAGCGAAGTGAATTGTTCGAAAGCCATATACTCACAAGTGTTAGACATCCTTCCAGAAAAACCGTTGTTAAAGCAAAATCTGCAGTTTGGATATGAATATGTAGTCACTGAAGAGTTCGATACCGCTTCTCCAAATGACAACCAAACTGTCATATTACTTCGATCTCATGCTACGCTATAGATCATTATGTCACCCTACCTAAATTCCAAAAGTTAGTACAGAGGGAAAAGAAATATTGTCAATGGTCTCTTTATGTTTGCACATATCCGGTATGAGAAAGTTCAGTTTGCTCATTGATCTTACGACGCTTAACGATCAGCTTCATTGGTCAGAAACGAATGGCTTGTTCCTATTTTTTTAAGGACGTGGAGGCCCTCGACGCCTACATTTGCATGATGACCATCAACAAAACCTCAACAGTCAGATCTGCGAAGGGGTTTGTATTTCTATGGAGGAGTCACATGATGCTGGACCGTGATGCCTGTACATCCGAGTGCAATCACCCTATAATACAGTCGCATCTAGAAGATAGTGGACAGAAAGTGGTTGAAGAAGAGGGCATGGAGGGGGGGGGGGGGGGAAGGGCAAGCGCCTTAGGTGAAAAAAACCTCTGCGACTGTCTGGACGGGTAGTAGGGCTATGCCAGTAGCGATAGTTGATGCATGGGTTGGCTCTGAGCTCTATGGGACTTAACGTCTGAGGTCATCAGTCCTCTAGAACTTAGAACTACTTAAACCTAACTAACCTAAGGACATCACACACATCCATGCCCGAGGCAGGATTCGAACCTGCGACCATCGGCCACCCCGGCCGGCGATGCATAAGTGTAACGATATGTTAGAAGTGGGTATGTCACCGTTGTTGTTGAGCACTGGCGATGTCTCTTAGGGCAGCTTTTACGTCAGCGTAACTAACATGTCAGTGAGGTCATTAGACAGATCTGTTTGATGATAAAATCGAACGTGCAGTGTAGAAAGTGATGTGGATATTGTTTGCTTTTGTATGTGTTCCACTCCCCTTCCGTTGTCGGTTGGTGGGCTGCATGAGCGCAGCTGGCAATGATAGTGAGGTTGGCTGTTATACAGGGTCTGGTCAATTTCGTGTTGTCTGTGTATTTCATTTAAGATTCCGAAAGGTGGTTACGAATCCCAAAGAAGAAAAGTTTTATGGCGGTTATGCTTCCACCTGTGCCAACGGCTTTGCCGCAGTGGTAACACCGGTTCCTGTCAGATCACCGAAGTTAAGCGCTGTGGGGCAGGGCTAGCACTTGGATGGGTGACCAACTGATCTGCCGAGCGCTGTTGGCAAGCGGGGTGCACTGAGCCCTTGTGAGGCAAACTGAGGAGTTACTTGATTGAGAAGTAGCGGCTCCGGTCTCGGAAACTGACATACGGCCGGGAGAGCGGTGTGCTGACCTCATTCCCCAACATATCCGCATCCAGTGACGCTGTGGGCTGAGGATGACACGGCGGCCAGTCGGTACCTTTGGGCCTTCATGGCCTGTACGGGAGGAAAGGTTTTTTATGCTTCCACCTAAAGCTATAATCGTAGTTTCAGAAATTCAGGATGAAGGGGCTCATCGAATGTGTCGAATTACTTTACAGTCGTGCGGCGAGTTCTTGAATACCTACTCGGGAGTCTCGAGGCGGAATTTATTGTGTAATCCTGCGGGCGGTGTATATGTGTCGTGAAGCATTGCTCATGAGTCTTAGAACTTCGCTGTGGATGACATGCAGGCGCCACAAATGTGTGGGAACTGTATATCCGAGAATGGAGCGCTGTATGTTATCTTTGGTCTAACAGGAGTCGTGTACATGGCTGCGTTGTTTTTGTACGACCGCGGGCTCTGTAGAGCACCGGGAGTAACTTAAACGGCCGCCTCACTTGCGTGCCGCGCTGTTTCCTTTCGCCAGCAGGTTTGTATTTGACGCACTGTCGAGACTGATATGCTGCGATGCTAAAATAGTGGTCTCTGGCATAATGAGTCCTATAAGACTGAATATAGTTAAGAGTAACGTTCACTCCCGTAGGAACCATGTCCGCATACTGAGCCTTGATAGCCGGCCGGAGTGGCCGAGCGGTTCTAGGCGCTACAGTCTGGAACCGCGCGACCGCTACGGTCGCAGGTTCGAATCCTGGCTCGGGAATGGATGTGTGTGATGTCCTCAGGTTAGTTAGGTTCAAGTAGTTCTAACTTCTAGGGGACTAATGATCTCAGAAGTTAAGTCCCATAGTGCTCACAGCCATTTGAACCATTTGAGCCTTGATAATCATTTTTGTTGATTAATCCACGACATCTAGCGAGCCATTCCACGTTACTGATTAACTCTAAGTCATTTGATCCCCCGCGCGGGGTAGCCGCGTGGTCTGAGGTACGCGTTGCCACGGTCCGTGCGGCTCCCCACGTCGGAAGTTCGAATCCTCCCTCTGGCATGGCCGTGTGTGTTGTCCTTAGCGTAGCAGTTTGGTCCCATAGGGACTTACCACAAATTTTGATCTGATCTACAAGTTACAAAGTGTGTCGACACCATCATCGAATGGTCTACTTTCTCGGAAACCCTAAAGGCTACGGGTGGTGTCACGAGCATGCACGTTTCCGCACGGGATGGCTTCGCAGGGGAAGCTGTGCGAGGGCGCGCGGCTTGACTTCCGCCAGACGGAAGAGGCGCGCGCGTCGCCGTGTGCAGCCGTGCGTGAGTACGCCTCAGCGCCCGGGGGCGGCGGCAGGTAGATGGGAAACCAGAGCTCAGCACGGCGCGGCGCGGCCCGCCCCAGCGCTGCCCCGGCCGCGCGTATCGGGTGAAGCGCGGATCCGGTGTCGCAACCCGCGGGCGACCGACGCCAGCCACCACCGGACGCCGGACGCTGGGCGTCGCGCGCTCCGCAACAAAGCGCCCTGCGGCCACCGCAGCTGGCCGACCGGCATTTTCGCTAGCTCACCGCAGTCTTCAGCGCCCCCTCGCTGTGCGAGATATTCGGGACTTTGTAAACAAAGACAAGCACGTAGAGATCCTATTAACTTTGAAAACGGCGCCACATTGTCGGACTACGTGGTCGACTGGACTGCAGGAGGTCACGAGGTAATAAAGAAACTCACTACTGGACGCCACAAGGATCGATACGTGTACTTCATTTTTCTTGGATTGCTCTTCGACTGTTTACTTGTAACTATTACGGGTGTGGTAGGTCCGCTGTTGTTTTCTATCTACATAAATGATCTTTTGGGTAGGGTGGATAGCAACGTGCGGCTGTTTGCTGATGATGCTGTAGTGTACGGGAAGGTGTCGTCGTTAAGTGACTTTAGGAGCATACAAGATCACTTGGACAGAATTTGTGATTGGTGTAAAGAATGGCAGCTAACTCTAAACATAGATAAATGTAAATTAATGCAGATGAATTTTGGGAAGATGTGGTTCATCTGTAAAGGAGACCGCGTATAAAACACTAATACGACCTGTTCTTGAGTACTGCTCGAGCGTTTGGGATCCCTATCAGGTCGGATTGAGGGAGTACATAGAAGAAATTCAGGGGCGGGCTGCTAGATTTGTGCCGGCCGCGGTGGTCTAGCGGTTCAGGCGCTCAGTCCGGAACCGCGGGACTGCTACGGTCGCAGGTTCGAATCCTGCCTCGGGCATGGATGTTTGTGATGTTCTTAGGTTAGTTAGGTTTAAGTAGTTCTAAGTTCTAGGGGACTGATGACCACAGATGTTAAGTCCCATAGTGCTCAGAGCCATTTGAACCATTTTGCTAGATTTGTTACTGGTAGGTTTGATCATCACGCGAGTGTTACGGAAAAGCTTCAGGAAGTCGGGTGGGAATCGCTACTGAGGAAATTTAGAGAACCAGCATTTGAGGCTGACTGCAGTACAATTTTACTGTCGCCAACTTATATTTCGCGGAAAGACCCCAAAGACGAGACATTAGGGCTCGTACAGAGGCATATAGGCAGTCATTTTTCCCTCCTTCTGTTATGGTGTGGAACAGGGAGAGAAGATGCTAGTTGTGGTACGAGGTACCCTCCGCCACGCACCGTATGGTGGATTGTGGAGTATGTATGTAGACGTAGATGTACTTTCGTAACCTGTGCAACGGATTGCTTCCTCTTAAAAACCTAATACACTCTCGATCCTATGACGATTTTGATCGTCTCCGAAGTTGAGACGTCGGCCTTGCAAGACGTTTCCGTGGTCAGACGATTGGAACAAGGTGCACTCAGCTCCGTGAGGCAAGTTGCGGAGCTACTTAAATCAGGAGTTTCAGCTCACGTCTGGAATGCTGACAATGCCTGGAGCAGCGGTGTGGTGACCCTGTGCCCCTCCATACAGGATCCAAATGTCGCCGTATGGTGGAGATGACACGGCGGACGGTTGGAAACGCTTTATCTTCTCGGTCTAATCGCAGAGCTACTTCTTCAGTGACGAGTGTGCTGCTCTGTGATTATCGTTGTTTGTGTCTGTAGGCGCTGCGCTGCATCTTCTAAGATACATTTGTAATTAACAGGTATCTGTTCCAAAACAAAACAAAAAAATGTATATATATATTAATGCTGGAGATAACTTGAATGCCACTTCAGAAGACAGTAATTTAAGAAAAGGGCATAATTTGAGGTACTGTGACAATAACTGTTTTAATTACGTGTTATACATGTATATCTACATACATAATCCACAATCCACCATACGGTGCGTGGCGGAGGGTACCTCGTACCACAACTAGCATCTTCTCTCCCTGTTCCACTCCCAAACAGAACGAGGGAAAAATGACTGTCTATATGCCTCTGTACGAGACCTAATCTCTATTATCTTATCTTTGTGGTCTTTCCGCGTAATATAAGTTGGCGGCAGTAAAATTATACTGCAGTCAGCAACAAATGCTGATTCTCTAAATTTCCTCAGTAGCGATTCACGAAAAGAGCGCCTCCTTTCCTCCAGAGACTCCCACCCGAGTTCCTGAAGCATTCCCGTAACACTCGCGTGATGATCAAACCTACCAGTAACAAATCTAGCAGCCGGCCTCTGAATTGCTTTTATGTACACTCTCAATCCGACCAGATAGGGATCCCAAACGCTGGAACAGTACTCAAGAATAGGTCGTATAAGTGTTTTATAAGCGGTCTCCTTTACAGATGAACCACATCTTCCCAAAATTGTACCAGTGAACCGAAGACGACTATCCGCCTTCCCCACAACTGCCATTACATGCTTGTCCCACTTCATATCGCTCTGCAATGTTACGCCCAGATATTAGTCGACTGTCTGTGTCAAGCGCTACACTACTAATGGAGTATTAAAACATTAAGGGATTCTTTTTCCTGTTCATCTGCATGAATTTACATTGATCTATATTTAGAGTTAGCTGCCATTCTTTATAGCAATCACAAATCCACAAATCCTGTCCAAGTCATCTTGTATCCTCCTACAGTTATTCAACGACGACATCTTCCCGTACACCACAGCATAATCAGCAAACAGCCGCACATTGCTATCCACCCTATCCAAAAGATCATTTATGTAGATAGAAAACAACAGCGCACCTACCACACTTCCCTGGGGCACTCCAGATGATTCCCTCACGTCCGACGAACACTCACCATCGAGGACAACGTACTGGGTTCTATTACTTAAGAAGTCTTCGAGCCACTCACGTATTTGGGAACCAGTCCCGTATGTTCGTACCTGAGTTAGGAGTCTGCAGTGGGGCACCGAGTCAAACGCTTTCCGGAAGTCAAGTAATATGGTATCCGTCTGATACCCTATACCCATGGTTCGCAAGATATCATGTGAAAAATGAGCGAGTTGCGTTTCGCAGGAGCGATGCTTTCTAAAGCCGTGCTGATGCATGGACAGCAGCTTCTCTGTCTCAAGGAAATGACGTGATCGACTGGACTGCAGGAGGTCACGAGGTGATCAAGAAACTCACTACTGGACGCCACAAGGATGGATACAAGTACCTCATTTCTTTTTGATTGCTCTTCTTCTGTTTACTTGTAACTATTACGGGTAGTTTCGTAACCTGTGCAACGGATTGCTTCCTCTTTAAAAGCTCATACACTCGATTCTATGGCGACTTTGATCGTCTCCGAAGTTGAGACGTCGGCCTTGCAAGACGTTTTCGTGGTCAGACGATTGGAACAAGGTGCACTCAGCTCCGTGAGGCAAGTTGCGGAGCTACTTAAATCAGGAGTTGCAGCTCACGTCTGGAAAGCTGACAATGCCTGGAGCAGCGGTGTGGTGACCCTGTGCCCCTCCATACAGGATCCAAATGTCGCCGTATGGCGGAGATGACACGGCGGACTGTTGGAAACGCTTTATCTTCTGGGTCTAATCGCAGATCTACTTCTTCAGTGACGAGTGTGCTGCTCTGTGATTATCGTTGTTTGTGTCTGTAGGCGCTGCGCTGCATCTTCTAAGATACATTTGTAATTAACAGGTGTCTGATCCAAACAAAAAAAATATTGATACTGGAGAAAAATTAGAATACCACTCCAGAAGACAGTAATTTAAGAAAAGGGCATAATTTGAGGCACTATGAGAGAAACAGTTTTAATAACGTGTAGTTATTAATTAACCAGAAAGTAGGGACGGATTCAAATTCTTTTTTAGAGTAGATATGGAATTTTTCTTTTACTTAAAATGTGTAGTATACTGTAGAACGCGCGCGGAACACACAGAATGATCACGTGCATTCGATTGCTGGTCACTACCCACATGGTGTCCCCTATTGTTCCGCTAGGTAATACTGAGCCTGCCTTCTTCACTTTGCATTCATTTCCGGTTTGATTGCTGGCCAACCTACCACTAAACGCGAATCTCAGCTCGCTCACTACACACAGTGTCTCATCTTGGCAACGCTCCCTCAACTTAATCGCTCGATCAGCAGCCAAGGCCATAGTCTTGTTTGATTCTTCACGCTTTGCTCTATCAGCTCGAGACCTTCTCCAGTGCTCCCCCCTTATCTAGCTCTTTTACGTGGGCTTCATTGCGAGATCGCATTTTTACAGTGTTTTTTTTATTTTATTTTTTTTTATTTTGTCACGACTTCAGCGTAACAGAATGTGGTATACTAAACTCAGCAAGTTCTACACAAACGCTTGGAAATTACGTCTCTCTCGTTCTGAGCATCAACAAGTTCTTTGCTTGGCCAGAGAGCAAATTTATACTCCAGTTGTGGCACTGCCCTCTCAATGACTAAAGGGCGCAAGTATGCAGAACCCCCACTGAGAGAAGCAGCATTTTGTTTGTTATTAGCATATGAAAGACACATAGCTGCATGTATTACAATACATAATACATTACGAAAACAAGGTCGACGTAGTCTGGATACACTCTGGGACAATTTCATAAATATTTCCACGTAAAAAAAAAAGAAAAAGAAAATTTCCACAACCAGATCCAGAAGACGATGGGATGCTGACCGACTCTTCCTTCTTTCTCTATCCAGCGATCTTTGGACAGCTATATTGGAAGGGAATATGGACAGTGGGCGTTTCTCACAAGTGTTAATGAGCCCGTCACCCTCAGAGGACACATTAGCTTCAGGTGGCTTCCAAAGTGTCAAACCTCTAAAGAAGCTCTGGGAACGTTTGCACTGAGTTAGATGATTGTATCTTCAGATGTGCAGGACGATTAATCACGGCATGTTACAAGTTATATTGTGCCCAGTAGTATTTCTGTGTTCTCGAAAAGAACTGCGTTAAAGACGAGCTTATTTGTCCCTGCCGGCCGGAGTGGCCGTGCGGTTCTGGGCGCTACAGTCTGGAGCCGAGCGACCGCTACGGTCGCAGGTTCGAATCCTCCCTCGGGCATGGATGTGTGTGATGTCCTTAGGTTAGTTAGGTTTAATTAGTTCTAACTTCTAGGCGACTGATGACCTCAGAAGTTAAGTCGCATAGTGCTCAGAGCCATTTTTATTTGTTCCTCTAGTTGTCTATCACGTACGTCGTTTACGGTGTTTGTCCATATTTACCTATTATGGAAGTTGCAGCGTTCGAAAGGGAGCCTTCCACCAAATAGTCCAGATGCTTATTAATTGTAGCAATCTTTCTCTATCGGATCTTTTTATTTTTTGTAAAGAACCTCGATCCAAGATTACGAAGCAAGATATCAGGAAAGAGAAAATATTCAGACGTTGCTTGGAGGCTTTTATAAAGGAGTGGTTCCAAATAATGAGAATAGCTCCACAAAACGAGCGATTTAGTGCTGGTCACTGCTCCTTGCTGAAGCCTGATAGCAAATGCAACGGGTGTTCTAACTTGACATTTTATGGTTAGCCCATTACATATATCGCATATATCAATTACCGCCAATCTGATTATTTACACTAATCTCATTAACCGTCTATATGGCGGCAGGTTTATGAATACCAACGAGAAGCGGCCAACGCCTTGCCCTGCCGGTAATCTGATACTTACTTGTAGCGGCGGTTTCTTGCACCTGGATTCAAGGTACTCGTCGATTATGACACCTGACTTCCTCAAAGCAACGCTTGTATGCTACATCTTCATAAGGGCACTAATTTTATGTTAGGCCTTGTCAGAGGTGAAAATCAGCGTTTACTTGATTTGAATATAGATGTCATTATTATAGCTGTGTGGGCTTTCACTGCTTTTGTTAAATGTTTCTAGGTTATTCGACGATATTTTCCCCAACGATTTGGTGGCTTTGAAAAGTACTTTCCCACTTTGTACACTACTGGCCATTAAAATTGCTACACCACGAAGATGACGTGCTACAGACGCGAAATTTAACCGACAGGAAGAAGATGCAGTGATATGCAAATGATTAGCTTTTCAGAGCATTCACACAATGTTGGCGCCGGTGGCGACACGTACAACGTGCTGACATGAGGAAAGTTTCCAACCGATTTCTCACACACAAACAGCAGTTGACCGGCGTTACCTGGTGAAACGTTGTTGTGATGCCTCGTGTAGGGAGGAGAAATGCGTACCATCACGTTTCCGACTTTGATAAAGATCGGATTGTAGCGTATCGCGATTGCGGTTTATCGTATCGCGACATTGCTGCTCGTGTTGGTCGAGATCCAATGACTGTTAGCAGAATACGGACTCCGTGGATTCATGTGGGGTAATACGGAACGCCGTGCTGGATCCCAACGGCCTCGTATCACTAGCAGTCGAGATGACAGGCATCTTATCCGCATTGCTGTTACGGATCGTGCAGCCACGTCTTGATCCCTGAGTCAACAGACGGGGACGTTTTCAAGACAACAATCATCTGCACGAACAGTTCGACGACGTTTGCAGCAGCATGGACTATCAGCTCGGAGACCATGGCTGCCAATACCTTTGACGCTGCATCACAGACAGGAGCGCCTGCGAGGGTGTACTCAACGACGAGCCTGGGTGCACGAATAGCAAAACGTAATTTTTTCGGCTGTATCCAGGTTCCGTGTTTGGCGACATCGCGGTGAAAGCACACTGGAAGCGCGTATTCGTCATCGCCATACTGGCGTATCACCCGGCGTGATGGTATGGGGTGCCATTGGTTACACGTCTCGGTCACCTATTGTTCACATTGACGGCCCTTTGAACGGTGGACGTTACATTTCAGATGTGTTACGACCCGTGGCTCTACCCTTCATTCGATCCCTACGAAACCCTACATATCAGCTGGACAATGCACGATCGCGTGTTGCAGGCCCTGTACGGGCCTTTCTGGATACAGAAAATGTTCGACTGCTGCTTTGGCCAGCACACTCTCCAGATCTCTCACCAATTGAAAACGTCTGGTCAATGGTGGCCGAGCAACTGGCTCGTCACAATACGCCAGTCACTACTCTTGATGAACTGTGGTATCGTGTTGCAGCTGCATGGGCAGCTGTACCTGTACACGCCATCCAAGCTTTTTATGACTCAATGCCCAGGCGTATCAAGGCCGTTATTACGGCCAGAGTTGGTTGTTCTGGGTACTGATTTCTCAGGATGTATGCACCTAAATTGCGTGAAAATGTAATCACATGTCAGTTCTAGTATAATATATTTGTGCAATGAATGCCTGTTTATCATCTGCAATTCTTCTTGGTGTAGCAATTTTAATGGCCAGTAGTGTTCTTAAAATCTACGTTAGAGTTGTTCGGTTTGTACAATGTACCGTGTCTGGTAAGTAATACATGATTTGTAACAAGTCGTTTCTTGTGGTGAAATGTACCGGATCGCAGAACGAGTACGCCAGAAGAAGCAGTCCCCCCCCTCCTCGCGGCGCCTGCCCGCGTAATACGATTGTTGGCTCCCAGATCGGAGTGCCTGCCTCCTTGTATGCGACCCACGCCTTCTGACAGACGAAGCACGTATTAGCAGCCACCCGCCTGTCGATCTTAATATTCGCCTCCCTGCTCCACGCGTGATGGCACGGAAATGGGAATCAAATTGTCGTATCGCACGCGGTGCTCCGTTTGGCTTGCGGCCATGCCTTCTGCGGAGGGCGGAAGTGACTGACGGTTCCGCCAGAGCGGCAGACTTCAGTAGGAGGTGAAGCAGTTTGGCACGCTTGTGAAAGATTTGTCGCGTGGTTATTATAAACAGGTCTTTTATTTTAAGTGGTAGAAACGAAACGATTTTACGCTCATAAAGTTTTGAAGGGTAAGAACTAAAGAAAAAGTGTTTCCGCTCGGAATATTTGTATTTCTCTCAATAGTTAAAATACTAATTATTATTCTTTACCTATTCTGTAACTGACTGGTAGAATTAAGTGCGATATACAGGAAACTTTGTGTTATCATCATTAACAGGGTGATCATAAAAAGCCTGAAAATCTTGTAAGGCGTAGCAGTGTAGGTTGTACGGAGAAATGATTGTTATTAAAAAATGCGATACGGTGCGCGCTTTCCAAGTTAATTAGCACTGAAGTTATTCAATCAGGCTGTTGCGCGCGCAGCTTCAAGCGGCCTGCCAGACTGTTTCGCCAATCGTGTTCTTCGTTTGGTTTCTTAAAACCGAACAAGAGAGCTATACAAAAATTGGAAATGGGACAGGTATAAGAATCGAATCCGAGCCAAAGGTGGAGCTGTATCGGGCGCTATCATCTACGTTGCGAGAACAACTGACAGTTAATTGTATCTGACGGGCCGCTTGAATCTCCGCGGCGATCGACTTGATTGGCTAACTTCGATGCTAATTAACTCGAAAAGGGCACAACGTATCGAATTTTTTCCTAGCACTTATGCCGGCCGCGGTGGCCATGCGGTTCCAGGCGCTTCAGTCCGGAACCGCGAGACTGCTACGGTCGCAGGTTCGAATCCTGCCTCGGGCATGGATGTGTGTGATGTCCTTAGGTTAGTTAGGTTTAAGTAGTTCTAAGTTCTAGGGGACTGATGACCTCAGATGTTAAGTCCCATAGTGCTCAGAGCCATTTGAACCTAGCACTTATATCTAAGCATAAGCTCTACCCTGCAACACTCTTAAATATTCTCAGACTGTTTCTGACCACCCTCCTTGAACTATTTACCAGGTAGGACGAAATGCACCGACGCTAGAAGAATGTAATGAAATGGAGAATGTTCAGTTTTTACACTTAGGACATTGCGTGGCCGTTCTCTTCAGATGCAGATAAATGCGGTAAAATTCCCATAAAGAAGAGAATGAGGCAGCTGTATGATTGCCGTATGTTGTATTCACTAAATACTCTTGGCATCAAACATATCAATAAGTCAAGAACAGAACCCCCTATCACTGCAAATAGCTGCTGTTATGAGGTGTTTACTGCACACAGCAGCCTCACAGCCTCGCCTCTGTGCCCAGTACGCCCTAGCAACAGCTGCGGCAAAATGATGGCTACTATTTCCAATAATTTTTTTAATAGATTCCTCAAAATCACTGCCCATAAGCAAAGGAAGTAGCTTACAAAACACTCGTTTAACCAATACTCGAATATTGCTCGTCAGTGTGGGATCTGTACCAGATAGGACTGATAGAGGATATAGAGCAGATCCAAAAGAGAGCAGCACGTTACTACCGGTTCACGTAGCAATTGCAGAACGGTCACGGAGATGCTCAGTTGTTTGTATGTTGCAGGAGAGGCTTTCTGCATAACAGTATGGTGTAGTGTTGAAGTTCCGGAAGCGTACGTTCCCAGAAGATTTAGCCAATATATTGATTCCTCCCACGTATATCACAAGAAAAGACATCGAGATAAAATTTGAGAAATTCGACCCCACAGGGAGATTTACCAGCAGTCTTTCTTTCGGCCAACCATACACAGCTGGAACGGGAAAACATAGAAGCGATACTGATGCAAAATGTACTCTCCACCACTTACGGTAAGGTGGCTTGCGGATTATAGATGTATACGTAGATGCTATCGCAAAATCTTGTTGGATAATACAAAGAAATGATATTCGAGAAAAACTGTGTGACTGTTTCGTTGCTTCCATTGTACACATTGCGTCGGGACGACGAGAATAAGATTCAAGAGATTAGGGCGCTTGCATGTACAGTTATTTTTATCGCGCTTGACACCCGTGTGGGATAGCACAACCAGTTACTGATATTTGCATAAAACACTACCCACCATTCACTGTGGAATGGGTTGCAGAGTATTTATCTCGATACACATTTTGCGTGTTAGTATTGCTCATAGGTTTTCTCAAAGACCATGACTGTATATCACAGTAGTGATACAAAAGGGCTTCAAAACGTAAGTGTCGTCCCGTGCTAAGGCCATTGCGCAACAAGAGTGGTGCATTATCAGAAGAGCGTGCGTGTTCTCAGTTTCCTGCAGTCTGATTTCTGCTCCGGTACGGTTAACAGTTGCATCATAGCACGGGAATGAGTTAACTGGAAACCGACTCTAAAATTGAAGTACACGGGACAGTTCAATTCTTGTTAGCAAAACGTCTAAATTCCACACAGGTTCATCGTGAAATTCTGGTGGTGCATGGACCCAATGCAATGCCGCAGCCAACCGTAGTCAAATGGTGGCAGCAATTTGACTGATGCCGCGCAGACGTGAGTGATGTTGAACGAGAGGGAAGGTCATCCCCATCGGCCACAGACAATGTCCAGATAGGCGAGGAACTGATACGCAGCAATAGCAGATTTTGAGACGGTGAGGACATTGACACATCGGTTCTCGAACTGTCCCACGATCAAGGAGCAGTTTCCTATCGTCGAGGATTTCAACTAATGGTAAAACCTTCCTACCGTTTTTACAGACGCGTGATGACTACGTTGTGCGCCGCTTTGAAGTATAGTGCAGAGCATTCAATAATGTTAGTTAGTCTGTCATGATAATGTGTAACTGACTGTTCGAAGTCTCCTTGTAGTTACAGATAGCTGTAAAGGACTTGATGAAAGATGTGTTTTTATTTTCATCAATTTCCAGGACATCCTCATAACTGGCTTACTGCGTACTTATTAAACCATGATGCTAGGTACTGGTGGTTTTTTCAATGTGGCATAAGAAATAATACGTATAATATGACGCCGTTAATGATGATTATTGGTTATTTAATACTATAATGTAGGCGACCTTGATCTTATTATTGATATTATATCTTATCGGGATCTTCTGTTAGCACTGTCTTTCACACACGCTTGCGGCAATCCTTAGGTGGCTTACCTTTTCAGTTTTTGTTTTACAAGATCAAAGTCACAAATGGGTTAGCTGTCCGGTAAGATAAGATTTGGAAAGAAATTAGTAGTCACCTTGCTGAAAGAACCATTCCAGTGTCCAAATAAGAAAAACATATTGTTGATAATTAATGGAGGTGGATGGGGCTAGAACTACGGATACTCGGGTTGCTTCGGGCCACCTAGCAGCGTTTTATGGTTTTCACTCGTGTCCCTAGAAGGCAGAAGCAGCAAAATGTATTTTTATCATGAAGATTTAAGTTAATTTTTCTGCTATTGTTCCTTTACTAATTCTCAGTTGTATTTAGTATTAACTCTTTTTATTTACGTGCTATAGATTCCGAAGCAAATATTTCTTGATTGTCAGGCACTGTCACGGGTGTGACATAACGCCGCAAAAACTTTGGTGTGCAAAACTTACGGACGAAAGTAACTTTCGCGTGACGTGTAACTTCCAAGTAACATAGCTGAACGAAAGTGGAAAGAACGGCTGAAGCATAATGTAGAAGGTAACTAAAAAAAATACGCAATGAGACGAACAGAAATGACACTTTCACTCAAAGCCAATATTTGCACTGAAGTCACCATGATTCACAAAAGGCGGGACATGGTTCTTAAAAGTGTGTGATCGTCACGGACAGGGATGAACGCACTGCAACGTGCTCCTATGCTGGGCATAAGGTAGGTGCGGCGTACCATTCCTCCATCAGCTCGGCTGACAGTTGCTGTACGCTCATTGGCGGATGTGGCCGTGCCCTAGTATATCGCACCAACGCATCATACACGCGCCAGATGGGATTTAAAGTCAAGGGAATGGGCAGACCAGTCCATTCACCGAATGTCCTCTAGTTCCAAGAGCTGCTCCACTTGTGCTGTTCAACGCAGTCTCGCATTGTCATCCATGACAATGAAGTCAGCGCAGAATGCATCCCCGAGGAGACCCACATGGGGAAGGAGCACAGTGTCACAAGAGCGTTGGTCGTTGTGCCCTATTCAAAGATCTGGAGATCAGTACGCCCACATAACATTATGCTCCTCCACATCTTAACACCTGGACCACCAAAATGATCATCTTCGAAAATCAAACTTCCTGGCCCCGAGTTTGAGTCTCGGTCCGGCACACAGTTTTAATCTGTCAGGAAGTTTCATATCACCGCACACTCCGCTGCAGAGTGAAAATCTCATTCTGGGTCTTCGAAAATGTTTCTGGGTGCATTAGGTGTTCCCACTTCTCGCCGTATAAGGGTTCGTCCAGAATGACTATTCAGACTGGATCTGCTCTCATCCAAGAGACCACGCGCCCCAGTCCTCGTTGGTCCAGTCCTTGT
This sequence comes from Schistocerca americana, assembly GCF_021461395.2. Lineage (NCBI taxonomy): Eukaryota > Metazoa > Arthropoda > Insecta > Orthoptera > Acrididae > Schistocerca > Schistocerca americana. The sequence continues at coordinate 419,305,112 of NC_060121.1, read as the reverse complement.
GTTGTTGGTAGCAGCGCAAACGGTGGTCGGCGATGTGCGGTTGTCAACAGAAGACAACGCGCTGGTCGTCGAGCAAAGAGACCACGCCCCTGTGGATCGCGAGATTGCGTACCTCGCAGTCCTGTTAAATGGGGCTTCAGTTGCATCCCTGTTTGACGTGCGTTCATTCTTGCCTGTTGCAGATTTTAGCGATCATTTGTCGCTGTAATTGGCCGTGATCCATGATCTTCTCTCCTTGGGGGAACAGTGCCTGTGACTCTGAACGCTTCCCATGCGTGTAAAACAATGCTGTCAGCAACACTAAACTCCTGGGCTACATTCGTTCCGCATCGAGCACGATGCAATGTGTGGAGTCATGCAGGTCTTGTCTCCGGACTATGTTGTAATGAAGAACAGCTCGCTGCTTGACACACACCATCTTTTCCCCTTTCTTTAACGGCCTAATGTTGCCGGGCCAGCCCTAATTGGCTCTAAAGCCACGCCGACCTCAGGTTATGTGAGGTCGAGCTTTCTGGCAGACTGAGAGACCTCTGGCTAAATGCTTTTGCACTTTCTTTCATTTCCACATGGTTGTTAACAGATTATTTTATCTTGTCTTTAAGTTTTCGAGAACAGTGTGGATCTTCTTAATGTCCTTCAGCATCCTCTGGCGTAAAACGGCACCGACAAAAAAACTGATAGCGGTTAAATTATAAACAGAGCCGAGTGGAAAAAAAGAGTAACAGTTAACCTTTGTTGACTGTAACATAATACTGAACAGCTGGTATTCTCATTTTCCAGCGCCGTGTAAGCAACAAATAAGCACTTTTAGGTCCTGCTTCTCTTTCATGCCCTTTGTCAGCCTTCACAATTCCGCGACAGCTATGTTCTATTATTTTATTTAAGGACTACATGTAGGATTACTTGCTTGTGGTGCTGTTATTGTACGTGTCACGCGTTAAGAGGGATTGTGATGACCTCGGCATCTGCCCCATTGCTAAGGGAAATTACGAAGAAACCTGAGCAGAGACCAGGTATCTAGTATTTATGTTAATGAGACGCCTCAGTACGCCTCTACTAGGAAGGACAAGGATGGCCTGGGCAAAGTAGGATTGAACATAATTCGTTAATGTATATATGAACTACTATTTCTTATAATTATAAATTTCCAAAGTGAGAGAACTGCAAAGTATAGAACTAGATATGATGAAATTCACCGAATATTCTTTACACCAGTGAGCATTTGAGAATAACGTTACGTAGGATTAACGTTGTAGGACTTTAAATAAAATCGAACAACAAGTTATTTAAAATCTTTTAGCAGTGCTACGTGAAATAATTTACATAAACTCACAGTAACACCAACTGAACGTTAACTGGACACATCAACATTTAAATGTTTTAAGAAAACGATATATACAGCAACTGCAACAAGAAATTTGAAGGCGAAACTTTTACGAAATAGTCTGAACAATCTCCTGGTTTTGCAATCGATTGGCCGGCCGCTGTGGCCGAGCGGTTCTAGGCGCTTGAGTCTGGAACCGTGCGACCGCTACGGTCGTAGGTTCGAATCCTGCACCGGGCATAGATGTGTGTAATGTTAGTTTGGTTAGGTTAGTTAGGTTTACATAGTTCTAAGTTCTAGAGGACTGATGACCTCAGATGTAAAGTCCCATAGTGCTCAGAGCCATGTGAACCATTTGCAATCGGTTGGTATTGGCCGGTAGAACGCGTGACACTCAGCATCAACACGAGCAAACAGCAAAAATTAACTGATTCTAAAACATACACAAGGCTAGGCAACAAATAGCTGAAAATCACACTTTGGGGATTACATTTAGGAATTAGATGCTCCCCTCCCCTCAATACCAGTCTGTTTTATAAAATAAGAAAGGACAAGTAAATATTTCTGGTACCTGGTGATATAACAGAGAACTACAATAAGTTAAAAAAAATTTGCTGCGTTTGCAATAAGTAGAAATTTTTTTTCTTGCAAAACTCACACTACGGGGCTTAATAAAGCAGTCCCATTAATAGCTTAGGGAGGCCCAGGCTGGCCCAACTCCATAAGAAGCAACCGCAAAAACACAGGCTGAGCGCTGAAAGTCACATCAAAACTTTTCTATGTCCACAGCAGCAAAATTTACCAAATATAAGGGCTTATATTTTTATTCACAGGACCAACGCTATAAACAGTAAGCATGTAATTAGAAGAAATCTATACCACGGTAGGCTGAAACTTGTCAAACAAGTCAATTGATTTAAATAGCGAGATAATATTTAGCAAGTATCAGATTCTCTCATAGATCCGCTCAGTTAGCGAGCGTTAGCCAAATTAGCGCACCTTGCAAGGCACTCAGCTGGTGTAACGTATCGTAATCGCAATAACAATAGCAGTGCTCCACAGCTAAATGTCAGCAACCACTTCAAAAGCTTCTAACCGGGTATTAATGAAGAGACGTTAATATCCAGCTTGCTGCCCCATGGCGGCATGTACAGTAGAACTCTGGCACAGACAGCGGTGTGCAGATGGCTCAAACGGCTCTGAGCACTATGGGACTTAACATCTATGGTCATCAGTGCCCTAGAACTTAGAATTACTTAAACCTAACTAACCTAAGGACATCACACAACACCCAGTCATCACGAGGCAGAGATAATCCCTGACCCCGCCGGGAATCGAACCCGGGACGGTGTGCAAAACCAGTCCTTAGAACACGATGGGTAAGGCCCCCTCCGCGCTACACCAACAGCTACGGCAGAACGTGGTCCGCGCGGGCGATGTCAAAAGCACAGCACCTACCTGGGACTCCGAGGTTCTCCGCATGCCCCACGAGTCTTCCTACAAGGCACCGCCTGCCTCCTCGACGGACTGTCTGCGCGAGAGCGAGCTCGCCAGAGGTTTCCTAGCAGCCGCCCATGAACATCCTCTAGCCAAGGAGAGGCGCGCACGAAACCCTGGCACGCTAGGTCAATTCACGATACGGTTCAGTTTATGTATTTTGTTCTGTGGTACTCATCTCGGGCTTGCAGCGAGATATTGGAGTAAAGCTGACGGTGTTTTGACGGTTTACCTGTCCATCATACTTAGGTGAGACGCTACTGTAGCTGTGTTCCGTTGAACTGAAACCTTACGAAGTCACATTACTTTATTCTGTTACTAGTTGTGGTCATATTCTTGCAAAATGTGTTGTGTTATAGATGCATTGTGTTGTAGGTCTTTCATCTTTTCTGTGCCCGGATATTGTACGTCTGTTATTGCTGATAGCATTTAAACTGGATGCTGAGAACCTTACATCGAGTATTAAGAGTTTTGTATCGATGTTTACATAAGTTCTTTTTTTAAGGGTACTGGTTTTCATTTGTTGTTGTTGTTGTTGTTGTTGTTGTTGTCGGTTGTGACGTTAGTTGTCTTAGCCTTTGCCCTATTCGATTTACATGTGCCTTTTCATCTTGCCGGCCTGTGTGGACGAGTGGTTCTAGGCGCTTCAGTCTGGAACCGCGCGACCGCTACGGTCGCAGGATCAAATCCTGCCTCTGGCATGGATGTCGTTAGGTTAGTTAGGTTTAAGTAGTTCTAAGTTGGCCGCGCGGGATTAGCCGCGCGCTCTAAGGCGCTGCAGTCATGGACTGTGCGGCTGGTCCCGGCGGAGGTTCGAGTCCTCCGTCGGGCATGGGTGTTTGTGTTTGTCCTTAGGATAATGTGGATTAAGTAGTGTGTAAGCTTAGGGACTGATGACCTTAGCAGTTAAGTCCCATAAGATTTCACACACATTTGAACATTTGAACAGTTCTAAGTTGTAGGCGACTGATGACCTCAGAAGTTAAGTCCCATAGTGCTCAGAGCCATTTGAACCTTTTTTCACATATTATTTCTCCATTTCCATATTATGTAGTTCGCAGAGCTCGCTCCGACTGTGCTGCACTTTATTAGTTTGATTAGGCCCATATTACATATCGCCTTGTTTACTATATTCTCCATCCGGTAACTCGAAGACAACGTTCTATTTGTGAGGTATCCTAGGCCCTGTTTGTCGGTCTTGGGGGTGCTGTGTTCCCGATTGGTTTGATGGTCTTTGAGGGAAGTCCGTGTTTTCCAGTGTAAAGGATAGTCCGCCGTCTCGCGTTTTATCAGTCCCCCGTTGCCCGCGGAGGCTTAGGCTTGTTGCTGTGCTGCTGTATTAGCGAAAAATGGGTTGTACGGTCGGTTGTTGTTTCAGAAAACAGCTTGATTGCTCAGGATGAGACTTCGTTTTACACCCTGGTTGGTTATGGTCTCCGTTTTCTTCTTTCTTTTTTTTAAAACTCTAGTCAGCGAAAAATTGTGATAATTTCGATTTCGGTCTATGATGGTCATCTTCAAATCTGATTGAAACAGACGATGCCTTATTTTACCCAGGTGTTATTAAGCCAAATACAGGGTGACTCAGCTGCCCCTATCGATGCGTTTAGTGTAATCTGGTACGCACCCAACACCACGCACGAGATGTTCATATGCTCTCGCCCACTACGAACATTAGTAGTACAGAAAAAAAAAATCAACAGGACTTTTTGCAGGAAATTTAATGCAATTAAATTTTGTTCCGGGACAAGTTTTCGCTGGAGACTGTAGTTTTCTAATTATTCAGGAAAAACGTATACGAATGAGTTTTTCTTTAAAAACTCGAAAGCCGTGGCTTCCACAGGAAAAGTATCCCAGTAAAAATTTAACTACATTAAATTTCCTATTTAAAGGTCCCGTTAATTTTTTTTCTGTTGGAGCAATAATTTGCACGTGACGAGTGAGAGAATATTAAAATCTCACACGTGGTTTTTAGGGGCAGCAAGGTTTGCATGAAATTTATAAGGCTACATCTGTTTGTGACATGTGTTCCGATGTGTGTTAGAAGGTTGAAAAACTGTGGGCAGTAAATTTTTGTTGATAATGTACTTTGCCTTGATCAGTTTCGGAAGCACACGACGATTCCTGTAATTTCCAACAGATTACAGCCGATGGTGGTCATTGTGAATTGAAATCGAAGTTGAGAACAAATTCTAGAGTTCTCGGGTTTGTTATTAGCGACTAAGCCGGAACTTGCAAGACTATTGGTAGTTGTACTGCCTCGAAACATTTTGCTACCACTGTTTCTGAAGGTGTTACCTGGCTGTGTGGAGGCGGACCGGAGCGCAGGTAGCGGCCGGAGCCCAGCGCGCGCCGGCCGGCGTCGGGTTTCGCGGTTCCTGGCGCGAGCCCCGCTCCGCGCCGTCGTCTTCTATATAGGCGGCGACAGCGCGCTGTCAGCCCCACCCGATGCCTCGGGGAGAAACGTGACACGACAACGAAAGAAGCGTTCGTCCTCGCGCTATATTAGTGGCGGCTGCTTCCCGCCTTTCGATAATTACACTCGCGTGAGATCCGAAACTTAATACGCGTTGAAGATTGTCTCCCTTCACGTCAGTTTGTGCACGCTAAAATGTATGTACATGTCGTCATAGCACCAAAACACCGAATTTTTTCTCAATAACTCCGTACGCAATTACTTTCGAGAAATATACCTCTTAAGCAAATCACCCCAAGGCGTACTGAGAGATGGTCCTTAAATCGGCTGTAATCTGTTGGAAATTACAGGTATCGTCGTGTGGGGAAGTAATCCAAAATTAGTGTGGTGGAATAGTCATCTCAGGACTACTTTATGTCCGAATATTTTGAATGTATTGAACAAAAAAAGAAGAGGGCTGTACAAGCAATGATCACACGCACGGCACAGCGGACACACCAGGAACCGCGGTGTTGGCCGTCGAATGGCGCTAGCTGCGCAGCATTTGTGCACCGCCGCCGTCAGTGTCAGCCAGTTTGCCGTGGCATACGGAGCTCCATCGCAGTCTTTAACACTGGTAGCATGCCGCGACAGCGTGCACGTGAACCGTATGTGCAGTTGACGGACTTTGAGCGAGGGCGTATAGTGGGCATGCGGGAGGCCGGGTGGACGTACCGCCGAATTGCTCAACACGTGGGGCGTGAGGTCTCCACAGTACATCGATGTTGTCGCCAGTGGTCGGCGGAAGGTGCACGTGCCCGTCGACCTGGGACCGGACCGCAGCGACGCACGGATGCACGCCAAGACCGTAGGATCCTACGCAGTGCCGTAGGGGACCGCACCGCCACTTCCCAGCAAATTAGGGACACTGTTGCTCCTGGGGTATCGGCGAGGACCATTCGCAACCGTCTCCATGAAGCTGGGCTACGGTCCCGCACACCGTTAGGCCGTCTTCCGCTCACGCCCCAACATCGTGCAGCCCGCCTCCAGTGGTGTCGCGACAGGCGTGAATGGAGGGACGAATGGAGACGTGTCGTCTTCAGCGATGAGAGTCGCTTCTGCCTTGGTGCCAATGATAGTCGTATGCGTGTTTGGCGCCGTGCAGGTGAGCGCCACAATCAGGACTGCATACGACCGAGACACACAGGGCCAACACCCGGCATCATGGTGTGGGGAGCGATCTCCTACACTGGCCGTACACCACTGGTGATCGTCGAGGGGACACTGAATAGTGCACGGTACATCCAAACCGTCATCGAACCCATCGTTCTACCATTCCTAGACCGGCAAGGGAACTTGCTGTTCCAACAGGACAATGCACGTCCGCATGTATCCCGTGCCACCCAACGTGCTCTAGAAGGTGTAAGTCAACTACCCTGGCCAGCAAGATCTCCGGATCTGTCCCCCATTGAGCATGTTTGGGACTGGATGAAGCGTCGTCTCACGCGGTCTGCACGTCCAGCACGAACGCTGGTCCAACTGAGGCGCCAGGTGGAAATGGCATGGCAAGCCGTTCCACAGGACTACATCCAGCATCTCTACGTTCGTCTCCATGGGAGAATAGCAGCCTGCATTGCTGCGAAAGGTGGATATTCACTGTACTAGTGCCGACATTGTGCATGCTCTGTTGCCTGTGTCTATGTGCCTGTGGTTCCGTCAGTGTGATCATGTGATGTATCTGACCCCAGGAATGTGTCAATAAAGTTTCCCCTTCTTGGGACAATGAATTCACGGTGTTCTTATTTCAATTTCCAGGAGTGTATATGCTAACATTGGTTGCGGAAGAACCATTCACTGTCTCCGTGAAATATTTTAGTGGCACATCCTTCCAAGCATCGTAATACGAGTACTTACAAACTTTCGAAAAAATGTTTTCTTGAAAGTACTTATAACATCTATTAATAGTAGTAACAGTACTATTACTTTTTTAGCTTCCGACCGGCTATCTAATCTAAAACTATTTAGCCATTGAACGAGCCACTAATATACATGACTCGCAGAAACCAAGTTAAAGAATTTAAGAAGGCAGTCACAAGAACAAGAGATGTGTGTCCACAAATATGTCGTTGATTACAGCGATACAGATTTTTTTTTTTTTAATAATGGTGAATCATCTACTTCAGTTTCAATATTTGTAATTCATCATTCATACTTCTCAGACCTTCCAGATGTGTAAAGAAAGTGGAACATAAGTCCCCTTTAAACTTTCTAAAATGAGTCACAATGTTATTTGTAAAAGGTACAGCGGAAAACGTGCCTGGATGTTGAGCGCGAGTGGCGTCCACGTCACCCTTCTTCCCCCCCCCCCCCCCCCCTGCACCCCCCACCCAACGATGACATGCAGTACATCAGTATGGGAACTGATGCCATCGCAAGGCAATGCAGAATGCCGGATGATTCCCATGACGTTTTCAGTGAAGACTCATATTGCCGGGGAAGCGTCTTCTGAAGGTCAGCAGTGGTATGTGGTAGCGATCTTAGGGTTACAAACCTCCGGCATACGGCAACACATATATGATCATCCGAAAGAAGCTCCTAGAGTCAGCTGACTATCTTAGACGCTTGGCGTTCTGATTTTACACCTTCTCATTCACCAGAAAATTCCTGTGTTGTCGTGCATTGTTTACAGGATGCTGAAATTTCGGTGGTTATTCAAGAATATTTTCTTAGTACTTCGGTATAAGGGACCAGTGATCTCCGATGCTTCATTCGGTTTGTTACTAAAATGACGTTTGTCTCTGTGAAAATATCTTCACAACAGTGTCGCAAAATACAACGTCCAGTGAGGAGTGGAATACCGGACCTGGATCGCGGGCCTGAGAGACGACAGAAGGTGGCGTACAGAGCGTTAGAATGGGGCGTGATGCCCTCGCAAGACGATGCTCAGTGGCTTTCCGTACTTTCGATCAAGTCTGTCAGAACGGCATTCAGTCAAGACTCTCACTGCCGGCCGAAGTGGCCGTGCGGTTAAAGGCGCTGCAGTCTGGAACCGCAAGACCGCTACGGTCGCAGGTTCGAATCCTGCCTCGGGCATGGATGTTTGTGATGTCCTTAGGTTAGTTAGGTTTAACTAGTTCTAAGTTCTAGGGGACTTATGACCTCAGCAGTTGAGTCCCATAGTGCTCAGAGCCATTTGAACCAAGACTCTCACTGATGAACAAGATCCTTCTGGATGTCTGCGATGTTAGCGCTGCAAACCTTCCGTGTAGAACATTCCATGTAAGTCCAATCAAATAAGGTCGTTGGAGTGCGCTGATCAAATGAGAAGCATAATGTGCTCGCTCCGCAAGTAGTCGTCTACCACGCCATTATAAACCGCTAGATAGAACCCAGGTCCGTCTGCACTACAAAAATGGGCACGTCACACTGGACGATATCATCACTGTTGCCCACAAATGCCACAGTACCCATGAGAAACAATGTGGTGCCATCCCGGACAAGAACACCGACGCCTCGATTTCCGCCCCTTTTCGTAATGTTGGCAGATTATGACTTGTCCCAGAGGCGCGCCAGACGAACAAGTGGACTTTGAGACAGTTGTGCTGAGTTTCGCTTTTATAGAGAAGGAATATGTTGACATTTCTGCGGAGAGCACGACACTTCAGGTAGTTTTCACTTTCACATTCGTTGGCTTCTCCAGCTTACAACCAAACTGTCACGTTCCAACCTAACCTAAGAGTCGGGCTAAGCTACGGATCAGTTTGTCAGCACAACATGGCTCTTCACTTTCACTTTCGTTCTCTTCGTCAGATCCCAACCAGACTATCACATTCCAACCCAATCTAGACTTTATCCAAAGGTGAGCAAATCAGCCTGAAACTGATCAAGGCAAAGTACATTATCAAGAAAAATTTACTGCTCGCAGGTTTACAATCTTACAACTTACACATGTTGGAAACTTCAGCGCGATGTGTCACACTGCCAGATAGGAAAAAAATTCTCAGTGTTCCTGTATGGTACCCACAAAAAGCCTCTTATCCCAGCAAGAACCCCAGGCCGTGCAGAAATGTCACTGTGCAGACTAAACCACGACTCTTCTGCAAAGTGGGCAGTACTTCACGGTGGGCAAGATGGTGGGAAAGACACCGTATTCATCAATCACCTGGTAATACTGGATGAGGGGAAATGCATTATTATGGGTCGCTAATAGTAAAGAGGAGATCTGACGATGTTACGAGGAGATTGTGATTCAGAGGTCTTATAGCTAGGGTGGGTGCTGAGACAGCTGGAGGTATTCGGTCTCTTATGGCGAGATAACGATCCTGGCACTCGATGTGTAGCGCATGGTCAACCTTGCCTCTACTACTGGGCCCGCCCGAGTACGTCTGGTGACGAATCGGACCTCGTGCAGCGAGGGCATAGAAGTGCCCTGGTAAGGCTGTCAGGAGCTTTCAACAGCACGTCAGTGCAATCACTCTGCGTTGTGCTTGGAATCTTCCCTATCGACATAAACATTCGGTTCCGGGCTGCAAAGTACTGGCTGAGAAGGGGGGAACAGGAGAAGGTAATCTAGATTACCGGACAGGACGTTACCGAGAAGAGCCAACTCGTTAAATGCCGAGTGGATACCTGTCAAATGGAATAGGAGTTAAGCGATAAGGGCCGTAGGGTACATCAATTCTCCCTAGACGTCAGGGAACGTCTGAGACTGAGCAGTATCAATCCTAGCCGGGTTATGTTCACTTTCTGACAGGTCACGGCCCCTCCCCGGCGCACTTGTACCGCGTAGGCCGCAGCCACAGTGCTACTTGTACGTGTGGGGGACATGGATCCCCAGAACACGTACTTCTTCAGTGTTACCTATACAGAGCAGCGCACCAGACACCAACGCAGTACAACAATGACATGATACGGGCAACAAGAGACAAAAACGAGTGGGAAATGGAAAATAAAATCGCTGGTGATGTCTCAAAGACATTACATGACGAATATAGACAGACACGGCTGTGTAGCAGATCACTGCACCACACACGAAGCACTTAAGACAGTAGCTCCAATTAGTGCGTCAACACAGACAGCAGCACCGAAACACACACTCCCTCAAACGGCGAACACTTTCACAACATGTAAAACAAGTAGTCTGTATCAGAATAAACAGTGTAATGCAATCAACCCTGTACACCTGTTCTAGCTTAAGTATAAACATCAGGCATGTGCACCCCACTGTCATTATGTCGCTGTTAGGATGTAATTTTTGTAACTGAACACTTAGTATGGAGCAGGTAAAATTCAAGATACATAATATACGAACAGAAGGTTAATTAATAACCTCAAGAAATAACATATTTTACACTCACACAGCACTGCGCTTTCCACAATGCACATAATGGTTATAGTACGCAGCTCGAAGTCTCGCGGTCGCGTTCTCGCTTCCCGAGTACGGGGCCGCGGGTTCGATTCCCGGCGGGGGCAGGGACTTTTCACCTGCCTCGAGATGACTGGGTGTTTGTGCTGTCCTCATCATTTCATCATCATTCATGAAAGTGGCGAGATTGGACTGAGCAAAGGTTGGGAATTTGTACGGGCGCTGATAACCGCGCAGTTGAGCGCCCTACAAACCAAACATCATCTTAGTAGTTATAGTGTTTTTGTAAATAGTCTTTGGAAATACTAATGCGTAAATTAAACTGTAACGAACCGGGACTGCAAGGCTCAAAGTAGTTGCGAAGCTTTCAGGCCATGTTGGCTCAGATAGAGTAACATCTCTCTCTCTCTCTCTCTCTCTCTCTCTCTCTCTCTCTCTCTCTCTATCCAAGTCTTTCCTGTAATCGATGATCATAATTTCTTAAAATCTGAATATTTTTGTATGTTATTTTCTTTCAATTTCTTGTGTATTTTTAATTTATTATTACTTCCATTGTAATTGCTGAAAACAATAATTGTTGTTTGTAATATGGAATAATCGACATCACAAGCTGTAAAATGAAGGACCTGTTATAAAATGTAAGGCAACAGGTCTGTAAATGCGCAGTAAATGAAATCAAATCTACTGCTGTTGAATGTGGTCCCGTTGATTGAATCTTCTCCGCAGCCGTGAAATGTTGCCATCGTGCACCCCAATACACGACTCACCGCGGGCCGACTGTAGTCAGTGTGTAACTACGAGTGACTTTGCCACTGTTCACTGCGTCATCCTGTTCCCCTAAGATCTGAGTATTGTGTACCAGACCTGCAGCTATTTTACCTCTGCCTGCACGTATTGCTGCACGCACACTAATCTCGCCGAAGTTTTGTATAAATGATGTGGACCTGTCGCAGTGGTTTTCCTGTTGATCTCGAAAATCCATTAACTATTGATATTAGTGTAACACGACACAGAATTCTGAATGTGATGCTTGTAAGAAATCTTATCTGCCTTCATTACTAAGATTTTAAAATGTTCGACTACAGTCGTTAATTGACCACCTTGCAATAATAAAATGTCTCTTTTTCGGAAATCTCAGATAGAATCTGTATACACTATGTTTCAATACAAGTAAACGAGAAGAAGAGAAAAGAACAGAAGCTTTGACATGTGGTGCTACAGATGAATGCTGAAGATTACACTATCTGATCAAAAGTATCCGGACACGTATTGGTGGACGTTTATGTGGGATATGTCCAGCCTTCGTCTTCATGAGGGTCTAAACTCTGCTGAGAACGATTTCAGTGAGATATGTGAATGTCTGTAGAGGAATGGCAGCACACTGTCTCTCGAGAGCCGAAACCAGAAAAAGTAGTGGTGTTGGAGTTCGGGTCTGGAGCGAAGTCTCCATTCTAACTCGTCCCGAAGATGTTCCATTGGTTTCAGGTCTGTGCTCTGGGCAGACCAGTCCATTCCAGGAATGTTACTGTCCTCAAACCATTGCCTCTCACATTCTGATTTATGAAAGGATGTTTCATGGCGACAAAACCAGTCATCGTCCCCGAATTGTTCCTCTACTGTATGACGTACAAAATGCTGTAAAATGTGTTCATATCCTTGGGCATTTAGCGTTTTCTTAAGTGCAATAAGGTTGTCACACCATAACCACGATAAACACGCCCAGGCTGGTCCCGCCGGAGGTTCGAGTCCTCCCTCGGGCATGGGTGTGTGTGTTTGTCCTTAGGATAATTTAGGTTAAGTAGTGTATAAGCTTAGGGACTGATGACCTTAGCAGTTAAGTCCCTTAAGATTTCACACACATTTGACCATTTGAAACACCCTCATATACATAACACCACCTTCTCCGTACTTCAATGTTGGCACTACAGATAATGGCACGTAACTTTCTCCAAGCATTCGCCAAATTCAAACCCTTTCATCAGATTGCCATAGGCTAGAGCGTGATTCATCACTCCAAATCATTCGTTTCCAGGCATCCACTGACCAGTGGCGTCACTATTTACGTCACCTCAAGCGTCACGTACCACTGACTACAGAAATTTGTGGCTTCTGAGCAGCTGCTAGACCATTCTTTTTAACTCCCTACGCACTGTAATTGTGTTAGCTTCGCTGTTGGTGGCAGTTTCGCACTCTCGAGTGATTAATTCCGCTGATTTCATGTAATTTCTTACAGCCACCCTCCGCTGTCCGTCTATATCTGGGGTCGTCGTGGTATTAATTTAGAAGTAGTTGTCCCTTCGTATATGTACTTGACAGTCACATTACCAACAGTTGACTTGGGCAGCTTTTGAAGGGTTGAACCGTCCCTGATGGATTTGTTACTCAGGTGATATCAGTGGCTAAGTCCACACTCGAAGTCACCGGCCTCACCTGAGCGACCCATTCTGTTGTCACTGCTTCCCTGCTGACAACACAGCACTCCTCTGCTCCCTTTACTCTCGCGGGTCCGCGTGTCGGGACGCCTAGTGGTCAATTCCGAATTACATGCGAGTGTCCGGATACTTTCGATCAGGCAGTGTATTTGAGTATACTGGATAACTCTTGAAGAGATATTGAACAGAACTGGAGAGAAAAGAGAGTCAAGGTACAACTTGACTGAAAGAAGGTATTGGTTCATAGGACGTATCCTGAATCCTGCAGGAACCGTCAGTTTTACAATGGAAAGAAGAAACCAAAGAACTGTGTCTGTGGTTGGGATGGGGGGGGGGGGGGGAGGGGGACGGGTCGGGGTTGACGTAGTGGTGATTGAAAGGGGGGGGGGCGCTGAAGACACAGACTGACTACAGTGTGCAGTTTTATGTGGATGTAGGTTGCAATACTGCAGAGATGAAGAGGCTTGTGCAGGACAGACCAGCATCAGACAGAGCTGCATCAGACTAGTCTCTGGAGTGACTACATCTAGCAAGTGTTCTCCTCAAGACTTGAGCTAATGTTTTGTAGCTACTATAATTGCCAGAAGTTTTACGTTTCTTTTTGGGTCTCCACAATAGCACATTTTTTAACGGATCATTTCTGGCCTCGTCTATGTGGTCGTCGTGTTGGCTACGAGCACTACAGAAGATTTAGGGTGATAAACTTCTTGATTTGAACTCAAGATTATGGACCGGTGTGTATATAAACCTCCTAAACGGACTGTGCAGGGGCCTCCGAGTCTGGCTTAAGTAAGGGCTTGTGAATTTTCCGGGACGGCAGCTGTCATGCAGTAACTCTTGAAATGAAACTTCTGAAACTTTCAAACCTAGCTGGAAGAAGCGCTTTACAGAATAGAGTGGTTAATGGGAAACGTAAATGGCCAATTGAAACGCCAGATTTCTGCTCCTGAGGCTGACTGGCTGAAAGGGCTAAGTCTAAAACAATTTCGTGAGGAGGACTGTAGCTGACGAAACAGAGCAGTTGGCCATCGGCCATCGCCAGTGTAGGAGGAAAGTTGTGCGCCCTCTGTGGCGAAGGTTGTGTTTTACAGTGCTTCACGTATCGTAAGTCGAGAGTGAGTGATTCTTTGTGATGGGCGAGTGTACTGTCATAGTACTGAAAATCTACGAGCATTCTAACGTGAGCGGGCATGGAATTCTACGTAGGTGCTTTTTGGGTGTCAGGCGATTGTTGAAATTTAGTGGTCGTGCACATGCTCTGCAGCAGTACCCCTAGTAGTCGCGCGTGAAGGCGTCAGCTATCTTTGCGGTGGAGTTTAAGGAACGAAGCTGACTTGTTGAAGTCTAATGGTTAACAAATTAAATACTTTTGCTTCTGCAGAAACTGGAAGTGCGGTGTTTTTGTGTGTTTTTAACCGACTGATTTTGAACAGTGTTCCTGTTTTTTTTCTGATTGAATCTATCAGCAGAAGCTGCTAGGAGCCAGCTAAAGGCTGTGTATGAGGAGTTGGTGCTGTACGTATTCCAGTCCAATTGTCGAATCTCGGAATCTCTTTGAAAGTAGTTACATTACTAGGGCATTCATTATCTGCGGTAATTACCACTTGAGGAGTAAAATGCAGTTTTTTCATGTATAAAAAGAAAGGGTTCAATTGTCTTTTGCCTCGAAATTAAATTGTTTTTAAAATGTTACCACTATTTCGAGAGATTATAATATTGCTTACGTATATTACCAACAATTACATTTTTTTTCAAATAGTAGGATTAAAGCATGATACAATTTCGTGGGTATTACAGCTTATGAAACGAATTTATGTATATCTCCGTCACGTAATTCAACCACTAAACAGTTAAACAGGTGCTGGGTAGTCTGTACCATGCATCTACGACAGTAAAGTAGAGACATAAACATCGTATGTTTTTAAATGTAGTATGGAAATGCCTCCTCCGAGTTGTTGTTCGTTCCGACAGTGGACAAGTAATTGCTTCATTATTCACTTGGCAACAGATCAACGAACTAATTGAGAGCACAACACAAGGTTAATTATGTAATGGCTACTACATAGCTATAGAGCCTACACAGTATTAATGTTAGGGGCAGTGGTCGGACGTAAGGCATAGTCAGCCTGAAGTCTTCCAACTTCCGCCATTTCCGAAGTAAACAGAGCAGCAATTATATGATTTACAAACAGTGGGCCTAAATATAGTCCACACTTTATAATTTGGTTGTTTTTAAATGGGGATGCAGACTGTGGGCGAAGCAAGTGTCGCACGGAGAGGAGTGGTGCAGAAGGAAAATGTTTTGAATAAGTGTCTATCTCAAGCTGCGACATTGTCGCGAATAAAACATTGAGCGGTTTATACAATAAGTTTCCTTTAATTTACGTCTATGGTCACAAACTTTTTGTTAACAGATTACCGGTTTCGCTCTACAATGACCATCATCAGATCTGTTTTATAAAAACAAGAGTCCTAATGTATTGCAGCCACTATGGCTGCAATACATTAGGACTTTGTTTTTATAAAACAGAAGCCGGCCGGAGTGGCCGAGCGGTTCTAGGCGCTTCGGTCTGGAACAGCGTGACCGCTACGGTCGCAGGTTCGAATCCTGCCTCGGGCATGGAAGTGTGTGATGTCCTTAGGTTAGTTAGGTTTAAGTAGTTCTAAGTTCTAGGGGACTGATGACCTTAGAAGTTAAGTCCCATAGTGCTCAGAGCCATTTGAACCATTTTTTTTTATAAAACACGTCTGTGATGGTCATTATAGACCGAACCCAGTAATATGTTAACAAAACGTTTGTGACCATAGACGTAAATTAAAGGAAACTTAAGTGTCTATCCTCTATAGGGATAGTTCGCTTTCCTTTGTGAGAGGTGCTTCATATTCTGCAAAAAACAGGTTCTTGGAAGTAAGTTATACCAATTGTCCCATTGACTTATTAGTTCGTGTTTTAGCTAAACACCCACAAAAAAGTAAATTTTTGTCTTTCGTTATTTTAAAAATGAAAGTGGTCAAACAAAAATGTATCAAGTGCTAATATTGATGACGATGGCGACGGGGTGATAAAGGGGATAGGGGGCAATACTGCGCTATATCTACATCGACATCTACATCTACATCCATACTCCGCAGTCCACCATACGGTGCGTGGCGGAGGGTACCTCGTACCACAACTAGCATCTTCTCTCCCTGTTCCACTCTCAAACAGAACGAGGGAAAAATGACTGCCTATATACCTCTGTACGAGCCCTAATCTCTCTTATCTTATCTTTGTGGTCTTTCCGCGAAATGTAAGTTGGCGGCAGTAAAATTGTACTGCAGTCAGCCTCAAATGTTGGTTCTCTAACTTTCCTCAGTAGCGATTCACGAAAAGAACGCCTCCTTTCCTCCAGATACTCCCACCCGATTTCCTGAAGCATTTCCGTAACACTCGCAGGATGATGACGTGATATCTGATTGTATTCTGGGGTAATCGTATCAATAAGGTTGGGAACGACTGCACTAGTGGCGTATTACAGCAGTAGCGACAACTTCAATCCTGTCACGCCGGTGAAAGCGAGGCTGGTGCCCCTTGATATCATAGCAGTGCAGAGGGTTAAACCGAATCCGCCAGAAAGCGTTTCCGAGGAAATCTGTGGAGCACGTAGCTAAGAGTATGTAGATCCTGGCCGCAGCTACGAATGGGATCTCACGCCACACAGCGTGAGCTCCGAGGATGGAGGAAAGGAACATTTCTCCTTGTCGTTCGTAAACAATTTTTTTTTCTTAGAAGTCGTTGTGGCACAGTGCAGACCATTGATGGGATGGCCGTGCGACCCGAGTGGTGAGCAGAGAGTCCGGCAGCAGGCTCGGCGAGCCACCTGCGGGCAGGAGCTGGTAGCGGCGCAACAGAAGCAGGCCAGGCGGGGCGAGGCCGGCCCTCTATGGCGGTGTCCGCTCTGTGCGCCGGCATACAAATTGCACTCAAGCGGCGGCCGGTAGCCGCGGCTGTGGCTGCTGCCTGCTGGCTGCTGAGCTCTTTTTGCCCCCCTTCTGCCTTTCCCGCCAGCCTCTCTCCGCAGCACTTCCCAGCACGGCCACTCCTGTTGCCGAAACCTAGTTTCCCACACCTGCTTCTCGCAACAAATTAATTGCCACTCCTCTTCAGTACGTTGAATACGACGCAGAAATAGCACCTTTCCTAGCTCATATTTGTCGAGGATCTGTTGCGCAGCAAGTAGTCCCAGGAGACTGGAAAAGAGCTCTGTTTACAAAAAAAAGGTTAATAGCTCGGACGCATAGAGTTATAGACCACTATTTCTGACGTTCGTCGTGGAGGAAAATAAGCTTCTCTCGAAGAATGAGCATGAATTCAGAAAAAACACGACTCCTGTGAAAAACATCTTGCTTTATTCGTTCTCAATATCGTTAAAAGAATGAACACACTCAGAGTAGTACCAGCCAAGAAACGATCACGCAAAGAATCTGTGATTGGCTTGACGAATATTCGGCTAATAGAACCCAGTACTATACGAAGAACAGACTCCACATGTCTGTATAATTGAGTCGCCTCGATGGGCAGTGAACACACAACCATCAGTGCGGATCAACATTTACGTGCGATGTCCAGCGGGAAAGTAAAATTAGCGAGCATGGAGGACATGAAAGGGGACTGTGCGGATAGGTGGTGCTGGGTGGAGCCGCCGGGGTCGCCGAGCGGTTCTAGGCGCTACAGTCTGGAACCGCGCGACCGCTACGGCCACGCAGGTTCGAATCCTGCCTCGGGCATGGATGTGTGTGATGTCCTTACGTTAGTTAGGTTTAAGTAGTTCTAAGTTCCCATAGTGCTCAGAGCCATTTCAACCATTTTTGGTGCTGGGTGGAGGCATGGAACGTCCCGAAATAATCCGCGCATTTGCGATAAACACAGTGTCTGGGTGGCACACTCGTTAACGTAACTGCCTAGTACGCAGGAGATCCTTGGTTCGAGTCCCGGTCTCGCACGCATTTTCCGCATGAAGTCCCCATGCAGCTCATATGATCAGTTCCTTTCCTTTACTTCCTCGCCCCCCCCCCCTCCCCCACCTTCAAGTTTACATAAGAACCCACAGAAACTAAAGCAACATCGGGCGTGCCCAAGCAAGAATAATATGACCGCTAATGTAATTCTTGAAATTTTCCGGGTACAAAGAGTATTACATGAAGTTTCTGGATTGCAGCCTGGTTATGTCGCCTTCATGCCACTATATTTCGGCTGACACCATTCAGCCATGTGCAGGTGAAGGTTTTACACTAAGATGGCTCAATGGTTTTCAGCCAAAATATCGTGGCAAGAAGTCGACGTAATCCGGCTGCAATAGTGAAACTTCGTAGTACGACCTCTGATGTCGCCAATACGCGTAAAGGCGTTATTAGGTAGGATCAGCAGCGCTGCAAGATTTCTCTCTAACGATGCAGTTGTGAACGGGCAAGTATAGTCGTAGAGCGATCGTAATGAACTGCAGAAAGACTTGTACAACATATCTACTCGGTATATACTATGGACAGCCTCTTTAAATACCGGTAATACAAGATAATGTCTGGAATAAATAGAAAGAACCCGATAGCATCTGATAACAGAATCAGTAGCGGACATCTTGAGCACATCACATCATACAAGTATTTAGGGATAACATTAAGGAGCGATATGAAACAGGAGGATCATGTAATATCAGTATTAGGAAAAACATATGGAAGACTTGGATTTCTTGGAAGGGTTTTAGGAAAGTGCAATGCATTCGTGAAGCAAGCCAAATGCTACCGAACCTAGCATATTTTTTCAGTGTTGGGAGTAGTTATCACTGTTAGTGTCGTAAAAGGTCGGTATGCTACACATAAAAGTGTAACAGAAATGTTACGGGAACTTAAACGGAAAACCCTGGAAGAAAGACGACGCAATTTTCGCGAAACGGCATCTGGTAAATTTAGAGAACCATATTCGAAAATTGTGCAAGCATTATTCTCCCACCAACGTACAGAGTTTGTACGAAAATTTGGAAACACCGTGAAAAATGTGTGTTTCAGCATAAGTGCAGGTGCTAGTGAAGCCTGCAGGTTACGCATTTGTACTTGAGATTAAACGACATCTGCGAAATATCTTCATTACGTTTCAAGAGTCACTCGTAGTCAGGACAGTGTGTTCTAGGTAACTGTGAGTGTCTTATATCGGAGCTAAGTGAATTGGAACATGGGAAAATTGTTGGTGCTCGTATGGTGGGTGGTTTCGCAATCAAAGTACGCGAAGTGCTTCTGTTTCAAGAGGCAACATACCGAAAATATGGGATGATTTATACCGTATACAGGGAAATCAGGAAAAATCATCCGCTAAGTCATAACGCGGACGAAAGTGTGTGTTGAGTGATCGTGACAGATGGTCACTGGAGAGGATCGTGAGGAAAAATAAGAGGGCGACAGGCTCAAAGTCCCTGCAGGACTAAATGTCGCACTCGCAAATCTTGTCAGCCCCCAAAAACCATATAGCGACGCCCATCAGCAGGGAATTAGTGAGTGAAATTTAATTCCAAAACCACCAATGAGTGATGTAAATGCCCGTAACAGGACAACGTGATGAAGATACATAAAACCTGTCTATAGAGCAATGGAAGAAAATCATTTTATGGGATGAGTCTTCCTTCACAGTCTTTCCAAGTTTTGGCCGAGTTTGCATACTAAGAATGAAGCTTGGCGGGAGTTCGGTAATGATTTGCACAGCCATATCGTGTTATTCCGTAGGCCCCATTATTACACTGCGAGGTCGCATTACTGCGAACGATCTTGTGACCATTTCGGCTAATCACATCCGTACCATGGTACAATGTTTCATGGGATGCTGTTCATATAGCTCGCATCGTCTAGGACTGATTTTGTGAGCAGGAGAATGGATTGTCGCACCCCCCCCCCCCCCCCCCCTGCCCACCACAATCACCAGATCTTAATATTATTGTGTTTTGTGGTCGCCTTCTGGAAAGAAGGCTGGTGATCGCTATGACCTGTATTTATCCATTCTGAGACTAGAAGCTGTTTTGAACGCCAACAGTTTTCCTACACCGTACTGGAAATGGTAGTGTGTTGTGTTTGTGGTGTTTCCATATTTCTGTCAACCCTCTGTATAACTCGCGCAGGTATCATGAAGAAAAGACAGAAATTAGGCATATAATGTCATTCCTGCCGGCCAGATTGGCCGAGCGGTTCCAGGCGCTACAGTCTGGAACCGCGCGACTGCTACGGTCGCAGGTACGAATCCTGCATCGGGCATGGATGTGTGTGATGTCCTTAGGTTAGTTAGGTTCAAGTAGTTCTAAGTTCTAGGGGACTGATGACCTCAGAAGTTAAGTCTCATAGTGCTCAGAGCCATTTGAACCATTTTGTCATTCCTAATATAATGTCAGTTCTAATATTGATGTGTTTCACCCTCCGCCATTCCCTCGACAGCCGCTTGCGGTTCACTTATGTTAATGCATACGCAGAATTATACGTTTAATTTCTTTATTGTTCGTTCCGTAAGCTGATCTGCAATACTACGGTGAGCATCCGATATCTTTCCATCTTTTTGTGTTTTTCTGCATGTCAGTGTAGGTCGCACATTGGATATCACTGATAATTTTATCTGTGTTTCTCAGTGGTTGTCTACGTCTAGTTACCCACCTCCGCTATCAACGTCGCTGACGCACGACTGTGCGATGGTACTTGACATGGAGGTACTCAGTTATCGTCCCGGTGTCAGAATGATTTTCGCCGTCAGCATTTGGCCGTCAAGTTTGAAAGTTCGTTTTCTCCGTCCTCGGAGCTTCCGTTGCTACAGAAGTCCCACTGGCGGCCGCATCGAGAATCCATGCGCTCTTACCGCGGTACTGCGCACCAGGAAAATTAGCCGACATATTGCTCTGAAGATTTACTCGGAAACCTTTATTGGCGGGTTCGGATCTGTTCTATGCACTCGTACACATTGAAAATCAGTCTAAATAAGAGCCTGCCAGATAGGATTAAACCATCACTACAGTGAAGTAAATAATTAAAAGCTCTATACCAATGTAACTACTCTCACGGAGATTGCCGGCCGAAGTGGCCGTGCGGTTAAAGGCGCTGCAGTCTGGAACCGCAAGACCGCTACGGTCGCAGGTTCGAATCCTGCCTCGGGCATGGATGTTTGTGATGTCGTTAGGTTAGTTAGGTTTAACTAGTTCTAAGTTCTAGGGGACTAATGACCTCAGCAGTTGAGTCCCATAGTGCTCAGAGCCATTTGAACCATTTTCACGGATATTTCCTGATCAGAGCAGTGGACTGGAATATGCACACCGTCAACAGTTCATACACCTCCTCCATATTGCTCCTAGCAACCTTCGCTGACAATTTCCACAATATACAGGAATACAAAAAAATGGTTCAAATGGCTCTGAGCGCTATGGTACTTAACTTCTGAGGTCATCAGTCCCCTATAACTTAGAGCTACTAAACCTAACTAACGTAAGGACGTCACAAACATCCATGCCCGAGGCAGGATGCGAACCAGCGACCGTAGCGGTCGCGCGGTTCCAGACTGTAGCGCCTAGAACCGCTCGGTCACACCGGCCGGCACAGGAATACAGTTCCGAGCCATTGGGGGAAAAAGTCACACAAGAATGCCACACTCAAATTTTCATGGAAATAAACAGAATTTATTGGCTTCACTTATAGTGTGTCTCTTCCACTGAACACCACCGCCCTGCTAACTACTTGGCTCCACAACTGTCTACATACTGATCGTGGACGCTCACTTTCGTCTACAACATAAAAAACTACTCAACCAAAAATTCACGCGCACATACGGAACCACGTTCTGAACGTCCCTGTTTTTCGTACAGCGAGAAAAATTTTGGTTGATTACGGAGGATCACTTGCTCCTGACTTCGGATATGCACTGCGAAACACCGCCATCGACCCAGACAGCACACGAGGGCTGCCGGCCATCTCTCCTGATTTTCCGAGCTCCAAATCGCTACACGAAATTCATGACCGTTCGGGCCTGTTCGTCAATCAGCTTCAGCAAATTAATTCAGTCATTTCCATTGGATGTTTCCTGTGCCTGTTGAAAGGGATTCCTGCAAGTTACTGCATCCTGCCGCGACTTTCAGAAGCTCATTACCATTCGGTGCCGGAAAACACTAGTTTTTATGGGCAGTCACAGGCTCATAACCAGCCTACTCAAGATCGGACAACAATCCATTTTGGAGGTTATGGGAAAGACAAACTTATCATCTCCCGCCTGAAGGAAGCCTCCTCCCACAGGTACCGGAAACAGCCACAAGACGAGCACACATGCTCGGACAGGAAACTGTATGTTACAAGCGGCAGAGAGGAGGTAACGTTGAGTTCCTGAGCACTTGACTCTGCGTCAACATCCTGGGTTAAATTGCATTCTCCCTGTAGTGTGAAGGCATGTGACACTGTTGACAGCAATTTGCCTGTTTTTGTGATTGAAGCATGAACCCCGGCGGTCCTCTTTCTGCTGTTACAGAAAGAAAGATATATAGCTACCCAGGTTTCATGCCCTCCTCCCTCGGGCATGGGTGTGTGTGTTTGTCCTTAGGATAATTTAGGTTAAGTAGTGTGTAAGCTTAGGGACTGATGACCTTAGCAGCTAAGTCCCATAAGATTTCACACACATTTTTTTCATCCCCTCCCTTCTCTCACCATACAGCACAAGCGTCATACCTCATTATACGAACACTCATTACAAACATCTGCGTTCAACAGATACACTTAAAACACAGATCCCGTACAAGTCACGGAAGGAGGTCATTGTGCCCAGAGGCAGGGCACGCTCTTCATTTAAGTGATTAAACCTACTCTCGAGGTCCTCCTGCCAACAATACCAAATTTCTGTACACAACGACGTACAGAGAATGTTGTTCTCGTTTCCTCATGACTATGTAGTGTGCTTCCATAAAAAAAAAATCGTCTGTTACCTTAATGATTTAGTGTGTATAGAGCAAGAGCGTTTGGCGCGAAAATGGTACGAGTATATTACGTAAGTTTTACTCACCTTCACATCCACTTGAAAATAGATTGAAGCCCAAATCTAGGGTACTAGCGGTGAAATGAATGCACTTGTTGCTAATATTAATAGTTTAGCCGTCTTTCCAGAATAAACTTTCACATAATTTTCTTCTCACCGGGCCGGTCGGAGTGGCCGTGCGGTTCCAGGCGCTACAGTCTGGAATCGAGCGACCGCTACGGTCGCAGGTTCGAATCCTGCCTCGGGCATGGATGTGTGTGATGTCCTTAGGTTAGTTAGGTTTAATTAGTTCTAAGTTCTAGGCGACTGATGACCTCAGAAGTTAAGTCGCATAGTGCTCAGAGCCATTTGAACCCTTTGAACCAATCTTCTCACCGGCTCTTCTAAGGACATGATCATTTGTGATATTATAGAGGCTTTTCAGTCTCAGAATTCGTCTCGAACAACACATCTAGAAGTAACTGCCTCTTCTTTTTTCTTCATCGGTCCCCTTCACAATTTTCTATTTGCAATCGAGGCGGATTCTTTATAATCATTGAATTATTCACGATTGCTGACGCGCTGGAATGTTAAAAGTTCTCATTTTCCTGCAGTCATTTTTCCTTGGTTGCTCTTCAGTTGTCCGCAGCCCGTGGTCGTGCGGTAGCGTTCTCGCTTCCGGCGCCCGGGTTCCCGGGTTCGATTCCCGGCGGGGTCAGGGATTTTTTCTGCCTCGTGATGACTGGGTGTTGTGTGATGTCCTTAGGTTAGTTAGGTTTAAGTAGTTCTAAGTTCTAGGGGACTGATGACCATAGATGTTAAGTCCCATAGTGCTCAGAGCCATTTGAACCATTTTTTGCTCTTCAGTTCCCAGTTATTTCATTCCTAAGTTATTTATATTCCTGTATTCGTGTCTTAACCTGAATATTTTTGTACTTCCCATTTTCATCAATCAGCTGAAGTATTGTTTCTGTTACCCAACGTTTCTTCGCAGTTACCTCCCGTGTACCTATGTGAATGCCCTTTTGAAAGATACCCGTTCCTCTTCCGCTGAACTGCCTATCGTACAGTGTTCGGCAAAAAGACCTCCCTTACTTTTTAAAAAATAGTTACAAAGAGAAAAACTATGACACAGAAAAAATACTTTTATTTGTGAACAACAAATAGTATACCATTTTCCATTAGCCGGTTTTAAATATTATGTTCGTAAGTGGCGTCCTCCGTTGGCGACACAATGACGAAGCCTTTCCAGGGAGTTGTGTACTGTTCTAGGTGCCATTTCCGGTGGAATGACTGCCACTTAATGGGTGATTGCCTCAACAAGTGCTTGAAAGGTTGTGGGGCAATGTTTGTACAGTTTGGCCTGTAAGTGTGCCCAAAGAAAAAAAATTAAAAAAAGAAACTACAATCTTCCCGCACAGGCCATGAAGGCTTAACGGTACCTACTGGCCGCCGTGTCATCATCGGCCCACAGGTGTCACTGGATGCGGATGTGGAGGGGCATGTGGTCAGCACACCGCTCTCCCGGCCGTATGTCAGTTTACGAGACCGGAGCCGCTACTTCTCAATCATGTAGCTCCTCAGTTTGCCTCACAAGGGCTGAGTGCACCCCGCTTGCCAACAGCGCTCGGAAGACTGGATGCTCACCCACCAAAGTGCTAGCCCAGCCCGACAGCGCTTAACTCCAGTGATCTACGGGAACCGGTGTTACCACTGCGGCAAGGCCGTTGGCAAAGAAAAAAAAATTACAAGGTAATAAATAGGGCTACTTTGGGATTGCATGTCTTCTAGTGAAGAGAGAAGACGTCTAGAAAACAACTCTCTCAAAATTTTTAGAGAATGCTGAGAAGTGTGAGCTACGATTCCGTCTTGTTGGAACCAGACTTCTCTCTCTTCATCGTCCCCAACAACCTGATTTAGCATAGATCGGAGCAAGGTATCATTTACGTGACAGTATCGATTTGAATTAACCATTACCGTTACATCATCTTCTTCGAAAAAATACGGTTCCCAATGCCAAGTTCAACGCTGCGCACTAAACTGTAGTCGTTGGTGAAATTCCTGGGGTTTTTCTGCTGCTTATTACCGGAAATTCTGTTTATTTACATTACTTGTAAATTGGAAATTGGCCTCATCAGAAGAAATCGAAACAGCGGTAGGAGGAATATTCTGAAGAATTTCCACATACATTCCCCTATGAGTTTCAGAATCTGTCTTACTTAATTGTTTTGTATACTTCATTTTGTATGGACACCTGTCTGGATGAACAGTTATCATACAAGGCTTGTTGATACCTAGCTGAATACGACAATGCGCATAATATCTGGCGCAATCAGATCTACTCCAGTTTATTGGCTTCCACTGTTAACCGGTATAATGCCTCCTGATCTACGCAGATGTACTGCCCTTATGAGAGAATTCCACAAGATCTCCAGGAATTCTAAACTACGCGTGCATAGCGACCTGTCACTTTTAAATCGCAAGAGACTGAAATCACGCCATCCAACTCTGTGCGATGCTGCTGCTATGGTTACTAAGGATTTCAAACCTCTTGAAGAATGGAAAGGTCGGTGGGAAACAGTGACAGATGTGCACCTGCATAACATCTTCTCAGGTGCTAAACTTCCAAGTGGATTCGACCTACCACGCAAGACCTGGACTACTCTCAACAGAATCCGTACCGGCCATGGCCGATGCAGGGATGCTCTCTTTAAGTAGAAGAAGCTGCCTGATCCAGCCTGTGACTGCGGGGCTCCATACCAGACTGTTCACCACATAGTCAGTGAATGCAGGATTCGAGCCTATCACGGCGCCAAAGAGGACTTGCTGCTAGCAACTCCAGATGCACTGCGCTGGATTGAAGGACTGGATATTCAGTTGTAAAGACTAACTTAAGTTTATGATATGTCAATATGAAAATATGTATATGTCATTTAATTTCTTGATACGTCTGTATTAGGCATACGCTAAATAAGTAAATAAATAAATAAACGTATGGACACATGTGAAAATCTCTGTGCAGCATTGTCTTTACACTCTTGCTGAAGAATCCCAGGGCAGCTGAACGTTCAAGTGCTGGACGCTTTCGAGGTTGCTGGACGCACGCTCTCACAAGCGCCACGTTTTCCTGCGATGTTACAGTCCGAGGCCGGCCAGCAGATTTTCTTTTCAGTGCAGAACCTGTTGTTCTAAAGTTTGATAACGAAAATGGAACAGTTTTGTTATTAATAACAGAATCAAGTCATCTAATTTAGAATAGAATACGAAATGTTCGTTGAGTAGTAATCACAGAAACACCATTACGAATATACTGCCCCACAACAAACACGCGATGCTGCTCTAGCCAAACCATTGGGCGTACTGAAAATGATAGAGATACTGTGTATCGGTACCCAGTCTACATCAGTACCCCACCATAAGTCACACAGGTGCCTCTGAAAATTTTGGAGGTCTCTTTGCTGGACTCTCTACTATTAATTATCACAATGTCTAAAGACTAATAAAACTTCTGAAAAATCTCATCATTCCTCATTTATTCAATATCCCAGTTTTTTTCAAGTTTGTTCTTCCGGACGCTTCTCTTAAGCTGCTTTGTACTATTCACCACCACTAAATTGTGATCTAAGAGTATATATTTGATTCTGCGTACGTCTTACAATCCAGTATCTAATTTCTCATCATGATGCAATCCAGTGGAAATTTCCCTACGTCTCAGCGTCTTTTCTAAATGTATCTTTTATTCTTGTGACAATGAACAGCGTATTTGCTATTTACAGCTGAAGCTGAATGCAGATCTCAGTAAGTCTTCCTTCCCTCTTATTCCTGCTACTGAAACCATCGCGTGTTATACCTCTGTCTTCTATTCCTATCCTTAAGACATCATTATTACATTATTATCTCCTTTTACATACTGAATTACGCGTAAATATGCTCATTCACTTCGTCTATCTGTACATTTTCTACTTGTGACGTCGGTTTGTATACCAGAACTATTCTAGTTGGCAGTTGTTTGTTGTCGATTCTGATGAGAGCTATCCTGTCACTGAACTGTTCACTGTTACTCAATCTCTGCCGTAACTTCTTGTCCACAACGAATCCTACTCCCTTTATACCGTTTTCTGCTGCTTCTTTTGTTACCCTATATTCGCCTGGCGACAAATCCTATATGACGAGTGTTCAGTAAACATCAAATCTTAAAAATATGGAAGTCTCTTGGAACCAATAACGAAGCAGCCGCCCATCCTTCAGTTAGTGTGGCGAAATGTGATGGTGGAGGAGGAGTTCGCTCATATACAGAAATTTCTTAGGTAAGTTGGCTGTCAGCCAGATGTTAAGTTTCGAAACCACGATGCTTAAAAAGTCACGTCCTATTAGAGATGGTACACCTTTGTTGCCACCCACCTGAGAACTAGTCCACCGAGCCAGTTAGAGACGCTTTTACAGTTTTTTAAGTGGAACTCCAGCCACGATCTGACTTCTTATCACAGTATGGAACGAGAGGAGACACTACATGGGACTGACCTTAATGGGTGCGGTTATCACCCTTACCTGCGTGCTTACAGTGATGGGTTTCTCCAATCTCGGTTCACCAGTCTCCTCCCTCCTCCGAGTTCTTAAGAAACTAGATAAGGCCAACAAAAAAGGACAATGAAGCTTTTCGTTCTGATTACCTTTCCTTTTTTCTACAGTGTTGTGGATAATTCTATCAACTTGAAGATGTGAACAATTTCCCCATTCCCCGTCAGAATAAGGAGGGACGAAAAAGCATTAAGTTACGTACTGTCATTAATCTATGAAAAATATGAACTTCTAGGAGTGGTGCACAATGCCTGCACAGAGATTCTTAAAAGAAATGTGTCGACGTGAACAAAAGACACTTATTCCAAGTAATTCTTTCGTTCGATGCAAGAACTGAAATCGCGGTTGGTAACTCAAACGGTTCAAATGGCTGTAAGTACTATGGGACTTAACATGTGAGGTCATCAGTCCCCTAGACTTAGAACTACTTAAACCTGACTAACCTAAGGACACCCCGCACATTCATGCCCGAGGCAGGATTCGAACCTGCGACCGTAGCGGCAGCGCGGTTCCGGACTGAAGCGCTCGGCCACAACGGCCGGCGGTTGGTCACTCACTACGTCAGGAAAGTTCCGCCTACAAAGTGATTCTCGGGGTAGAGAGATACATTATTTTTCAAGCACGCTATTCTCTGATTCTCATTTATCATCGTCCACAAAACATGATTCAAGTATTCATGACATCTTCGTGATATTACGAAGACGTGCTGAAAAATAATGCCTCCGTATTTTTGACGTAAAAACTCTTAAAGTGTTTCAAATAAGACAACCGCTATTAACATTCTACATCTTTATTCTTCATGGCTGCATATTTGCAGCCCTCTGCCACTAGAGGGCTCCGAATTGCAGCATGTAACATGGTTGTGTGTAACGTAATTATGTCGGTGAGAAACGGTGAGCTGTAATCGAATTTCGAATACGAAGAGTGCGTCTACACACAGTAAACAATCTGCTTTAGCATGGCACTGTCACACCACCCTCAAGCGCTACAACGTCTACAACAATCCGACGCCTTGGGTTCACTGTCTCCGATCATCCTCCATACAGTTCGCATTTCGGCCCATTCGATTTTCATCTGTTTCCAGAACTTAACGAACACCTTCGAAGGCTTCACTTTGATAGTTATGAAGCGGTACAAGCAAAGCTGAGGTTGTGGCTTCGTCAACAGAGTTAAATATTCTACAGTGGCGGTACCACCAAACTGGTCTCTCTTTAGGAGAAATGTATTCGTCGGCAGGGCGATTATGTTGAGATATAAATGTGTAGACTTGAAGGATAAAAATGGAGAATGATAATAACGTTTGTTTTATTTATCAACCTTTAA
Organism: Schistocerca americana; assembly: GCF_021461395.2. Lineage (NCBI taxonomy): Eukaryota > Metazoa > Arthropoda > Insecta > Orthoptera > Acrididae > Schistocerca > Schistocerca americana. Next base: position 419,276,207 of record NC_060121.1, on the reverse strand, counting down.
GAATTTCCTCCTAAAAAAATTCTGAGGCATTTCTTCTCAGCATGCCCTTGTAGTTCATGCCTGCAGAGAGTCTGTCAAATACTGCCCCAGCTTGAGGCACCTTCTTCACGCGTGCGTGATTAGTGATAACAGGCTACAGTTTCTCGCCAAATAACAATCGACTGATCTATTAATTCTCTCCACATGGCAGTGCGCCAGTTGCAAATGCTCGCTGTTGCCAAGTGTAGGGCGCTGCGCACATGCTCGCACCAAGATTTCTGCATTTAATGCGACATATTGTGGATGCCAACCTTTTTGTAATAAGTTATTGTTACTGTCTGTGAACAACAGTAGGGAAACATTCAACTACGAAATCTTGTTTGAGTTTGACCTTCCCTCGCAGTTCGACTGTTAAATGATGTCTCCACGGAATTGGATTAAGTCAGTTTTCCATCTCCCTCCCTCCCTCTCTCTCTCTCTCTCTCTCTCTCTCTCTCTCTCTCTCTCTCTCTCTCTCTCTTTCGTTGTACCATCTGCCGTCCCATTCACTGATCTGCATTGCCTGTTATACTGGTTGTTAAAAATAAAAAAAAGTTCTAATGGCTCCGAGCACTATGGGACTTAACCTCTCAGGTCATCAGTCCCCTAGAACTTAGAACTACTTAAACCTAACTAACCTAAGGACATCATACACATCCATTCCCGAGGCGGGATTCGAACCTGCGACCGTAGCAGTCGCGCGGTTCCAGACTGGAGCGCCTAGAACTGCTCGGCCACTCCGGCCGCCGTGTTAAAAATAAAAGTGTTGAATACTTTGAGAGGTAGTAATACTCACCGGAACGAGCAAAATAAGTCCAATAAACATGGTTCCGGAAATCTATACTTCGTGAGACAAATTCGTTAAATATGGGTCCGGAAATGCAAACTATCTGCGATAAACAAGTCTTATAGGAGGTGTTCAACGTGGCGTCCTTTGATGATCGTGCACTCCTCTACTCTCCGGCGTAAGGAGTGACGCACCCCTTGAAGTATACCCGGCTGTTGTTGTATCTGCTGGCACTAATTGAAGACACGACCCTGTAGTGTCCGCATATCGTTGATTGGCGTGGCGTAGACCAATCCCTTCAAGTGTCCCCATAACACAGAAGTCTACGGAACTGAGATCTGTGGGACGAGCAGGCATAGGTCTGCCCCTTCCCCACCCCCATCCCTCCCCCCAACCCCAACCCTCATCCCCCAACCCCGACCAATCAAGCGGTCCTGAAATGTCCAAATGTTGCATCAGATGAACGCGCAAATTGAGACGAAAGTGTATTGGTGCGCCTTCATGCATAAAGAACATTTGTATTTGTTGCTGCAATGGCACAGTCCAGCAATGTAGGCAATACGTAAAAGAGAAAATCGAGATAATGCGTCCCAGTTGACCTGTATAGTAGCACGTACGGTCCTATTAATCTGTCGCCAAGTACGCCTGCCCATATGTTGATTGAGAATCATTGTTGATACCCCCTTTCTTGAATTGCTTGGGAATTTACATCTTCCCATACATGCTAGTTATGGAGATTGGCAACACCATCTCATCTGAACCCTGCCTCATCGGTAAATAAATTCTTGGATGTGAACATAGGATCTGCGGCACACTTCTGCAACGGCCACTGACAGAACGGCCGTCTGCCACGATGATGTGGTCTTAGAGCTTCAACGCGCTGTAGATAATATGGGTACAGCAATTTTTCATGAAGTATCCCCAAAGTAAGAGAGAGAGACACTCCTTCTGGTGCTACTAGTCGTCCCACAATGGTTCCGGGTGTTTCTTCCACCGTACGTAGTGGACGCTCCTCCATGTAAGGTGTTCGGACTGTGCGGGGCTTCCACTGTCAGTCTTCCGAGGGTGAAGCATACCTGTGTCCCTCAGACGCTGGGAAAGTCTGCCGAACAGCTTGTCAGAAGATACCCTGTGGATATTTTTCAGCGTAGAGGGCATTTGCTGACCCATAGCAGAATATCGCATCAGCCATTTTACTTGTCGAACAGTAGGTTTCCATTGCCAACAAGTGGTGGAAGTGTGCAACACCATTAACAACAGTAAGCACCTAAGTGAATCCGCGTTTGGAAGAAGGTAAAACACCATGATACAAACCCAGGGTTGACAGTAGTCAACAATAAGGCACACGAACACGATGAAAACTAACGTAGCCTGCAACCCGACTCGAATCACGCAACTGACTGCAAATCACCTAATGGTAGGTAGGGTACTGTGAGCAAGGCATCATAATGTCCTGCCGGCACATTTGACGGAGCGCTAATGCAACGACTGTACTAATATCCGCAAGCAGGCGCCGCGCACCCCTTCCTGTAAACACGCTTTTATATCGGAAAGTATGCGTTCCCGGACCCATGTGTACGGGCCTTTTTTTTCTTGTTTCTATGAATACTACCATCTCTCAAAGTATTCGACACTTTTTTTAACACCGTGTATACAATAGACGCAAGAGAATTACAGCGCTAACGGTTAAAGTGTAGTATTTAATGTGATAATACTGCGGTAACAACTCACTGTCGACGCCGATAAATTTGGTCTCCAATTATGATTTAAACATTGGACTCGTTTTTGGGAGGAGTGTGTTTCGAACCCTGCTCCAGGTTAAAAAAAATGGAACTGAGCACTAAGGGACTTAACTGCTGAGGTCATCAGTCCCCTAGAACTTAGAACTACTTAAACCTAACTAACCTAAGGACATCACACACATCCATGCCCGAGGCAGGATTCGAACCTGCGACCGCAGCGGTTGCGCGGTTCCAGACTGCAGCGCCTAGAACTGCTCGGCCAGTTCGGCCGGCCCTGTTCCAGGCATCCTGATTTTTGTTTTCGCTGTGATTTCCCGAAAGTCCTTCGAACAAATGTCTGACTGAGTCCGAGTCCGATCGCATTCTTACCCGAACGACATAGTTTTTCCCCCTCTTCCCCCTCTTCTCACATTCGATCACTTAGAACTTTTGAATCTCGTAGATTTTTTTTTTTTTTGTAATAATTCTTGGTGTGTGCTGTGAACGCCGAAAGATATATCTACACGCTAGTATATACATACACACTAGTGTTGTCTGGGAGCAATATGCGCTGTTATGGTTATCGTAGTAATGCTGTCGCCGGAGCCTAGCGTAGGTGTTAAACTCGGGAGAACTGTTGTAAACAGAATGTCTGTGCAACGCCTTTAGACGTTGGAGCAGTCAGTACTCAACACCTGTCTACTGGAAGGATAATGGCGAAATTTTGTGTGTCTATGTCCTGCGGTGGGGACACCTCTATTGTACCAGCTAATAGAGGAAGTCTTCGGAAAAATGGAAATTCCAAGGAAGCAACACTGAAGTTGAGTGTTTACGTATTTTCTGCCTTTGAGGATAAGCAAGTATACAAAAAGAAGTATGTAAACGGTGCAGAGGGACTACACAAAAAATTGAAGTACTGCGTGGAGAATAATGCTGCCAGTGCTAATTGTTGAAGAGACAAGACGTGAAAATGAAAAGTTAAAATTCGCGGGTCAAAGATCGACCGTCGCAAGTTCGACGAATCTGTGAGCAACACCTAGAAAACATGGAGTTTTATGGGCGAGGATCTGCCCTCGCAACCTTCCGTTAGGGTGGGGACAGACGGCGAATCCTGTTTGACGGCTTCCTTCGTGTGCCACCACGAGGTTTTTTGCTATAACTAATGTTAACAATATTGTCGCTGTGCACCGTTTCGTGGGAGCGTGGCTGACTGTTGTCACTTCCCTTTGCCGGAGTGGACACCCCACGCTTGAATGCCTTTGCTCAGTCTTCCTAAACATAGAAGACTGCGTGCTGGGCTATGAGTTTGCATTAATGGAAGTTTGCATCTGCGTGTTTACAGCAGGCCTGATTCAAATATGTCACTTGAATGAAAACCTCCACATGACCAACAGAGGCCCATCGTTTAAAGTAACAGCTGTCTTCAATGGCTGCGGCCGGTGTCAGCCGCGGAGTTCAAGGGGTGGAACTGTATGCGCTGGGACCCACAGAAAGAACGTTTCCTTTGAACCCTATCAGTTCGCGTTTGTGGATTCCCTTCTAGGTTTCGTCCACGTTATCACTGGCTGCTGATGCCGCAGATCACAGCAGAATAATTACGTTTTCTGTCTCATAATTGCAGTCCGTATCGACAACCTTGGGTAACGGTTTGCTGGTGATGGTCGTAAGGTGAAATGAGGATACCAGTGGTGGAAGAATTTTTAACATTGTGCAGCCCTGTCAGTAGCTGTGATAATTGAACATGTAACGCGTCAGCCTCAGTCGCAAATAGGGTCAAATGGTTCAAATGGCTCTGAGCACTATGGGACTTAACATCTGTGGTCATCAGTCCCCTAGAACTTAGAACTGCTTAAACCTAACTAACCTAAGGACATCACACGCATCCATGCCCGAGGCAGGATTCGAACCTGCGACCGTAGCAGTCCTGCGGTTCCGGACTGTGTTGAGGCACCTCTGCGTGCTCGCAGGAGTCCTACAAGGTGTCAGGCAGGTGTACCAGTTTCTTCGGCTCTTCAGTGTATTTCTGTTCTGAGGAATATGTCTGGGCATGTCTGTCTCGGTCATACTGACAACAGAGAATAAACTGGTTTTCAGGACTGACCTGTCAGCAACTTTCACAGGGTTTAATTATTTGTGCTGTCCCAGAATAGACGTGATTCAATTATCCTTTCCCTTAATACAGAACAACCACACGCCCTTTCATCAGTACTCCACTACTGCTGCTATTCCATCCGAACTTCAGAATCTCTTCTGGTGTTTGTTGCTTTTTGTACTTGTTCTGTGGCTTGCTTCCGCAAACAGTTCCGTGTGGTCAGAGGCACAAGGACGCTGCGGAGAGCTGCCACCGGTTGCGCACGTCACGTTGTGCAAGAAGTAGCTGAAAACGGGCTGCAGCTCCGGGGAGCGAAGATTCGAGTCACAGTCTATTTATCTCGTCGTTTATATAAGGAGCGTCAGAAGGACACGTACATAAGGTCTTTTAGTTTTTTTTTTTTTTTTCAGTGATAGTGTGTGTCATTTCAAATGGAAATTGTCGTATAAACATGTACATCTTTCTCAACAGTTTCCTCAGCCTCTTAAATGCATACGAAGCTTGCGCAAATATTGGTATACCGCTTGCAAGAAGGGTTACAGCGTTGATACTTACAGTTCTTAATGTATTAAATGGCAGACGGCGAGTAGCCCCAAGACAACGTATTCACAGAGTCCGCCCCCCTCCCCCCAAAAAAAGAGAGTTTATACACACATTAAGGAACGAAAATTATTTATTAAGTGTTTGTTTTACACTTGAATACTGATCATAGATGTAGTACTGTCTTGAGTTAAGCACGTGGTTACATTACATGTTCAAAATATAGGCCATTGGTGACGAGACGGTCGCCACAGATACGTCGGCCAATGTTTCAATGGAGACCGCTGCACGTCCCGCTTAATCCCCTGGCAAAGCTTCTCCAACGTGCATCTGCCTCGAGATGACTGGGTGTTTTTGTTGTCCTCATCATTTCATCATCATTCATGAAAGTGGCGAGATTGGGCTGAGAAAAGGTTGGGAATGTGTACGGGCGCTGATAACCGCGCAGTTGGGCGCCCCGCGAACCAAACATCATCATCATCATCATCATCATCATCATCATCATCATCATCATCATCATCCAACGTGTACCGCTTGTAAGCGATAGACTTGATCTTTCACAGTTCCCCATACGAAAAAGCTCATACGGGTTAGATCTAGAGACTTAGGGGAAGAGGGGGAGAGGGGGAAAAGGGGCGGGGGGAACTCAATGGGTCCTCTTTATCCAGTCCAGTGTCCTTGTAGACTGTCATCCAGGGAAGCTCGTACGGCTAGGTGATAGAGTGGTGTGGCCTGCCCTGTTGGTAGAACAACTCATCATCAACTCCATACATCGCACGTACACTTGCTAAAACTAATTCGCCTAACTTTTCCAGGTGCAGTGACAGGTCATCAAAGAAAAAGGGTCCCACCGTGCCTGTAGACAACAGTCCACACCACGCATGAGCAGTTGGTAGACTGACCGCCAATTCACAAATTGTTCAACTTCAGTTACCATTTCCTCTAACTATTTGCAAAACTATATTCGACAATTAGGTTCGTTATCATTAATGGGGTGCGGTAATCTTAGAAAAAAACTTTTCACTCGGCAGCTTTTAGAATTCGTCGTATACTTTGTAGGATACACTACCCTTACATAGCTATACCCTTACACAGCATCGATCATACGCTCTATGCAGCGAACATAAGCTAAAGCAAAAACTGCAGTGCAGTCAACAGCGTGCGAGTGGGCGAGCGGGAGTCGAGTGTTGGAGTCCATGAGTGGAAGTCGGGTGTGTGAGAGGCTCGAGGCAGTTGCTCGGTAGCGAGGCCGGAGCTTACTGGCAAAATATAGGTGTAATGGCACACAGTATTTGGTTTCTGTTGGGTATTTATAAATGTTGGTTTACAAAACGGTGTTTTAATTAATAAAATCCAGTATGTAGAAAGGACATGTTATCATTTAGTAGTTTTCCTTAGATTTCGCAATAACAGAAGAGCACGGCAATGAGTTTGATACAAAGTTAATTAAATATAACTTCATCTTAAGCGTATGCCAATAATAAAGTTCGCTGCGACACTGGGGGGAGGTTATACACTCCTGGAAATTGAAATAAGAACACCGTGAATTCATTGTCCCAGGAAGGGGAAACTTTATTGACACATTCCTGGGGTCAGATACATCACATGATCACACTGACAGAACAACAGGCACATAGACACAGGCAACAGAGCATGCACAATGTCGGCACTAGTACAGTGTATATCCACTTTTCGCAGCAATGCAGGCTGCTATTCTCCCATGGAGACGATCGTAGAGATGCTGGATGTAGTCCTGTGGAACGGCTTGCCATGCCATTTCCACCTGGCGCCTCAGTTGGACCAGCGTTCGTGCTGGACGTGCAGACCGCGTGAGACGACGCTTCATCCAGTCCCAAACATGCTCAATGGGGGACAGATCCGGAGATCTTGCTGGCCAGGGTAGTTGACCTACACCTTCTAGAGCACGTTGGGTGGCACGGGATACATGCGGACGTGCATTGTCCTGTTGGAACAGCAAGTTCCCTTGCTGGTCTGGGAATGGTAGAACGATGGGTTCGATGACGGTTTGGATGTACCATGCACTATTCAGTGTCCCCTCGACGATCACCAGTGGTGTACGGCCAGTGTAGGAGATCGCTCCCCACACCATGACGCCGGGTGTTGGCCCTGTGTGCCTCGGTCGTATGCAGTCCTGATTGTGGCGCTCACCTGCACGGCGCCAAACACGCATACGACCATCATTGGCACCAAGGCAGAAGCGACTCTCATCGCTGAAGACGACACGTCTCCATTCATCCCTCCATTCACGCCTGTCGCGACACCACTGGAGGCGGGCTGCACGATGTTGGGGCGTGAGCGGAAGACGGCCTAACGGTGTGCGGGACCGTAGCCCAGCTTCATGGAGACGGTTGCGAATGGTCCTCGCCGATACCCCAGGAGCAACAGTGTCCCTAATTTGCTGGGAAGTGGCGGTGCGGTCCCCTACGGCACTGCGTAGGATCCTACGGTCTTGGCGTGCATCCGTGCGTCGCTGCGGTCCGGTCCCAGGTCGACGGGCACGTGCACCTTCCGCCGACCACTGGCGACAACATCGATGTACTGTGGAGACCTCACGCCCCACGTGTTGAGCAATTCGGCGGTACGTCCACCCGGCCTCCCGCATGCCCACTATACGCCCTCGCTCAAAGTCCGTCAACTGCACATACAGTTCACGTCCACGCTGTCGCGGCATGCTACCAGTGTTAAAGACTGCGATGGAGCTCCGTATGCCACGGCAAACTGGCTGACACTGACGGCGGCGGTGCACAAATGCTGCGCAGCTAGCACCATTCGACGGCCAACACCGCGGTTCCTGGTGTGTCCACTGTGCCGTGCGTGTGATCATTGCTTGTACAGCCCTCTCGCAGTGTCCGGAGCAAGTATGGTGGGTCTGACACACCGGTGTCAATGTGTTCTTTTTTCCATTTCCAGGAGTGTATATTGTACTGCAGATTGTGTAGGAGACTTCAGTGGGGAAGTAACAATTTTTTCCAACACGAGAGACGGCCAAGTAGGACTTGCAGGAGTACGCGGTCATCCAGATCTTCCTTCGTGAATATCCCAGATCGTTTAATTAGCCTCAAACATACCAATAACGCGTTTAACTCGTAGGCGGTTTTGCGGTTATGTTTCAGACTTCCGCCTCCAGTGACAAGGGCGTTGTCAAACGTGATAAATCGCTTCAGAATGCATTTTCGCTGCCAGAAAGTCACGCGTGCTCCAGCCATTTGGTTTTCTCAGTACCTTTACGAACGTACCCACGTCTTCAACAGCCGAAAGACAATACTACTACATACTCGTAGTTCAAATCCACTGACAATATCAGTATCCTGATACAGTCTGATAAACAGTATGTTTTACATATCTTTTTCATACACATATTGTCAATATGTTATCGCAACAATCTACACTATTGGCCATTGAAATTGCTACAACAAGGAGAAATGCAGATGATAAACGGGTATTGGCTCAAATGGCTCTGAGCATATGGGACTCAACTGCTGTGGTCATCAGTCCCCTAGAACTTAGAACTACTGAAACCTAACTAACCTAAGGACATCACACACACCCATGCCCGAGGCAGGATTGGAACCTGCGACCGTAGCAGCAGCGCGGTTCAGGACATAAACGGGTATTCATTGGACAAAGATATTATACTAGAACTGATATGTGATTACATTTTCGCGCAATCTGGGTGCATAGATCCTGAGAAATCAGTACCCAGCACAACCACTTCTGTTCGTAATAACGGCGTTGATACGCCTGGGCATTGAGTTAAACAGAGCATGGATGGCGTGTACAGGTACAGCTGCCCATGCAGCTTTAACATGATACCACAGTTCATCAAGTATAGTGACTGGCGTATTTTGACGAGCCAATTGCTCGGTCACCAGTGACCAGACGTTTTCAGTTGGTGAGAGATCTGGAGAATGTGCTGGGCAGGGCAGCAGTCGAACATTTTCTGTATCCATAAAGGCCCCTACAGGGCCTGCAACATGCGGTCGTGCATTATCCTGCTGAAATGTAGGGTTTCGCAGGGATCGAATGAAGGGTAGAGCCACGGGTCGTAACACATCTGAAATGTAACGTTCACTGTTCAAAGTGCCGTCAATGCGAACAAGAGGTGACTGAGACGTGTAACCAACGCCACCCCATACCATCACGCCGGGTGATACGCCAGTATGGCGATGGCAAATACACGCTTCCAATGTGCGTCCACCGCGATGTCATCAGACACGGATGTGACCATCATGATGCTGTAAACAGAACCTGGATTCATCCGAAAATATGACGTTTTGTCATTCGTGCACCCAGGTTCGTCGTTGAGTACACCATCACAGGCGCTCCTGTCTGTGATGCAGTGTCAAGGGTAACCGCAGCCATGGTCTCCGAGCTGATAGTCCATGCTACTGAAAACGTCGTCGAACTGTTCGTGCAGATGGTTGTTGTCTTGCAAACATCCCCATCTGTTGAGTCAGGGATCGAGACGTGGCTGCACGATCCGTTTCAGCCATGAGGATAAGATGCCTGTCATCTCGACTGCTAGTATTACGAGGCCGTTGGAATCGAGCACGGCGTTCCATATTACCATCCTGAAACCGCAGATTCCGTGTTCTGCTAATAGTCCTTGAATCTCAACCAACGCGAGTAGCAATGTCGCGATACGATAAACCGCAATCGCGATAGGCTACAATCCGACCTTTATCAAAGTCGGAAACGTGATGTTACCCATTTCTCCTCCTTACACGAGGCATCACAACAACGTTTCACCAGGCAACGCCGGTCAACTTTTGTTTGTGTATGAGAAATCGGTTGGAAACTTTCCTCATGTTAGCACGTTGTTGGTGTCGCCACCGGCGCCAACCTTGTGTGAATGCTCTGAAAAGCTAATCATTCGCATATCACAGCATCTTCTTCCTGTCGGTTAAATTTCGCGTCTGTACCACGTCATCTAGCAATTTTAGTGGTTCAAATGGCTCTGAGCACTATGGGACTCACTGCTGAGGTCATTAGTCCCCTAGAACTTGGAACTAGTTAAACCTAACTAACCTAAGGACATCACAAACATCCATGGCCGAGGCAGGATTCGAACCTGGTACCGTAGCGGTCTTGCGGTTCCAGACTGCAGCGCCTTTAACCGCACGGCCACTTCGGCCGGCTAGCAATTTTAATGGCCAGTAATGTACAAGGGAGTGCGAAAAAGTAATGCCTCCAAAGTTTGTACATTAAATCTCATAAAACATTTTTAAATGTCCACATATTTGCAGCTCTCTGCCGTTAGAGGACTCCGAATTCTAGCTGTAAAATGGCTGTGAGTAGCGTTAACTACGTCGGTGCATCAGAAACAACCCTTCGGGCTGTAGCCGAGCTTCGAATTCGCAGAGTTTGTCCACCCTCTCCTTCAGCATGACAATGTCAGACCACTCTCGCACGCATCTGCAACAATCCAGTGCCTTGGGTTCATTGTTATCGAACATCCTCCATAGAGTCCCAACTTCGCCCTGTCCGAACTATTTTCAAAACTTAAAGAACGTCTTCAAGGACTTCACTTTGATAGTTATGAAGCGGTGAAAGCAAAGGTGAGATAGTGGTCGTGTCAACAAAGCTGTACATTCTACATTGACGGTTTCAATAAACTTGTCTGTCGTTGGGAGAATATGTTCTTCCCTATGGTGATTGTGGTACGAAATAAAAAAAAGCTTTAAAATATTTCGCACAAAAAGTCCTGAGACATTAATTCTCAGCACGACCTCCTAACATGACGTTATGTTAATAGATTAAAACTGCACGACTGGCTCATAGCATTCTACACTTTGATTAGGATTGACAGAGAATAAGTTTTGTTTGCGAATCGTATTAGGTCCTATATCAATCAAGATCTAAACATCTCGCTTAATTTAACCAATTCTATGTTCACATTAATATAAGAGTAAAGATGCAAGTTACAATATAACGATCAAATGTAGCTGGATCAGCAAGTTTCGCCAACAAGGAAAACTATTTAGTGGGTTTCTCTAAGTGTTCGTTAAGTGGTCCACTCTTCGTCAGATGTTCAGTTTCAGTGGATTCCTACTGCACAATTAAATGATCCACAAACTGTAATCTTGACGTGAATATTACAGTCCATCAATGTACATGTTTCTGCTGTCTTTTGAGCCGCAGTAAAGCTTAGCCAAGTAGGCATTGCTGACCTTTTTATTTGAAGAACGACGTTAACCCACAGTAATACGATGCTACTCAGTTCACTGTTCAAAACATGTAATTGCTTAGAAATTTGTATAGATTAACCTAGAAGAATGTCCGCACACTGACGAAAAGAGCGGCGCCAACAATTTGGTTTTTATGGGCCTAATGTGGAGTTTTAATTCCTATCTATATGCTGATGTCTGCGCGCTCCCTGCAAAAGCCAAAAAATTTTCATCTAATACCTAGTCTTCTTCATTTCGGAAAAGCTGCCATTCAATAGTGACAATATATTTCACCCATAAGATAATATTTACAGTTGAACAGGCCACGTCAAGTGCCCCACGAATAAAATCGAAAGGAGACATAAAATTACGTTTAGTATACTTGAGCACATATTACGGCTGTGCAACAAGCCAAGAAACTAGGCTGTACTCAGCGAATGTGCCTGTCTGAGCTGCCCATGATGACCGACAAAACTATTAGAGATGGGTTCATTTAATACAGTTCGTGACATTACCTACACGCCAAAGGGCCAACTAGATACAAACGATCCAGCTTAGAGCACATGTCAACAGAATAAAGTTCCTACAAGTATTTGTTCAAATGTTCAAATGTGTGTGAAATCTTATGGGACTTAACTGCTAAGGTCATCAGTCCCTAAGCTTACACACTACTTAACATAAGCTATCCTAAGGACAAACACACACACCCATGCCCAAGGGAGGACTCGAACCTCCGCCGGGACCAGCCGCACAGTCCAGAACTGCAGCGCCTGAGACCGCTCGGCTAATCCCGCGCGGCTCCTACAAGTATTTGCATCGAGCCATTAAGAGTAAATATGGAAACAAAATAATGAGGAAATTTGATCTTTACGAGAGCGTTTATAACACTGACATCTTATCCATGGCATCAATATCAATTTCTTCCATTAAGAAACAAAATAAGACTTAAATGTAAGTCATTTATTTGACGTCGTGGAACAAACACGAACTACGTTCTGCCCTGCATTTAGAGTTCAGAATACCGTGGCCTTCCGCAAGAGCGTGCCGCCTAGATGTGTTTGCGAGAATGAAGCCATCTTTCAACAGCTTTCTTATAATAGGCCTATATTCATCCTGGTACTGGTGCTTTTTCCATTTCCTCTGCTTGTACTAAAGGTAGAGCTTTCATTAATCGACGGTTAGTTTGGACACCACAATGCTTTGCTTGGCAGAGTCCTATTGGAGGGGGTATGCTCTTAGCTTCCTCCGACCTTTGAACTGAACTGTGGAACGGAATTTTTCACATTAATAAACACTGGCAGAGGTAAAAACAATTATAAGTGACGATAAATACTTTTGGACTAACCAAGGATCGAACATCAGAGTTATGGATCCGTTATCTGATACTTAACGACCGAGTCACACCTGTTCCTGTTATCGCAGCTTTACTTAAATGTACAGCGTTATTCATTTAGGGAGTGAGAGTTTCACATTACGGTGCTCGCAGCCGCAAGGAGAAATGTTTTCTGAACGATCAGTAGACAGGACGTAGGTGCGGCTGCGTTGACGCAAGCGCCGGGGCGGACGGACTCAGCAGTGCCAGTTACTGCGGCGGCGGCGTTTTTCTGCCGCGGAAACGAGCTGTGGTGGTGACGCTGCACCACTGCCCGGAGGCAACGCGGGGGACCTCTGCTGCCAGCCACCACGCCACGACGCCCACAAACGTTACCCCGGGGCGCACAACACGACCGTAATTTACCGACGGAATGTCAGGCTCGATGCAGAGGTTCATGTAGTACGTCAAAACCTGTGACCTCTGCTGTTTTTGTCAATACGATTGCCAACATTCGCTAACAGTTACCGGTGATCGCTTTAGAACAGATTAAAATGGAAAACAGAGATGCTGTGATTCACTTATAAAATGAAAAAAATACTGAAACAACAGCATCTCTTCAACAACATGGACTATATCTGAACATGGCAGTAAGGACATCAGAAGCGAAAGCAATATTAAAATGACCGCTGAGGACAGTCAGAAAAATTCACACGGTTATCAACAACAGCGTTTTCGTCAAAGTTGCTTGACACTTTCGTTCTCCAACATCCACATGAAACGGCAGGTGCGTGTAGACGACTGCACTGCGTGCTATAAGTAGCCTGTTTCATGGAAGTATTCAAATGGCTCTGAGCACTATGGGACTTAACATCTGAGGTCATCAGTCCCCTAGAACTTAGAACTACTTAAACCTAAATAACCTAAGGACATCACTCACATCCATACCCGAGGCAGGATTCGAACCTGCGACCGTAGTAGCAGCGCGGTTCCGGACTGAAGCGCCTAGAACCGCTCGACCACAGCTGTTGGCTCATGGAAGTATTATGATGAGACTACATCTATAGGGTGTTTCACAATTAATTTCACACAGTTCTAGAGATTGTAAATGGGACTTTGTAGATCAAATTTTACATAGGGACCCATGTCCGGAAAAGTCATCTAACAGCGCTATAGAGTGTCAAATTTATAAGTACCGGCGACTGTAAATTTATGTACTAGGACAAATCAAGGAGTAAGTTACACTTCCACGTTATGGCCATTTATTAAACCACATAGGCATACGCAACACGACTGTGGCAACACACAATGTAAGTTCATTTTTCCGCTTTGTCCTCAAGAGACAGTAAACATTTCTCTGAACGGGCAACGAACTTCACGATTCCAGATGAGTATAAATCACCTCCAGCGCTATGTAATCACCTCGATACAGCTGCTTTCATCTCCTCATCGTTTCGGAATCGTTGTCCACCGAGATCCTCTTTCATCTTGCCGAACACATGATAATCGCATCGCGTCAGATCTGGACTGTTGCCATACCTTACATTTGAATCGCTGCGACAGTTCGGACATTTGATGGACGGGCTGCAGTACTGCGTTATCGTGCAACAAAATCATACCAGCGCCCAATTTTCCTCGCCGCATTTTTTAAATTGCCTTACGCAACTGGTGCAACGTCTGACAATACGAAGCAGAGCTGATTGTCGTGCCCTTCAGCGTAAATTCCACGTGCACCACACCCTCCATGTCAGAGAACGCTGTCACCATCACCATTCTTGCTGAAGGTTGGACCCTGACCTTCTTTCGTTATGGTGGTGTGGCGTGCACCCATTCCATCGATGTTCTCTTTTTTTCGTGGGTGTAGCGGTGGACACACGTTTCATCTTGTGATGATTCGCCGCAGAAATTCGTTGCCCTCCACAGAATACGGTTCCAAAAATATCAGTGACGATTGGAAATGGGTCCCGCGGGTGCTCACCGATGTTCATAAGGGACAACATGTGTCGCATAGTTGTACGATACCCAAAGTATTGGTGAACAATGGAGAAAACACTACCATGCGAAGTGTTCAGCAAGCTGGCAATTTCCTGCAGTGTTATGCGCCGATCCTGTCTAATGATCACATCTATACGGTCAATATATGCAACGGTACTGGATGTTGCAGAACTACCTTCGCGACATTCATCAGTGAGATCCGTACGTCCGGCGTCAAATGGCTTACACAAATACCTGGGCAAGAGATTGCACACACACCATACACAGCAGTGATTTCATCATGAATTTCGGTGGAATTGAGCCGTGTAGCCCATGGAAATTGATCGTTGCGCGCAATTCCAACTTTGAGTGAACAACCAGTTGACGCGCCATTGAGCCTAGCCGGCTCTGCACACCAAATATGACGGCATACCACATCACCCGTTCTATCGGACATGTCAGCAGTGGCTAGGCGCAAATTGAGACGCGTATAGCGCGTGTGGCGGGAAGCAGCGCAGCGCGCGTTTTTGTAACATCACAGGTTCAAATGGAACCGCGCAAATTGCGACGCGACGCGACTGGGACGCGACACGCGCCTGCGCCAGGTCGCGCGGCGTTGTGGTTGTGGCACAGTTTCTCGCGCCGTGCGTCGCGCGTGCCTCGCTAGCACCGTGGGAAATATGAGGCGGGGAGCGGAAAAGTAGCCCCGCCATATCCTCACATCGGAACGGCGCATATGAGCAGTGGTAATATTGCCTATACGATAAATTTTGCCTTACTGTGTACTGAATTTTATTGCCTTTGGGTAGTGTTTCGTTTTTCACCATTTAAACGCTCCAGCTTTCTTCGTTAGCACGCTATACTTTTCTGTTATTTGTATCTGAATAGTTTTGTTTTGTTTTTCTTCTGTCAAGAAAAATGTATACTTCAGTAACTGATGAGCCACTGGCCGCTGGAATTGCACCATATGCCTCCGCGATGTTTTAGACCGCAAGAAGGGACAGAGGGTAGTGAATAAGGAAGCAAGGAATATTATAAAATCATGTGATTAAGAATCAAAGCAGGAAAGTAAAGCAAGGTTATCTTCTCGCTGCCTAGTAAGCTAGCGTATCTGTATGATCTGTTACAAAAATTTAGAAAGGGACAATCTCCACAGGTGTGATCCCTTTGTGCTTCCGGTAAAAAGCGTCCAAGATCTGAAGTATAGAAGTTTCACTGTGATTACTCTGATATGAATGTAATAATGTAATACGACACACTGTACTACATGCATGTGAACAACATATTTCCACTGCAAGCTAGAAACAGTCGAAAGGCAGTCACAAATAACAATGTTTTAATTGGTTCGCCGTGATGAGAAAAAGCATTTCAATTGTTACATCGACATTATCAGCATTAATAAACTAATTATACAACAACAGGCAACACAAATGAAGTCAATGGTCGGTATTATTACGAAAGTAGGAATATCCTAAAAGAGTGTTATGATTAGATATAATTAATTTGTTGAAATGTGCTGCTGACAAAGGCAGATCTACTTTCATGACAATGTTTTTCGAACTGCATCTCACAAGGCACGCCGGCCATAGTGGCCAAGCGGTTCTAGGAGCTACAGTCTGGAACCGCGCGACCGCTACGGTCGCAGGTTCGAATCCTTCCTCGGGCATGGATGCGTGTGATGTCCTTAGGTTAGTTAGGTTTAAGTAGTTCTAAGTTCTTGGGGACTAATGACCTCAGATGTTAAGTCCCATAGTGCTCAGAGCCATCTGATATTCGCTAGTAACTTTCGACGCGTTTCCGAACCAGGGAGCCTTACCTCAAATTGATGCATTTTTCTGTCTCCATCATCTTTGAAAGTTTGCACCATCATCACAGAATAACCCTGTATATAGGCGTCGTCGCCTATAACTTTGACGCTTTGTAGCGTCGTTGCGTCATTGGATGACGTTTCCGGACAAGTGTTACTATGTAACACCCTCTAGAAGCGTTAACAGAAATTGTGAAACGCTTTAGTCGACGTTATACGTTAAACAGTGTTACACACCTCTACTCTCCGTCGAAATACACTAGCAGGTCTGGAAAAAAGATTAGTTTCGCTTGTCTGCAGTAGTGTGGTGCTGGTCCTCCTCTTGCGTTAGCAAGTTGAGGATTCTGGAACGGGAGGCAGTGATGGCTGATAGACTGTTGGTCCCAGTACAAGCAGGCGGTTTGGTAGGCAAGCACTTAAGAAAAGCTATTGCGAAAGAGTCTCGCGAGGAATATCGTCACGAATAAACAAGAAGACGCCACTAACTCCGCGCTCATCGCTGATTTGTGCTGTGGATCCAAAGAGTTGCCTACGCTGAGTATATTTCAAACTTCCTGGCACACTGAAACTATGTATGGGATTGGAACTCGAACCCGGAATTTGACTTTCGCAGGTAATGTTCTTATCGATTACATTATCGAGGTATGACCCTCGACTCATCGATTCTGCCAGTACCGCTCTCCTGTTTCCCAAATTTCATAGAAACTGTACAGCATACCTTCAGGGACTGTCACTCTTGGAAGAAAGGGTATGGCGTAGAAATGGCCTGTTTCTTGCGGATCACAACTCAGTATAATTACTGTACGAATGTTAAATATACACCGAGGAAATTGTTAGCGTACTGTACTATCAGTCAAGAGGAGTGGATTCTGAATTCAAGTCCGACTATCCAGATAAACGTTTTCCAAGAATTCCCTAGACTCGTTTAAAACGATTGCCTTCCCGAATTCCTCCTCCATTAACCAGTGCGAATATATGAGGTTAAATCCAAATCTTCCTCCCTTCTTCCTAAACCATGTGGTGTTTATTGTAATAACTCACTGAGTGATCAAAGTAAAAAAAAGTATTCATAGGAGTTCTCCATATTCAGATCCGTAACACAGTTCTACTACACGAAACATTCGACTTGACTGCATACGGACCGGTTGTTTTAGGCGGTTAACTGATTTTGTCAGTACATAAGGCACCTGGATTATTCTATTCAACTGACACTGCATGTAATTGGATGTAAGTGAAATACAGTAAAACTGAAGGAGTTCACGACAGGTGGAACTTTGAAACGGATCAAAAGTGCTTTGATATGTGATAGTGGTAACGTAATCATTTTAAAGGCCTTCTTCTAAGGCTTTCTGCCGCGCCCGCATATGGCTTAGCGTACAAAAAATGTTCTGCAGGCGTTATGCTATGAAGTGTCATATCATTAATCCAAAAGTTTTGATCTTGATCCTTCCGTGTGGTTTTTTTATTTGTTCGATCAATATTCTATCCGTGACGTAGAGATAGATGTCTGTAAGGCAGGAATACAAAAGTTGAATCAAAAGGACGATCGACTTCTTAGTGAAGATATTGAGAAGTAGCTCAACATTTTATGTATCTGCTTTGACAAATATATCCATCTATGTTATATCGTGTATCCAACTATAGACCACCTTCTTTCTATTTATAGCATTAGGGAAAAACAGCTTCAGAACAACGCTCATTTGCCGGCCGGTGTGGCCGTGCGGTTCTAGTGCTTCAGTCTGGAACCGCGTGACCGCTCCGATCGCAGGTTCGAATCCTGCCTCGGGCATGGATGTGTGTGATGTCCTTAGGTTAGTTAGGTTTAAGTAGTTCCAAGTTCTAGGGGACTGATGATCACAGATGTTATGTCCCATAGTGCTCAGAGCCATTTGAACCAGCCTCAGTTTCAAATAGAAACCAATCTTTACCCAGGTTTAAGCCAAAATAATTTGGCCTTTTTCATAATCCAGTGACACTAAACTACTGCTTGCCAAAGTTTGCCCATGTCAAGTATAAAACTGTAGCACCGTAGTAGCTAGTCACAATCTACATTACTTGGGCTTAAGAGAAACAGCAGGCGCATAGGGCTTCTGAAGAAGGCCACATTATTTTGGCTGAAACCTGGGTAAAGATTGGTTTCTATTTGCGACTGGCCGGCCGCGCTGGCGATACTATTTCTCTGAATTCAAGCCACATATTGTCTACACTTACATTGTCAACTTGGAAGGAGGGGTTGAATTTTTATCTGCTTTTTTTAATAGGTATATTTTTAGTTTGTTTCTGGAGGATTTGGGGGCTACGATGATCAACCACAACCATGCAAAGACAATATTGGCTGCTAATGGCAACAGGGGTCGGGACCGGAAGTATCCAATGATACGCACAGCATGAGGCTACAGAGTGTAGTTGATGGTGGTGGTGGTGGTTAGTGTTTAACGTCCCGTCGACAACGAGGTCATTAGAGACGGAGCGCAAGCTCGGGTTAGGGAAGGATTGGGAAGGAAATCGGCCGTGCCCTTTTCAAAGGAACCATCCCGGCATTTGCCTGAAACGATTTAGGGAAATCACGGAAAACCTAAATCAGGATGGCGGGAGACGGGATTGAACCGTCGTCCTTCCGAATGCGAGTCCAGTGTAGAGTGTAGTTGAAATGCTTAGTCGACGAGTAACTCAGAACAGTGCTACAGTGCTAGTGATGTTGGCACAAACAAGAGCAACGTCAATTATAAACAAAGCGAAGATGACATTTCGACAGAAAGGAACCGAAGGAATTTCGCTGAGTGAGAAAGAGGTGGCAGCCGAAATGTTTGCATTTCTGTAAGACGAGGCAGTGGTATTTTTGGTGTCGTATACGCTCGACTGTGTGGACATTGTACATCAGGAGTACGACGATAATGACGCGTGTTTAACAAGCGAGTGTGGTATAGAAATAGGTATCGAGCCATGTAGTTCATAATCCTTGTCAGACAGGGAGACACAAATCCCATCTCCACTTAAATGAATTAAAGGACAATCGCTGCCCAGGAAACGGGTATTAAACATAATTACGTACACGCAAAATCATCCGCAGCGTATAAAAAGAAACAATTATGAACAGATTTCGAATAATTCGGCAGAAGTATGAGCGCGTGGTGCATAAGAAAAACTACGGATGTTCATGGGAGGACAAGCCGTAAGTGTTACAAAATCTGGGGTTTGCACGTTTCAAGGATGGTCGATACAATTTACAGAATGTCCATGATAGTGCCCTGCAATGCTATGCAAATCGAACTTGGCATGACATAGACTACAGTGATTTCAATGGAAGCAGTGGATAGTTGCGTAACTTAGACAGTACTACAGAATTGGAAGACGTAAGATAACGAAATTTCAAACAAAGCGCTAACTTGACGATGTACAACGAATTGTTGAATCAGCCTGAATATTTGTAGATGAGATAAACGATCTTATCCCATCGTTCAGTAAGGAATTTGGTTTCAGCTCCGACCACTCGGGATTTGACAAGGAAATGCGTATGAAAGCAACCCTGGATTTCAGAGGTACCAAGAGAATTACATCAGGATGAGTTAACGTCAATTTCTTAACGCATTCGTATAAAATTATGCCGAGTGTTGATCTGGATGGTAAATTGAATGGAAAGTTATTTACCGTGCTGTGAGATGATGGAGCTACTCTGTCCCCTACGATTCTCTCTCGTGTTCGTGATCTTGCGAGGGCAATGGGGAACACTAGCAAGCAAGATTGAGAAAATGGCCGTAAGAGAACTGCAAGTATGCTATGAGCATTGCCTTTGGCCAATAGCTGGTCAAATTAACTTGCTTTCGCTTGATTCCTGGTTTGCGCATAAAAGTCATACTCCCTTACAGCAAACTGACCCTCCCGAAAAGTGTGTGACACTGCAATTTTTACAACCTGAGCTGCTGGGTTGGGAGGGTTTCAGTACCATCTCCAGGCCCCACTGAATTGGCCACCGCGCAGCCCGGACCGTATCACGCCAGTCGAGTCATTATGGGAAAATATCGAGTCCTCTCTTTGTCAGTGACGGTTCAAAACTAGTGAAATTTGTGAAAAATTACTGAGGAAGGGTGTCGAAACATAATGTCCGAAATACTCTGCATGACCACGTGGAAGAGTCGTAGATCTCTATCTAAGCCACGATGGTGAACATACAGATCCGCTGCATTCATTCTTTTGTAGCTTACTATTCCAATACTGGTTTGATGTAGGGTTTCGAGGACTAGATAATTTTGTTTCTCCACAGATTAATAATGTAAATGTTAACAGAAACCACCACAGCTGTTAGTACATGACGTTTATTACGCCACAACAGGGTTCATTCTAAATGGGCTCAGTGCAGCACTGCTTTTTGTTATGTGCTCTGCGCGTCCTGTTGACTGTGTTTGTCGGACGTGGTCGGCGAAGTGAATCAGTGTGCTCAGCGTATTCTAGCATTTGTCTTTTAGCGCCTTGTGTGACTCAAAAAAGTTCAAATGGCTCTGAGCACTATGGGACTTAACAGCTCAGGTCATCAGTCCCCTAGAACTTGGAACTACTTAAACCTAACTAACCTAAGGACATCACACACATCCATGCCAGAGGCAGCATTCGAACCTGCGACCGTAGTGGTCGCGCGGTTTCAGACGGAAGCGCCTAGAACCGCTCGGCCACTGCGGCCGGCCCTTGTCTGGCGATTAGAAGTGTGGCTAATAAAGGCACAGACATCTGAGGTTGTTTTTATTGTGATTCGCAGGGGGCCTTCTCGAACGCATTGAATTTTCCGATTTTGTTTTTACATGCTAATTTACCGTTTTTGACAGTAAATAATTTTTTCGGTTTATTGGTTAATATTAATGTAAAAAGAGCAATCACGATTACTATAGTACACCTTAAAGCAAAAAAAAAAGGCACGCCACGAAGGGATTTTCCAAATGGGACGGAAATCGGCCGATGTGATGTACATGTACAGACAAACAAATAATATCAGAAACACTGGCTGATTTAATCAAGAGCAAAAAGTTTCACAAATTGAGCAAGTCAATAACGCGTTCTTCCACCTCTGGCCCTTATGCAAGCAGTTATTCGGCTTGGCGCTGATTACTAGGGTTGTTGGGTGTCCTCCCAAGTGATATCGTGTCAATTTCTCTTGGAGTAGCTAGTTAGATCGCCAACATCCCGAGCTGGTAGGAGAGACGTCCCCATAATCCTCGAAGCGTTCGCAATTGGAGGGAGCTCTGATGGCCTTGCTGGCCGAGTTTGACAAGGGCGAAGGCAAGCAGCAGCAGGTCTCGCCGTGTGCAGGCGGGCGTTATCTTGCTGAAACGTAAGCCCAGGATGGCTTTCCGACTTACTGCTGTGCTGTAAGAGTGCCGCGGATCACACCCAACGGAGTCCTGTTCTGAAAAGAGATGAACCCCAGACCATCATGCCTGGCTGCCGCGTCGTGTGGCAGCCGACAGTAAGGTTGGTATCCCACCGCTGTCACGGGCGTCTCCAGACACGTCTTCCGCCTGGAAGCTCATTGACTGGAATAAAATTGTCCTGATGATGAGCCCCGCTCCGAAATGAACCCCAGTGACAAGCAAAGGCTGTCGGCCGACATTCGGCCCGACAGCCAGGAGTAATGGTCTGGGATGGCATTTCATTTCATGGCAGGACCCCTTCGGTTGTCATTCGCGGCATCCTTGCAGCACAGCGGTACGCCCCGTTTCGTTGCCCTTCATGGCAAGCCATACTGGTCTTACACTTCAGCAACATAATGCCCCCCCCCCCCACGCAGGGCGTGAGTTTCTATTGCCTTCGCACTTGACAAACTATGTTGGCCACCAATTCCGCCGCATCCCTCCCTAAATGAGAACGTTTGGAGCACTATGGGCAGAGACCTCCAAACAGCTCGGAATTTTGATGATCTAACGCGCCAATTGGACAGAATTCGGCACGATATCCCTCTGGAGGACATCAAACAACTTCAGCAGCCAATTCCAAGCTGAATAACATCTTGCTTAAGGGCCAGAGGTGGTTCCAAAAATGTGTGTGAAATCTTATGGGACTCAACTGCTAAGGTCATCAGTCCCTAAACTTACACACTACTGAACCTAAATTATCCGAAGGACGAACACACACACCCATGCCCGAGCGAGGACTCGAACCTCCGCCGGGACCAGCCGCACAGTCAGAGGTGGATCCGCCCATTATTGATTTGATCAATTTGTGAAGTTCTTTCTCTTGAATAAATCATCCAATTTTTTCAGAAACTGTAATCATTGATTTGCCTTTACATATTTATCACATCACCGATTTCTGTCTCTGTCAGTTCGTGGTGCGTCGATTTTTTTTTTTTTTTCGTTTTAGAGTGTGTTACAAGAGAGTGCTCTAGGAGTTAGGTAATAAATGAAAAAATAAATCTGTGTGAGCAGATCTGTCTCGCGCCGTAACGTTGGAATAAAATCGTAACAAGTGTTTCATGTTAATATGCAACTTAATTATCACTCTCTTTAACAAAATGGTTGCACAAAGTAGTATACTGGTTACCGAGTAGATAAATCACGGGCTGGACGCTGTTATATGTCTGATGGTCCAGCTACATAATCGTTTTGCGCCGTTTTTTCGTTTACTTTTCGACGTTGCCGTAGCCTTACACTCGCTCAGCATTGGACTTTTTAGGCTTTTTGGATACCTTTCGACGTGACCTTTCCTCTGACTTGCGTTTTCTGTAATACCAAGAATATTTACGAGCCATAAGAAACATTTTTTTTTCTTTTTTTCCCTAATTTTCAATTCAATACCGATTTTCGCTTATATTCCGACGAATATTTTTATTTTCTCGCTTTGTGTTCTAGTGCATCCTCACAAGCACTTCACAATGACACCCCTATCAATGACTGTCTATACGTATTTCCACGCTAAAGCAGTTTATTGGCATTGGGTGTTGAGGTTAGTGGGCTACGATAATAAAGATATAGACAGTGTGAGATACGAAAATTTGGGTCGGTCCGGAGAGCGTGCACAGTTAGCCGAAGTCGTTACGGCGGTTGCTCGCGATAAACAGGAAATCCGGGTACGAATCTCACTCCGGCACAAACTGTCATATGTCACTGTTGGTTAGCATATCATACTTAATACAGCTGATGTCTCGGAATTCACAGTTACCGAATTAATTTCGAAGTATTTCGTACAGCTGAGGATAGTCAACGGTGTCTGTTCTTTCAGATATGCATGTAACCAATTTACTAACTCTATACAAACCTAATTGCTAAAAGTCACGCGCATACATATACATTGGTATGAAGACGTCACAGCAAAAGAAATACTATGCCACAAAGAACTACAGATATATCCGCTGAGGGCTAAACCTCTATTGACGTCGGTATGTTTCCACTACTGTATGGGCTTAAAGTTGGCAGAAACAGAAAAGCCACGCTCGACGTTATATTAAATATCTTCGTCCGAACAGGCCTTGGAAGGCCCAACGGTATCGCCCGACCGCCATGTCACCTTCAGCCCACAGGCATCACTGGATGCGGATATGAAGGGGCACTGGATGCGGATATGAAGGGGAATGTACTCAACACACCGCTCTCCCAGCCGTTGTCAGTTTTCGTGACCGCAGCCACTGCTTCCCAGTCAAGCAGTTCCTCAATTGGCCTCACAAGGGCTGAGTGCAGCCCACTTGCGAACAGCACTCGGCGGACCGGACGGTCACCCATTCAAGTGCTAGCGAATCCCGACTGCGTTTAACTCCGGTGATCTGACGGGAACCGGTGTTACCACTGCTGCAAAGGCTTTGGTTATATTTAGCCAGACATTTCCCCGTAAAAATCGGGTAACCTATTTTAAAGAGGTATATAGTCAATTGGTTATTTTGAGTCGTTTATTAATAACCAGTTACAGTCAGTTTTTTTGCGAGATCAATCTTAAATGTGCTTAAACAAAAAAAAAGTCAATAAACAGCCTTGCAGTTTTTCTGGCTAAGGGGCAGTGCAGACTCACTCTCGTTTGGACTTGGGTGTCTCAAAGCGTGTAGGAACGACGACGACATTGGCAAGGCGGGGTGGATTGGCAGCGGCTGCTCGGCAGATTTTACTTCGCCTCGGTCGCTCTGCGCGTAGCGTGTTTGTGACATTGTGTGTTAGGTTCGTTCGGTCTGCGAAGGAAAACATAGGACATATGCATAAAAATAATTGGGTGCTATAACTATTTAGCCTTATGATACAGGAGTGGACAATGTAAGTGTGGCCGTGCGGTTCTAGGCGCTTCAGTCTGGAACCGCGTGACTGCTACGGTCGCAGGTTCGAATCCTGCCTCGGGCATGGATGTGTGTGATGTCCTTAGGTTAGTTAGATTTAAGTAGTTCTAAGTTCTAGGGGACTGATTACCTCAGATGTTGAGTCCCATAGTGCTTAGAGCCATTTGAACCATTTGACAATATAATAGGACACCATTAATATAGTACAACTTGATGCAAGTTGGCACTACTGCGTAAGTGTAAATAATGCGACGCGGCTACAGCGCACAGTTGACGCTTCTAGTCCTGGAGGGTATCTCTGTGTTCTGTGACGGTTAACACAAGCGAGTGCTGAAATTTGTAAGTCTCAGACTTGCAAAAAGGGCAACACAATGGTGTGCGTTTAGCTGGAGCATCTGCGACGAAAACAGCTGAACTGTTTGACGTTTCACTAGCGACGTTATTCACGGTAATAAGAGCATATACAAAACATAGTAAAGCACTGCGGAAGAGGAATAGTGGGCGAAAGCTGAAGCTAACTGGCAGATACCAATGAGTATCAAAAAGGGTTATGGCCAGACAACATAAAACTACGACGGCAAAAGTGACTGCAGTACTCAAAACTCTTTTGAGTAACACTACTTTGTCGACAGAAACAGTAGAGCGGGAGCTTCACAAGGCTAACATTCATGGAACGGCTGCACATGCGGAACCCTCAATAACGGAAGCCAACTCAAAGCTGCGAAGGAAGTGGTGCCACGAGCATAACAACTGAACACTTGATGACTGGAAGAATGTGGTGTGGTCCGACGAATCGTCGTTTACGTTGCTCCTTGCCAAAGGCCGGGTTTATGCTCGGAAACCCAAAAAGAAGGCTACAATCTGGCCTGCCTGCTTCCTACAGTGAAGCAAGAGGGTGGCCCCGTTATTACCGGGGCAGCTATATCACGCTATTCAGCTGGTTGTACCATTACCCTCACTAGCCGGATTACTGAGAATGAATATCTCCATATTCTCGACCATGAAGTGCTTACTACGTCTAGCGCATGGCCACCAAATACTTCCGTGTTCCAAGATGATAACGCGCTCATACAGACAGCCAAGAAAGTTCGGGTGGGGTTTGTAGAGCATCAGAATATGATCAAACATCTTCTCTGGCCACAATAATCGCCACAGTTGAACGACATTGGAACATTATGGGGAGTTTTACTTCGTAGCTAAAAGGCGTAACAAAAGCTGTACATGCCGGACTTGTATACCGTAAGAAGCCGGACGTTTCCGGCTAAAGCGGGACACTTGGTAATCCTAGATGCGACGGATCGTAGCCGCCCTCCCGGTTATATTCGGCGCCCGGGTCCTGTCCCCGCGCGCTGCGGGAGCATGCATGCACGCACACGGAGCGCAGCACGGCACGGGCGCAGCTGCCCGCGCCTGGCCGCAGCGCGCCGTCACACGCTCCTCTTTGTTCTTTTTCTTCATTCAACAACAGCGCACGGCTCAGCTCGGCTCGGCTCCCTGCCTCCCGACTTTCCTCATCCTTCCTGCTGGCTCCCCGCTCCCCGCTATTCTCTCAACTCCCGAAAAAAATTCAAATCATTACGCGGCTCGGCTCGGCGCGACGCGGCGTAGTCCCGCGGGGAGGGCGGCGCTCCTCGACCTCAGCCGCTGCCCTTTCCCCCTCCGCATCCTCCTCCTCCTTCTCCTGCTCCTCATCGTCGTCCTCCACGTCCACGACGCCGTCGTCTTCCTCCACCTGCTCCTCGTCCTCTTCCCTCGCTCCTTCCGCCCCTCCGCCGCCCCTTCCTACTCGTTGCCCGCTCCTCTCGTAACCCTTTGGATCCGGGGAACAAAAAATTCAAATGAGGGTCCAGGTCCAGGCTGGCGTCCCGCCGCCACGCTGTGGGAACCGCCGCACCACGCGCCAGCACGCAGCCCTGCTGCTGCTGCTGCTGCTGCTGCTGCTGTAGCCGCTGCCTGAGAGGGCGACATCACTTCGTCCTGGACGAGGTGCCAACTTAAAGTCTAGATGCGCTATGCTGTGAGTTCAAAACAATGCAGAATCCTACAGCAGAGACTCTGCTCGTACATAATGGCGCAGATAGCGAGGGAAACGCTTTGTCTACAAACCACAGCGTCTAAAGGGAAGCATGCCACATGTAAAACACTGCTCTCACTTTCCCCATGCGACCATGGAACCATAGATTCCCGAAAGGCTTCGGAAAATGTAGAGCGACTTCAAAGGTATATACGAAAGCAATATTTCGGAAGCAGTTTTGACTTAGAGATTTGATAATTATACTGTCAAATCAAAATTATACGGAACCTATTAGTGGACAGTAATATGGTGTCCACCCTTCGCCTTTATGATGGCTTGCACTCTGCTGGGGACATTTTCAATTAGGTGTCTGAATGTCTCAAAAGTTAACGCGTGCCTATTCTTCCTTAAGAACCGAAACCAGAGAAGGTAGTGATGTTAGATGCTGGGGTCTGGAGCGCAGACGACGTTCTAACTTATTCCAAAAGCGTTCCACTGAGTACAAGTTGCGACTCTGGTCAGAGTAGTTCTTTTCAGGAATGATATCGTCCACATAGCTGCTGTTTTATGGCAGGGTACAATGTCTTGCTGATACAATAGTCTGCTCCAAACTGTTCCTCTGCTGCAGACAGTATACAATCCTTTAAGATGTGTTCAGATGATTCCACATTTAACATTTTTTTGGCTCAAAATGAGACCACATCCTAACTACGAAAAACACGCCCTTATCGTATCACAAACTCCTCGGTACTTCACTGTTGGCACTACACATTTTGGCAAGTAACGTTCTCCAGGTCCAAGTCCTTCCATCGGATTGCCGCAGGATACTGCGTGATTCATCGCTGCAAAACACTCGTTTCCAGTCATCCAATGTTCGGTAGCGACGCTCTTTACGTCACCTCAAGCGTCGCTTAATATTGACTAAAGAAATGCGTGGCATATGAGGAGGTGCTCGATCAACGTACACTATTCTTTCAACTCCCTGCGCACAGTCATTGTGCTAGCTGCACCGCCGGGAACTCAGCAGTGATTCCTTCCTCTGACTTCACTGACAACCACCCTCTGCAGTGTTCCACGGTCCCTGGCCTGTGCATGTGCTCTGCCTCGTCTTGCACTAGCGGCGGTTGTTCCTTCGCGTTTCCTCTTTACAATCATATCATCAACAGGCGACTTTTGCAGTCTTAGGAGGGTTGAAGTGTGTCTGATGGATTTGTTACGTGGCATCCACTGACTAGTCAACGTTCGAAGTAGCTCTCTTCGCCCACCGATTGTGTTGCTACTGCTTCTCTGCCGACAGCACAATATGGCCCACCTCCTTTTATACTGACTCGGCTGTTTCTCGTGACTCCTAGTGGTCAATTCAGTATTACACAACTGTATCTTTGATCGAACAGTGCATCTTGCATGACAAGTTGTTATCACAAGTATGTGAGGAATCCCACAAAAAAAAGCTCATATGATCACCGTGAATGTATTAATCAGGCGATGCCAAGGGAATTAGACGAGGGAATCAGACACTAAAAATGGTACATGGGAAGCAACGTCTCTAGTGGAAACTGTAGGAAAGATATTGTGTAATTCAACAATAACTTACCTGAAAAAAAAAAAAAAGCTTAAGGATAGCTATGCCTTTCAAACGATGAGCATTCTTAAGTGCAAATAATACGCCGTTCTCATCTTCTCCTCCAGATACTTGAATCTACTTTCCTCATAAGAGAGAAGCTAAGACCTGTTTGACCAGATGGGAATTTTAAAGGGCCGATCTCCCATATACAAGACCAGTGTCTTCACAATGCGCCACCTCGCTCACAAATTTCTTCATACTACCGTGCTTTCGCGCTTATGTCATTGAGTCTGTAGGGTGTGAGGCCATCATCCTTCGACGTGGCTATCAATAGGGCCATATTTTGAACTGAA
The DNA here is from genome assembly GCF_021461395.2 of Schistocerca americana. Taxonomy (NCBI): domain Eukaryota; kingdom Metazoa; phylum Arthropoda; class Insecta; order Orthoptera; family Acrididae; genus Schistocerca; species Schistocerca americana. The sequence continues at coordinate 419,247,595 of NC_060121.1, read as the reverse complement.
GGAAAAACAAAATGAAATGTCTGATAAGCGGTAAGGTGACAAAAAGGCACGGGATATCGATACGCACATATACAGAGGACAGCAGTGTCACGTACACAGTGTATGAAATGGCTGTGCATTAGCGGAGCTGTCGTTTGTACTCGGGCGTTTCATGCGAAAAGATTTACAACGTGATTACGGCCGCACGACGGGAATTAACAGACTTTGAACGTGGGATGGTAGTTCTAGCTAGACGCGTGGGACGTTCCATTCCGGAAATCGTTAGGGAATTCAATATTCAGGGATCCGCAGTGTCAAGAGTGTGCTGAGAATGCCAGATTTTAGGTATTACCTCTCACCACGGACAACTATTGGCGACTGCCTTCACTTAACGACCGAGACCAGCGGCGTCTGCGTAGAGTTGTCAGCGCTACACTGCGTGAAATAACAGCAGAAATCAATGTAAGACGTTCGACAAACATATCCATTAGGACAACGCGGTGAAATTGGGCGTTAATGGGCTATGGCAGCGGACGACCGACGCGAGTGCCTTTGCTATCAGGACGACATCGCCCGCACCGCCTCTCCTAGGCTCGTGACCGTATCATTTGGACCCTAGACTACTGGAAACCCGTTGCCTATTCAGATGAATCAATTCCAGATGGCAAGAGCTGATGGTAGCGTTAGAGTGTGGTGCAGACCCCACGAAGTCATTGACCCAAGTTGTCAACAAGGCATTGTGTAGACTGATAGTGGCTCCATAATGGAGTGGGCTGTGTTTACATGGAATGGACTGGGTCCTCCGGTCCAACTGAACTGATAACTGTCTGGAAATGTGAGTACCGGGCGTGAGTCGTGTTTCGGTAGCTCAGATGCTAGAGCACTTGCCCGCGAAAGGCAAAGGTCCCGAGTTCGAGTCTCGGACGGGCACACAGTTTTAATCTGCCAGGAAGTTTCATATCAGCGCACACTCCGCTGCAGAGTGAAAATCTCATTCTGGAAACATCCCCCAGGCTGTGGCTAAGCCATGTCTCCGCAATATCCTTTCTTTCAGGACATCTTCTCAGGTGCTAAACTTCCAAGTGGATTCGACCTACCACGCAAGACCTGGACTACTCTCAATAGAATCCGTACCGGCCATGGCCGATGCAGGGATGCTCTCTTTAAGTGGAAGAAGCTGCCTAATCTAGCCTGTGACTGCGGCGCTCTATACCAGACTGTTCACCACATTGTCAGTGAATGCAGTATCCGCCGGCCGGAGTGGCCGAGCGGTTAAAGGCGCTACAGTCTGGAACCGCACGACCGCTACGGTCGCAGGTTCGAATCCTGCCTGGGGCATGGATGTGTGTGATGTCCTTAGGTTAGTTAGGTTTAATTAGTTCTAAGTTCTAGGGGACTTATGACTACAGCAGTTGAGTCCCATAGTGCTCAGAGCCATTTGAACCATCTGAATGCAGTGTCCGAGCCTATCACGGTGCTGAAGAAGACTTCCTGCTAGCAACTCCAGATGCACTGCGCTAGATTGAAGGACTGGATATTCAGTTGTAAAGACAAACTTAAGTTTCTTGAAAGTTCCTGGCAGACGAGGTACTGGCAGAAGTAAAGCTGTGAGTACCGGGCGTGAGTCGTGCTTCGGTAGCTCAGATGGTAGAGCACTTGCCCGCGAAAGGCAAAGGTCCCGAGTTCGAGTCTCGGTCGGGCACACAGTTTTAATCTGCCAGGAAGTTTCATATCAGCGCACACTCCGCTGCAGAGTGAAAATCTCATTCTGGAAACATCCCCCAGGCTGTGGCTAAGCCATGTCTCCGCAATATCCTTTCTTTCAGGAGTGCTAGTTCTGCAAGGTTCGCAGGAGATCTTCTGTAAAGTGTGGAAGGTAGGAGACGAGGTACTGGCAGAAGTAAAGCTGTGAGTACCGGGCGTGAGTCGTGCTTCGGTAGCTCAGATGGTAGAGCACTTGCCCGCGAAAGGCAAAGGTCCCGAGTTCGAGTCTCGGTCGGGCACACAGTTTTAATCTGCCAGGAACTTTCAATAAACTTAAGTTTGTCTTTACAACTGAATATCCAGTCCTTCAATCTAGCGCAGTGCATCTGGAGTTGCTAGCAGGAAGTCTTCTTCAGCACCGTGATAGGCTTGGACACTGCATTCAAATGGTTCAAATGGCTCTGAGCACTATGGGAGTCAACTGCTGTAGTCATAAGTCCCCTAGAACTTAGAACTACTTAAACCTAACTAACCTAAGGACATCACACACATCCATGCCCCAGGCAGGATTCGAACCTGCGACCGTAGCGGTCGTGCGGTTCCAGACTGTAGCGCCTTTAACCGCTCGGCCACTCCGGCCGGCGGATACTGCATTCACTGACAATGTGGTGAACAGTCTGGTATAGAGCGCCGCAGTCACAGGCTAGATTAGGCAGCTTCTTCCACTTAAAGAGAGCATCCCTGCATCGGCCATGGCCGGTACGGATTCTATTGAGAGTAGTCCAGGTCTTGCGTGGTAGGTCGAATCCACTTGGAAGTTTAGCACCTGAGAAGATGTCATGCAGGCGCACATCTGTCACTACTTCCCACCGACCTTCCCATTCTTCAATAGGTTTCAAACTCTTAGCAATCATGTCAGCAGCATCGCACAGAGTTGGATGGCGTGATTTCAGTCTCTTACGATTTAAAAGTGGCAGGTGTGTAGATCAGGAAGCATTATACCGGTTAACAGTGGAAGCAAATTAACTGGAGTAGATCTGATTGCGCCAGATATTATGCGCATTTCCGTATTGAGGACTTTGGCAATTATGGAAGGGTATAGAGACAGCATGGGTCAATATTTCTGCAGGGGACTCCCAATGATTTGTTGCGTCCACGCCACGTCGAGTTGCTGCACTAGGACCGGCCACAGGAGGTCCGATACGATATTAGACGGTATCCCATGAATTGTGTCACCTCAGTGTATTTGATATAAAAAGTTCATCAGGTACAGACATGTTCAAATGCTGTAACCAAAAGTATGAATTTTCTCTGAGTCGACTCTTCAGTGCAGCTTATACGCTATGTTGGTGTCCCATTGATATCTCAAATATTGACGCTGCCTCTGGTGATATACATCACAAACTGACAACATTAACTTCACATACTGAGTTAACTGATACTAAATTAATACCGCCAATGAAATCGTTCTAAATTTTACAATAACTGCTACACGACAACTGCGAATTCTCCAAACAAAATACCGAATTGCTACAGGGCACAAACATGAAAAATTAATATAAGGGCTGATCAAAAAGTTTCCGTTTGAGGGCGTGGCTGCACCGTATATGCAACGTAGCGCGACTCCGATGCGGGTATATAAGTACCAACTTACAGGCAGGGGATTAGAGTCTAATTCGTGTCTTTCCGTCGTGCGTGAGGTAAATGCCGAAATGTGGACTATCGCGAATTTATTACCAAATACGTGCAAACAGGACCAACTTGCTGTTATTCTGTTATTGGCTGCCGAAGGGAAAACACCGGTAGACACCCATCAGTGAATGAAGAATGTGTATGGGCAGTATGTCTGTCGAAAAACACCGTTGTGGTGTTAAAACTGCGACGAGGGTTTCTTCTGCGCCATGACAGCGCACTCTCCCATGTCACAAATGTCGTGAGGCGGAAGTTAAGCCAACTCAAGTGGGAGACACTCGATCACCCACCTTATGGTCCTGACCTCTCCACATGTCATTATCACGCCTCCGGTCCCGTAAAAAATGCCTTGAAGGGTCAACGGTTCCTGTCGGATGAGGATGTGCAGCAGGCAGTCACGGGCTTCTTCGCGCAGCAGGACTTGGTGTTTTAGAAAATGGGTATCTTCAACTTGGTGTTTCGATGGGTTGATTGATCGCCCTTTATACCTCTGCCAAAGATGTCGTCTCGGAGAAAGCTCTGTCGGGCAGTACTGACCGCGCTGGGCACACTTTGTTACAGAGGCCCCTGTCGTACGAAGTAATCAAAGTGCCTGGCTCACAAGCCTTCCTCGTTTCTGGCTGTCGGAAGTAATGGTTTGCTAAGTATGCATGCAGTCGCGAACTGACTTCTGCAGTGAATCTCAGAAAATATGCAGCAACCTATTTAGTGGCCAGTGTGCAGTGTTACAGTTATGATGCAGTTCTGCAATATAGTGCGCTCCTTTTACAAAGAAATACATGAAAATGAAGTTTGAAACGCAGAAATCACAAATCTGCAACAATAACAACAATGGCAGGCGTAATTTACTCGCTTTCCACTCCCTCTCCACAATTCCCAATTTTCTCACACGTAGCGACTACATCAAAATTACGTAATTATATAGTTTGTGAATTATCAAATAGCTTATTTTAAATTGTTTCGGTAACTTTTGTTTTCACATGCATGGAAATAAGAAAACGCCTGATGATTATCAAAATATGCTCGTAACCTTTAACAGTGAATTACATTAAGAAAGCAGGAATGGTGACAGAACAAAAATAATTGTTCACGACAGTCATATACCAACGCTTAGCCACTACGGCCATTGTCAACATGAATGAGGGATTTATTCTTACAGTACGTGGAAACAATAACACACATCAGATAAATTCCCCTGGATATGTGACGGTGTCACCGTTGTGTATTCAAAGCAGGTGTTCAGGCTGCTGTTGCAGGCGGCATGTATAAGAGTGACGATGTGTATGCCTTGTTGCAGCTGTATATGTGCTATTAGATGTTTATCCCTCAATTTATCACGAGACATTTCTGTATTTATTGACCGAGTGATGCCGACCGGGGTGGCAGAGAGGCTCTAGGCGCTACAGTCACAGGTTCGAATCCTGCCTCGGGCATGGATGTGTGTGATGACCTTAGGTTAGTTGGGTTTAAGTAGTTCTAAGTTCTAGGGGACTGATGACCTCTGCAGTTAAGTCCCATAGTGCTCAGAGCCATTTGAACCATTTGACCGAGTGATGAATACATCATAGGATCGCTCAAGGGGCTCACTCATCAAATTAATCGATTTTTACTCCTCAACTAAGATCACTAACGTTCGCTGGTCTGCGGTGCTCGAACCGCCAGTGGAAGAAGATATTTTCTTCTATTTGTGCATAAGTTGAAAAGAGATTGTGGTGTACTGGCAACTTACTCTATGTTCAGCCATCCAGAAATACCGGTGGAATCCTGAAGAGAAGACGGATCGAAACATCGAGCTTTGAAAATGTTTGAAGAGCAGATTGTAACTTAACGTCTCAGACGATTTAACCATAAACTTACAATCATTACGAAAATGGATTAACTGCCAACGTATTCACCAGAGCTTTGCAGGAAGTCAGGCCAGAGGACCTGCCAAACAGTACTCAAGGCATTGCTACATCTGTGGGATGTTCTCAGTTCCTGTGGAAAATTTTACATCTGTAACAAAGACTGGAGTATCACCGACACTGAATGAAATTTTTTTGCCATTAGTCACATGCCTAAGCCAACCTCTTCATCTCAGAGTAGGTCATACACCTATCATCCTCGCGTATTTGTTGGATATATTCGAGCCTCCGATAAAATTATCTCGATATTCCAGCCGCATGAAGTTGTGTGTCAACAGGCCTCTTGCCGAATGCCTCTTGGCCGTTGTCAAGTAGTGACTGTCATGTGATTACTGTTCCCGTCCCCACACAATCTCTCTGCCTCTGCGTCACTGGAGCTCGGTGAAGTGCCATACATGTTAATGTTTTCGTTCCGCATCCGCCGCACCCACTTCAACATTTCGGTGGCCAGGTCCCCAGCTGTGCTTAGCCTCAGGCCGCCGTCTCTACTGGAGATGATGTAACAAAGTACTATCCCGTTCGCTTCCGTTAGGACGCTATCCCTGAAACCATTTTTCGTTTCGTAACGTATCTTGTCGAATTCAATCCGGTGTCTGTTTTCCATAGCCTGTTCTGCTACCGCTGACTCCTAAGGATTCGGCAGAAGGAAACATCTTCGTGTTCTACACAGCGCTGTTCAGTAGAACGCACACTCTGTCCTACATGAAACAGTCCTCAACAATAGGCTATTTTAAATACCTCTGGCGTTCGGAGGCCTACATCGACCCTCACAGGTTTCATGAACTGCCGGATTTTTGCTGGAGGCCTGAAGATCGAATTGATTTTACGCCTTTTTAACATCTGGTTAATCTTTCCTGCTAGTGAGCCACAGAACGAAAAAAAAAAAAACCAGCTTCTTCGTGTCCTTCTCAGGGGCCTTCTGCTTACGTCGGGGAGATGGCTCGAGAATTCTATCGATTTTTGTATCCATTTTCCTTGAATACTTTCCGTGAATGTTTCAGCTCCTTCGGTAGTTTCTCAGGAGCTGAAACGGCCCATTGGCTCCATTTGTCCCCAACTAGTTTGTCGAGTTTTATGAGCATATCGCCTTGGACACGGCTCTTGCAAACCCTAATTCTTTTAATCGTCGCTTTAATGACACATTTGTTGTCCGGCCTCATGCATACCAAAAACTGAGAGACGTTTTGGACCACTTCAGCAGCATCCACCAGAACGCGAATTTCACGATGGAAATCGTAGAGACGAATGGAGCCTTGCCGTTGCTTCCACGTACGTTTCCGCCGAACGAGAAACGGGCATCTGATCCACAGTCTTAGCCAGAAAACCATCCACACTTACCTATATCTAGACACTACCAGCTACCCCCACCCATCGCAGAAATATTCTGTTTTGGGGCCTTGGTGTACCAAGCAGCAGACGGCCCAGCCAGTCACTGCAAGCCTGTTGAAGGCAATGAAATAATTACGAAAAGTATCCAAGGAAACCGACTACAACAGCCGATAAATTTCGCCAAAATGGACAAATGGTTTCAGAGATAATGTCATAAAAGGAGCGATGGAGATAAAAATTTCTTACAGCGCCCTCAGTAAAGACGGCGGCCAGCAGCTAATCACAGTTCAGGACCCGGCCATCAGAAGGTTGTAGCGGGCATGACGTGTGGGCAATGAAAACATTAATAGACAAGTTGATTCAGGTGCCTCTACCGATAGGTTTCATGCGACCCATACCGGCTACAAAAACCACATGCGAAATTTTTATATTCTCTCGCTTGCTACGATGAAACTAAGAGTGCTACAGAAGAACTTAATACGACCTTTTTGTAGGAAGTTTATTGCAGTTAAATTTTGTACTGAAGGCCACGGTTTTCGAGTTATTAGAGATAAATGCGTTTGGTCACTTCTGAATGTTTTTCTTGAGTAATTTGCAAACGACAGCCTGCAGCGAAAAAACATCCCAGTTCAAAATTACATTGCATTATATCTGCTACAAAGTCCTTTCTATAGGACTAACATTTTGCACATAGCGAGCGAGAGAATATGAAAATACAGGACGTGGTATTTGAAGGCGTTGCGGGTTGCATAAAACGAATGGGTAAGTGGAGCTGAATCACCCTGTATGCGGCGCTGAAGTGAGCTCCAGTGGCGTCACAGAAGGCAGCACGGCTATGACGGCACAGTCAACAACAGGCTCTCCATACGCACGCCGTGTCCCTTCCGGGGAGTGAATAAAGATGGAAAAAAAGCAGTTTGAAAATGGGTGAAATCTCGTGGACGTCTAAGAACGTGATAAGACAGGAAACCGGAGGAAATTTTATGTCTATATCGCCGTGAAACTATGCGCTCCTACATTCCAACCCTGTCTTCTCCTAAAGTTTTTACCTCCACAATCCCATGTAGTACCATACAAGTTTTTTCCTGATATTTTAACACATGTACTATCATACTGTCGCTACTTCTTGTCGGTGTTCACCACGTGCTTCTTTCCTCACCAGTTTTGCGGAGAATCTCCTCATTTCTGCCCGCATCTCGTGGTCGTGCGGTAGCGTTCTCGCTTCCCACGCCCGGGTTCCCGGGTTCGATTCCCGGCGGGGTCAGGGATTTTCTCTGCCTCGTGATGGCTGGGTGTTGTGTGCTGTCCTTAGGTTAGTTAGGTTTAAGTAGTTCTAAGTTCTAGGGGACTGATGACCATAGATGTTAAGTCCCATAGTGCTCAGAGCCATTTTCCTCATTTCTTGTCTTATGAGTCCACTTAATTTTCAACTTCATTCTACAGATCACATTTCAAACGCTTCGATTCTCTCCTTTTCCGACTTCTCCGCAGTAGATTCTTAGAAATATCTTCCTCTAGTTAGGCGCAATGTTTGATAATCGTAGGCTTCTTCTGGCCATGTATGCCCTCTTTGCGTAGGTAGTGTGCTTTCTGTGTCTTCCTTGCTGTTTTCTGACGTACGTTATTTTACTACTAAGGCAGTAGATCTCATGCACTCAGTCTACTCCATGTACCCCCATTTTGCTGATAAATTTCGCACTAATCACAATTCTGCTGCTCCTCGTTACTCTCGTCTTCCTTTGGTTTACTCTCAGTCCATTTTCTGTGCTGAGTAGATTTCATTCCATTCAGTATGTCCTGTAATTCTTCCTCTCCTTCACTGAATATAGCAACGAAAGCAGCAAACTTTATCATTGATACTGGATTACGCTGAATTTTCTTCACACTCCTGAAAGTACACAGTCCAGTTACATTAATGTGGCCACCGTCTCTGTGTTCCACGTCAGCTTGTAATAATCATTCACAGACGTCAGTAAATGGAAATGAGCGTACGGCGTCATTGGCCGGGTGGTCCCTTGCGGGGCAGGCTGGTCGCCTTGGTGCAGGTCTTATTACATTCGACGCCACATTGGGCGACCTGCGCGCCGGATGGGGATGAAATGATGATGAAGACAACGCAACACCCAGTCCCTGAGTGGAGAAAATCTCCGACCCAGCCGGGAATCGAACGGGGGCCTGTAGGACGGCAATCGGTCACGCTGACTACCCAGCTGTCGGGGCGGACACAGACGGCAGTGTGGCAGCACTAGCAGCTAGCAGTGGTGAGTATATAAAGCGAGTTGGGGGGGGAGGGGGAGTGGACAATAGTGCAGTCGTTGTCGTAATACGGAAACGGAGCGATCTATCTGACATCCGAAAGGGTACGATCGTTCGCTTTCGGGCCAAGGGTGGAAGCATTTCCGAGATGTAAGTTTGTAAACTGCTTGTATGCCGCCGTGGTTAAAGTATACTGTGCAAGGCAAAACAGAGCTATGGAAACTCTGGTTCACGCCCCCGTGCTGCCTGCTGTTCATCGGCAACGAGGACTGGAATTTGCACACCAGTACCGGAACTGGATTTCCATTGAGTGGCGACAGGTGGCCTTTCCAGGAGAAATGAAATGATCACGTGGCATTTTTGGCCGGGATACCCTATGGGGGTGTTCGGCTGCCTGGAATAAGTCTTTTTGACGTCGCTGCGGCGTCTTGTGCGTGCGGTTGATCTACCAGTGCCGGCCGGTGTGGCCGTGCGGTTCTAGGCGCTACAGTATGTAGCCGAGCGACCGCTACGGTCGCACGTTCGAATCTTGCCTCGGGAATGGATGTGTGTGATGTCCTTAGGTTGGTTAGGTTTCAGTAGTTCGAAGTTCTAGGCGACTGATGACCTCAGAAGTTAAGTCCCATAGTGCTCAGAGCCATTTCTTGTGCGTGGACGATGTTGAAATGATGATGAGAACAACAAAATACCCAGTCCCGAGATGAATCACGTATTGTACTTCATCGAACTGATTGCTGTTGGCATCTACGGCGTGATACGTCTGTAAGCAAACAGGCTGTAACAGTCGTCGGAAGTTTCCAGACCGGAGGAGGCAGCTTTATGGTCTGAGAAATGTTTTCGTGGCATTCCCTGGATGGTCTCGTCTTTCTGGAAGGCACAGTGGAGCAACACAATTACGCATCTATCCTTGTAGACCATATACAGCCCTGTGTGCAGTTTGTTTTTCCGCGGCACAGTGGCCTCTACCGGCAAGACAGTGAAATCTGTCGCAGTTCTTCAGTTTACGTATGTCCACCCAGAATCCTGTATCATGTCCGTAACGCGCACTCCCCTATTTCTCGACAATACAAAACGCGCTGCCCTTCTTTGAACTTTCTCGATATACTCCTTTAATCCTACCTGGTAAGGATCCCACACCGCGCAGCAGTACACCAAAAGATGACGGACAAGCATAGCGTAGGCAATCTAGTAGACCTGTTCCATCTTCTAAGCACCCTACCAATAAAGCGCAGTCATTTTCCCCACAACATTTTCCATGTGTTCGTTCCAATTTATGTTGTTCGAAATAGTAATTGCTAGGTATTTAGCTGAATTTACAGCCTTTAGATTTGATTGATTTGTTCTGTAACCGAACTGTTACGGATTCCTTTTAGCACAGCCTGCTTCCCAGGCTGTCAGACTCCCCGGATGAATCTGTGAGACCACCTCGATCGCGCTGTTCGTGCCATGGACCCTCAACTAAGAAATCTACCGCAGCTGGCCAAGGCACAGAGGTCGGGATGGATCCACACCCCAGTGCGTACTTTCCAGAATCTCATTCTGCGCTGCAAAAGGTGGTGATTCAGGCTTTTGACAGGTGATCGTATTAATGTGTATCTTAATTACTTTTTGTTGCGAATCGCGCTGGCACGAGCTTCAAGTCCCGAGCATCTGCCAGCGAATCTTGTGCATCTGACCCCTGCTGCACGTCCAGAGCGACTTGCCGAGTTCCACAGGTCCGGATACTCGGAGGCAGCCCCGCGCGGCCGCTGTCATTGGACAAGGGCAGGAGACGACGGGTGTCGGCTGCGGCTGCGGGGTCGCCGGCCGTCGCCGGGCGCTTGGCCTCTAACAGCCTCCGCTTTACGGCGGCCATAAAAATCGAGACACTTACCGGCAGTTTGTGTGTTCATTTTAACGTGGCCGGTTCTGCGCCGCGCTTTACGGCCTCACAACAAACACAGTTATCTCTGCCCGTAAAAGCGATTCCTCGGCCGGCCCTTTTTATTTGCCGTAAATTAGTGGCTGCGGTGCGTGCCCGGGCAGAGGGCCCCGTGCCTTCCTAGCCACCGGGCGCCAAGAGCCATCCCCGGCCCGGCCGCAAGTGTCGCCAGGGCGGCGGATTTACGGCTCCGCTGCTCGCCAGCGGTCAGCTATAAATCAAATTCGAGATGTGAACGGAAAAAAGAGCCGTAAACATTTACTCAACGCACCTGTAAAGCTTCCGGCGCTGGCGGTCTCAGCTGGAGCGCCTAGCACGGTGTTCTCGTAGGTATTTGCCTCGTAACAGCCAGTGACCCTCGCAGGGTAGCCGCGCGCCGTGGGAGCGCGCGTCTTGGAGTCTTGTCTCCCCTGAAGAGTGCTCTGTAATCCAGTCCTGTGGAAGGGAAAGGAATTTTTTACCACCACTGTCGTGTTGTCTAATATCTAATAACAACACTAGACTAAAACTTAGTCACCACAACGAAAACGCAAATACCATGTAACATCGCCTCTGCCCTTGATAATGGGACCAATTTGGGAAGAAAGAGAGTTCACAGTTTTCTTCGAGTATGCCTTATCAGGCAAAAACCATTCATTGATTTGAATCCGTAGATGTACTGAAAAATTCAAATGGCTCTGAGCACTATGGGACTTAACACCTGAGGTCATCAGTCCCCTAGAACTTAAAACTACTTAAACCTAACTAACCTAAGGACATCACACACATTCATGCCCGAGGCAGGATTCTAACCTGCGGCCGTAGCGGTCGCGCTGATCCAGTCTGAAGGGCCTAGAACCGCTCGGCCAGTCCGGCCGCCTAGCAGTACTGAAAGACCAAGAAAAAAGAGCTCGGATTAAAGAACACATATGAATGTAATTTTTCACTACTTCTGTTCAACCCATGCATCTAAGACGCAATGACGGAAATAAAAGAAAGTTTCAAGAGTGGGATTAAAATTCAAAGTGAGATGGTGTGAATGATAAGATTCGCTGATGACATTGGTATCGTGAAAGTAAAGTGAAGAAGAATTATAGGATCTTCTGAATGGAGTGAACAGTCTAATGGGTACAGAAAATGGACTGAGGGCAGGTAGGAGAAAGACGAAAGTAATGAGAATTAGCATAAATGAAAACAGTGAGGAACTTAACAGCAGAAGTGCACATAACGAAGTTACGGAATTCTCCTACCTATGCTGGAAAAAAAAAAAAAACTGACGGAGGAGGATACAAAAAGGGATGCCTGGGAAAGAGAAGGCTGCTAGTATCAAACGTATTAACGTGAGGAAGAAATTTCTGAGAATGTACGTTTCGACTAAAGCTTGTATGATAGTGAGACATGGACTGTGGGATAATCGGAACACAAGAGAATCGAAGCTTCCTGGCAGATTAAAACAGTGTGCTGGACCACGACTCGAACTCGGGACCTTTTGCCTTTCGCGGGCAAGTGCTCTACCAACTGAGCTACTGAGTGACGCCTCGACGCCTCGTCCACACAGATTTAATTCCGCCAGTACCTCCTCTCCTACCTTCCAAACTTCACAGAATATCTACTCCGTTGTAGAGTGAAAATTTCATTCGAGAATAGAAGCGTTTGAGATGTGGTGCTACAGAAGGATAAGGAAAGGAATGAGGAGGTACTCCGTAGAATCCACGAGGAAAGGAATATATGGAAAACACTGACAAGAAGAAGGGACAGTATGATAGGACATCTGTTAAGATAGCAGGGAATAACTTCCATGGTACTAGAGGGATCGGTAGAGGGCAAAACCACGCCACAGAAAACTTTAACTTAAGATCTTCGCGAACCTTTACTTCAATTTTTAATTTAGCAAATTCCAAAATTATTAGCAAAGCTCGTTAAGCGTTAATCATTTAACAAGTTGAACCAACGTGACCGAGCTGTGTAGAAAACTTGAAATCAATAATCACAACAGGAGAGACGTTAATCTGAATTTTTATACAATGTTGAATGAAAAGACTGTCATAACAGCAGTTTGGAAGGCAATTCAGTCTTCAGTGTCATGGGCACAACTGTTAAAAGTGTGGATATAGTTCGAGACAACCTTATACTGTCAAATAGTCACAAATTACAACTGATTAATGGAAGCGAACACGGAGCAAAACCACTGCTGACACTATATTAATCAGTTGACAACAGTACGATTACCCAAACAGAAAAATTATTTCATTTTAATACCTCCTTCAATCAACATGTGACTAACAATATCCGGCCGCGGTGGTCTAGCGGTTGTAGGCGCTCTGTCCGGAACCGCGCAACTGGTACGGTCGCAGGTTCGAATCCTGCCTCGGGCATGGATGTGTGTGATGTCCTTAGGTTAGTTAGGTTTAAGTAGTTCTAAGTTCCAGGGGACAGATGACCACAGATGTTAAGTCCCATAGTGCTCAGAGCCATTTGAAACAATTTTTTTTTTTTTGGCTAACAATAATACATTAAAGCAATAGCTTAAAACATTAAAGTCTTGAAAAAATTCTAGTTTTGTATCAGAAATGGTAAATGCACTTAGAGTAATATTAGTAAAACTTTAACTTATCAGCTAATGCACATAGTTAGCGCACATAACTGTTTTATAAATCTTTCATTAGAACAACGGGGAGTGCAATAGATGGCTCAAGGGCTAGTCACTGTGCGATACACTATTTACATAAAATTGTAATCTTAGAATCACTTGCACGAGAAATCATGAAACTGTGACTGATAATTTAAAAAAACCGTTTTCATAAAAAGTTTAAAGCAATTGTATCTAGTAGAATCTGGCTCGTCTGAAGAATTAACCTTTAGTTATTCTATAGCGACCAGTCACAGTACTGACACCATCTGTCAACAGCCTGAATAACCATATTTTGCAGCACAGACCGCTGCGAAGCGTCGATGAAGAGAGGAAGTGGTGTTAAGGGAGGTACCGACAGGAATGTGGAGCCATGCGCTGTTCGCACCACGGATCCTAAACTGAGGCATCTCGCCACCAGTGCCTTGGCCAGCCTCGCTGGGTTTCTCAGTTGAGGATCCGTGGTGCGAACAGCGCGATCGGGGTGGTCCCACAGATTCTCGATTGGATTTAAATCCGAGGAATTTGGTGGGCAGGGGAGTTTGCAGGGCAAGGAAGGACAGTAAACTGGTGCTGTTGCTCTTTGAATTACGTACTTGCACAGCGATCTGTGTAACGTGTTGCATTATTCTCTTAGTAGATGCCGTAGTGCCGAGGGAAAACAAACTGCAGGTAAGGGTGGGCATGGTCGCGAAAGATAGATACGTACTTGGGTTGGTCCTCTCGCCTTCCAGAAAGGCAAGATCACTCAAGGAATTCCAAGAAAACACTTCCCAGATCATGACGCTTCCGTCTCCGACCTGGACCCTTCCGATGACCGGAAATTTAGAAATTTGTGGTGAGTTCCTATGGGACCAAACTGCTACGATCAACGTTCCCTAGGCGTACGCACTGCCTTAATCTAACTAACTTATGCTAAGGACCTAAGGACAAAAAAAACACACACACACACACACACACACACACACACACACATGCCCGAGGAAGGACTCGAACCTCCGACGGGGGGAGCCGCGCGAGCCGTTTCAAGGCCCCTAGACGGCGTGGCTACCCCGCGCGGCAAAGCCGCTACAGAGCGAGGTTTAGTCTCCTATATACTCACTTCCTTTGAGTTTCTTTTTCGTTTTGTTAGAACCACTACATCTCATTCTCTTTCTTTGAAATCTTTAGTAAGTTCTGTTTCCTTGTTAGCTAATCTACGAACTGCTGGCTGGTAGTTGCGTTTGTCTAATGCATCCCATGAGGCTGTAGCTGGCGTATGTCTTGCGAATAACTACTTTGTAGCTTTGACTATTGCGTTACTGCACTCCTATTTAGACCTTTTTCATTACTAAAATAAATTTTCTGTGTGCCAAGATACAGTCACGGTGGAATATGCAACTACTGTGCTGGATCTAACTGATTTTACTAGGTTCGTTTTTTACAAACAACATATACGAAAGTGAAAGTTTATTTCTTGAATTAAAGTGAGCAACCTACAATGTTTACAGCATTAAAGTTCCAGTTAACGCGATAATAATGGAGAATTTGGTCTTTTGGCGTCATCTGCATAGTCTACTTGTCTGCAAATACGAGCCTTACCGATGGATCTCTGGCGCAGATGTTTATCAGTGCGTACAGCAACGACTTTCGCACAGTTCTCATTTTCTTCTGTTATACCTCATGGAAGTTTTACTACCCATAAACCGGAAGAAAGTCTTAAATGTGATGCTAGATAAATGGTGCATTCCATTATCCGATACGTATCTCGTACTCTTTATGAGTAAACTTGAAGGACGGTAACGCTAAATTCGTAAGTTTCGGAAGGGCTGTCATAAACTCCAGAAAGCTAGCCTGTTTCACAAAATCTCCGAAGCGAAAAGGAACTGTTGACTGCTCACATTTAAACAGTTGTTTATTAATTTGAGGCATTGAAGACTGACATACAAATGCTGATCAAGTATTTCGTTTAGTATTTACTTCGCTGTTCTGTATTACGAACTATACTACAAAACAAGTAGAAACAAAAATCATTTTTAATATTTTTCGTCTTACTTACCGATGGTGAGTTTAGTAATTCTTATAGAGGAGCTTTCATACGTCCTTGTGTAGGGTGGCCAAAAGTGATCGGAAAAGCGTTTTAGGCGTTTCGTAAGTCCCCGGCATCTATTTATTCCGTTCATAGATCAACGGCCTTAAGACAATATGACAGTACATGCACATGGAACAAAGATCATGAGATACTCTGACAGAAGGGAGAATCAGCGAAGGCAAGCTGAAGAGCCGGATGCTCTAAGATGTCCTCCACACATCGAATGAATTTGATAAAGCGTTGAAAATGTTGTTACTGCAGTCAGTGGATACTGCTGCCGTTGTAACAGTTTGAGAAGCTAGACAGAGCGCCGCATCGGTGTTAACGACGGTTATTTCCAGCATTTTCTCTAAAGAGCAAGTCTCTTATTCATTAGGTTGGATAACATATTGACGTCCGATCTAAAGACGTTCGAAACCCTAGGACTGGTTACCGAAGGCATGGAAGGAATACCTGGCGCTTCAGTCGGAACCGCGCGACTGCTACGGTCGCAGGTTCGAATCCTGCCTCGGGCATGGATGTGTGTGATGTCCTTATGTTAGTGACGTTTAAGTAGTTATAAGTTCTAGGGGACTGATAACCTCAGCTGTTAAGTCCCATAGTGCTCAGAGCCATTTGAACCATTTTTTGAATACCTGGTCTGAAAGTCAGTTGTGTAACCAGTACTTCATACCAAGTTTGCTTGTGTCGGTATACTCCACAACAAGCGCATAAATATTTGTCTTGTAAATAAAACCGCCTTTTCTTGCTGCATTGTATTTTATTTCTCCCGGACGCGTTTCGCCCGTTTTTTACTTTAAGGCATCTAAAGCCGGATGTTGTGTTTTGATATGTGTTATTTGCAGATTATAAAACAGTTCACATCTCTTTTTTGTAAATAAGTTACTACTTAAAGTTTTCCGCGCATTTGCTTGGTATTTGCGTTTCTTCTCCTCTGGTCACTGCTGGAGGTCGCACTATAACTTCATTAACGGTGAGAGGAAACGTAGATGCCAACCAAAAGCTCGAAGAACTGTAAATAATCAGTTATTTACACGAAAAACGACACGTGAACTGTCTTGTAATCTACAAGTAGCACCAAAACATAAATGTATCAGTCTACATCCCATTGAAGATTGCTTAAAGTAAAAAAGGTCTGGGAGAAATTAAATACAATGCAGCAAGAATATGCGTTTTTTTTTATAAAACAAAAAGTGTGTCTTAGTTTGTGTCATCAGGTCATGTTAAGGAAGTACTTAGACCCGTTCTCTCATCTCACTCTTCGCTGGCACTTTTCTAACAGAGCCTCTGAAGAAATTTATTTAGCAATGTACCTAGTTGTATCCCATACAGATAACGTTACAGATATGTTATTTCATGCGGTCCAGCCGAAAAATTTAGGAAATTATCTTACAGAAGACCATTTAAAGAAATATCTTCTGGTTAAAATCCTTGTTCAAACAAACATCTAAATCACAGCTGCTGACATCTGTTTACTGCAGGATCACAGAGCATACGCTAAGCTCAAGCGTTATGACAGTCCTGAAGGAAAATAAGCTTCTCTCAGAGAATAAGCACAGATTCAGGAAAAACCATTCATGTGAAACACAGCCTTCTTTTCGCATACACGACACGATGCTAACAACGGATACAGTACGTTCCTCCTTCCTAGATTTCTGAAACACATTCGACATTGCACTGCAACGTCGAGCACTGATGAAGATAGGATCACACAGAGTATCTTCACAGTTACGTGTATGGCTCGATGCGTATTTGACTAATAGACAGTACGTCGTTCCGTAAGGGGAATGTTCCACAGAAACGGAAGTAATATCCGGTTTTCCCCAGGAAGCGTGGTAGTATTTTTAACATTTTGAGTGTGCATAAACTACTTCTGAGACAAGACCAGCAGCACCATAAGCTGGTTCACTGATGATGATGATGGTGATGATGATGATGATGTACACAGGAAAATGTCGTCGTTGGGCGGTCGTGAGGAATTACAGAAAGACTTGGACAAAATTTCCACATACAAGGTCGATTTATGGTATATGCAGAGCTTGACCAGAAATGAATGTGCAAAAGTGGGAGGTCCAGATGGTCAAGAGTTTAGAAAATTTCACGGTTCGTACGAAACGCGACTTGTTGGCACAGTTTGCAGGCAGCGGTTGGCGCTGCTGAAAAAATTTTACTCCCAGGAGAAGTTCCATACGGTGACAGTAGCTGTAATAGTCACTTGGAGAGAAGTCGGCTGGAGACTGTAGTATTGAATAGCGACGTAATTTGTCCTTTGCATGGTCAATTTGGGGTTGCTACGGTTACAGTAAAGTCGCAGTGGTGCATCGGAAACAAGCAACTTGACTCCCAGGAGCAGTTCCACTCGGTGAGAGTAGCCACATTAGTCGCTTCAGTTTTGACATTACTTATACTGAAAATAAAACGAAATGACGCTTGATATATTGCGTTTACTAATATTTTTATGAAAGACATAAAAAGGAAAGACAAAGCAAAAATTTGGACTGTAAATAAATTTCCTGAAGGGATTGTGAGGCGTACACGAGAACTTCGTATACAAAATTAGATTCTCTTATTATTTTACAGTTGACGATTTACAAGTGCTGGGATGGTATTTATCATGAGAACACGGGAACCTACTCTTCGCATGCAGCCGCCGAAGGGAGCTCGAAGGACAAAAGGAAACTAACAGAAGTAATTCCAAATTTTCTATAGTCTTTCCTGTTCACGCCTTTCTGAAGATTTCAATGATTGAATAGTGAGCATTATTTCGGTTTATTTGTAGCACAAGGCACGTAAAAACTGAAAATAGAAAACTTTTTAAAATAGGAACTCGGCCCGATGACCCTTCGATTACGGTTCTGTACTCTTTCCGCTACGCCAACTACTGCGTGCAAACAAATTGGCTCATATCTCACAATACCCGCAGGATAAAATTGAAGTATTCTTCCTTTTTTTCTAAAAGCTTGGCCATCTCGGGCTCCCACCTCTGTCACTTTCATTTCTGGCCAGGCCCAGCATACGCTATAAATTTGGACCGATTCGGTGTGGACAAGAATGGACGGTCCTGTTGTTAGTGAAATGAATGACATGCGTCTATAAATGGAGACAAATGTAAGATAGTTCCTGTGACAAAGAGAAAGAATCCGATAGTACACAATTTCAAGATTTTTGGTGAACATCTTGATCACGACAAACTGTGAAACTATTTGTGGGTAATAATAGAAAGAGATACGAAACGAGGCGTTTACTTGAAATCATTATTAGATAATGCGAATCGAACACTTGAGGAGCTTAACGAAAGTGGGGTGCATCTATAAAACCAATCACATAAAAGACACAAATGCGATCAATTCTAGAATGTTTTTCAGTGTTTGGAGCCCTTTCCGAAAAGGCACGACAGTAGAAAAAAGTGAATTCAGAGACGCGCCGCTAAGATCGTAACAAATAAGTACAGACCATACGAAACTACTCGTATAGCTGAAATGTTCGGGGAAGGGAATCCTTGGAAGAAAGACCGCTTAGCTCCCGCGAAATACTGTCGGGTAATCAGAATGAGATTTTCACTCTGCAGCGGAGTGTGCGCTGATATGAAACTTCCTGGCAGATTAAAACTGTGTGCCCGACGGAGACTCGAACTCGGGACCTTTGCCTTTCGCGGGCAAGTGCTCTACCATCTGAGCTACCGAAGCACGACTCACGCCCGGTCTCACAGCTTTACTTCTGCCAGTATATCGTCTCCTACCTTCCAAACTTTACAGAAGCTCGCAGGAAAGCTTCTGTAAAGTTTGGAAGGTAAGAGACGAGATACTGGCAGAAGTAAAGCTGAGAGACCGGGCGTGAGTCGTGCTTCGGTAGCTCAGATGGTAGAGCACTTGCCCGCGAAAGGCAAAGGCCCCGAGTTCGAGTCTCGGTCGGGCACACAGTTTCAATCTGCCAGGAAGTTTCACTGTCGGGTAAATTTGGAGAGCCCATTTTCGAAGACTGTGAATCCATTATGCCACCACCGACGTGCAGAATGACCCAAAAGTCGGTTAACGTTTTCAGATGCGCTAATTCACGGAACTATGTACGTAGAAAGTTAAAAAACGAGTGCGAAAACTGGTCACCAGAAGCAACAATTCAGTGATGCGGCACGAGAATCGTGTTTGAAATGAGCTGCAGTGACAAAGGAAATCAGGTCATCCTTGGCCTGGCTGACGACTTTTACGCAGGATGGCGCACGTTGTTCTGTGAGGATCGCATGCTGGGCCGCCACGACGGCAGTGCTTGGCCTGTCAGGTCCACCAGTCCGTGTGACTGTTGGTTGTAGTGTTACCTCGAGTCACAAGTCTACCACGGTCGTCCGACATCATTAAGGATGCTAAAAGAAAGCATCCGATTGGAATTTCTCGCCGTACAATTTATCACTGTACCTGCTGATATGCTATACAGTGCTGTTCGCAACATTGTCCCTCGTCTACAAGTACTGTTTATGAATGGCGGCCGACTTGTTGAGCATTTGTTATAAAGAACATCGTCTTTGCTAAAATTCAATTGTTATGCTAATCATTGCTTTTGTATCATATGAAGCGCTATCTGTTTTGTGCACTTTGTTTTGGTTTCGAAAAAAAAGCCTCGTCATTTCAAGCATGTGTGTCAATATTTACCTCTCTACCTACACTATTGAAGTTTCAAATATTAACAGACCTCTGGGTCGCCTTGTATATCTCGTGCAGGGCTCACGAGGATATGAAGAGAGAGATTAGGACCCATAAAGACGTATTTTCCGTCACTCAGTAAGCGAAAGAAATAGGAGCACAAATCGATAGTATTGGTACGATGCTCCTCCATATGCAGTGTGTAGTGACTTGAGGAGATTATGTAGGTGTAGATGCAGAGATGTACATGCAAATGCTCGTCTATAGGCTGCTTGGATATTTCAGAACTGAAGTAGACAAAAGTTTTATCATTTCAGTACACCAGGAGCGTGTTCAAGACGTTTCTCACTACGGTCTTGTCATAACAGTAGACTGATACTCGTAGAATACTGGTTACAAATGGACACTTGGACGTTAACTCAATGATAGAGCGCTGGACGCTAATTACGAGGGATGGCGATTCAAATCTCCGACAGGCCACTCAGATGTAGATTTTTCTTGGTTCCTCTTACATGTTTAACACAAACGCCGAGATAGTTCTTGTGAAGGATGAGGCAGACTTCTTTACCCAGCCCAAAATAGTGCTCTGATCCTGTACCACCATTTCGCCCTCCCCGCCCATTACCTCGCCTCACTTTGTGATTTGACATTCGACCCTAGTTTAGTTTCCTTCTTTGTTTTTGCGTCAGTGCTTTAAAGCCAAGCTTCACAGTGATTTCTAAATGTTGGCTAACACTCCCAGAATTCCTATATTTCGTTTTTATATTCTGTTTTTCATTTAATGTCAGTTATTTGCACTTATATTTGAATCGGGCAATCTCTGTATCAAGTGACCTTGTAGAGCGAAATGCCAGGTCAGCGTTGTAGCCTATAGGGAAAGAATATGGCCGCCATGGTCTGTTCCATACAGTTTCTCCTCCCCCATCCATTTCTGGAATTAAAATTTGTAGTTTAAAAAGATGGTCTATTGTGTTTTCCTGTAACTGAATGTTTAGTATACTTATTTCCCAAAGGGAATTTTTTGAGGTCTTCATTTCTTTTTATTGACTAGGATAAGAAGATTCAGCTAAAGCACAGAATGTTCGAATTTGTGTAGAAACACACCAAAACAATAAGATAGAAAACTCGGTATGAAATGTCAGTAACGTCATCATCGGATTCCATGACCATTCAGCAACTAGCAGCGTCACTGGGAGCTATACGCATGGCGTGTTGTGTTATATTGTAGCTTCTGAACAAGCTTCGCTCACCATCTGGCGCTTAAGCGTGACTAATTCACGTGCGCCCACTTCAGCCCCGCACTTTTTACGCCGATAGGACAAAGCCCGTCGTACGCTTCACCCTGCACCGTATAAGAGGCTGTACATGTGTGGTGTTCGCTGTTACCAGACACTTTAGGAAAGCTTCATTCGCTTATTTTACAAATTTCTAAGCCAAGCCTCATACTCCGATACACTATGCACTCATACGGTTTACGTTTACATCGGATAGTTTTTTCAAAACATTCAAACGGTTAAGCACTGTAAGTATCTAGAAACCGATTTGTAAATAAAGTGAACTGTCGTCTGCAAAACAGAAGAGTCACAGAAAATCACAGGTAACAGTTTATGATGATCGAGTCTGTAGAGTTTTTCAGCGTGTAATGATTATCTAACGAGCGCTGCACCCAGTAATTATACACAAGAGGGACTGTATTATTTACTTCTTCATTACAGCTGTTACTTAAAACAATGTGATTCCCATGGGCTACTTTGAAATTCTACACATGTCCATATCAGCCGAAATATTTCAAGATTTCCATGAAGGCTCGGAACCAAAACGGTGAACATAACACAACTTGCTTGGGGTAAATAAAACTCACAGCAGGCCTACATCAAGGTCCTCCATTAAAAGACAGTTTAAATGGTCATTTGTTGGCAGCTATTCCTCATCGACGGAAGGCTGTATTCCAACTAAAATAAAAACATTCGCGTTTAATTTAAT
Organism: Schistocerca americana; assembly: GCF_021461395.2. Classification (NCBI taxonomy): domain Eukaryota; kingdom Metazoa; phylum Arthropoda; class Insecta; order Orthoptera; family Acrididae; genus Schistocerca; species Schistocerca americana. The sequence continues at coordinate 419,225,514 of NC_060121.1, read as the reverse complement.
ACGTCCTCTTTCCTTTCTGCGATATTGTAGTGCCTGGACTACCGTGAATTACAAGTCCCCTGGTCCGGCACAAATTTTCACTGTCGTCATTCCATTATACGGCTGATGGTTGTCTGTATTCGCACCTGCGAATACATGTCGTGTCTTTCTTTTATTTCGTCATTTTGCTTTTGGTCTATAACTTTTCGATCGTAAGCTAATTAGTATCTATGATGATCCAAAATGTTACCACCAGCGCGAAAGAGCTTTTATCCACCTTCCGGAACGAAATAGAAAGGCGATTCTGCAAGCCATGAATTCATCAGTTCGTTGGTATGTTTGAACTGGTATGTGGCACCAGATGCCTACACAGAGATCACGCAATCCCTGTAAATTACGAGCCGATGGTTCGTGGGCGCGGAGGTGATACTCGGTGATTAGCAGAATTATTGAGGTGTGAAGCAAAGTCTATGATGTATAAGAAAACACAGTTACATGAGATATTCTTGAAATCGTCGGCCATGGTGGCCCAGCTGTTCTAGGCGCTTCAGTCCGGAACCGCGCGACTGCTACGGTCGCAGGTTCGAATCCTGCCTCGGCCATAGATGTGTGTGATGTCCTTAGGTTAGTTAGGTTTAAGTAGTTCTAAGTTCTAGGGGACTGATGACCTCAGATGTTAAGTCCCATAGTGCTCAGAGGCATTTGAACCATTCTTGAAATCGAGAAGATGACGATTTTATATGATTTTCGTGAAACAGACACACTATAAACAGACGCCTCTCCATTTGAGCGCTCACAGCCTTCTATATATGCACCCCATACTACGTGGTATTTTTCGCTGAGTTACGAATGCATCTCGCTACATGCTAGCACTAGACAGTTATGCCTTATAGACGTCCCTACGCTCAAAATTCATATTATTTTAGTGGGACATGTGTGTCCCTTGAACATAAAAAGGTTTAATTTAGGTAGCGGTTAGTTTTATGTCGCAAAAGCTCACATTGCCATAGACAGAGACAACGCAGCATTGCTTAAAACATGGACATCAGAAAACGTACTAAATTTGAAATAGACTCCAGACTTGGCATTTATCTAACTACTCCTTCAGATATATGCTCGAAAGTGAAATGCGGATTGCAGCAAAAATTGCGCGAAAAGGGAAAAACAGCTGTCACTGAACTCAAAAAAAAACTGCTGCGAAAACTAAGGTCTAAAAGGCGATTACATTTGTCAGAACAACGTGAAACTTTATAGGTTTTCCTGAGATTGGAACACACGGGGTAGTTACAGTTACACTTTCGCTACTTGAGCCAGTGTAAACGGAAAACTATTTACATTTACGCTATGGGTACCAAACTTTATAGAAATGACGTCCAGACTGCGCGCTGCAGGAGTTGCGTAGTTCGTAGTGTCAGTGTCACGACCTGCCAGTAAGTTCGTGTGCTGGTACGTAGAGTCGAAACATAAGCATTAGTGTGCATCACTGCTGCAGACAGTCAACATGGGTGAGCTGGGCTTCGCTCATAGAGCTGTCTTATCAAAACAACGGCAACAGAGCCGCTGCCCATCGTGAATAAGGGCGGATTAAAGGAGTAAAAAACGGTTCAAATGGCTCTGAGCACTATGGGACTCAACTTCTGAGGTCATCAGTCCCCCAGAACTTAGAACTACTTAAACCTAACTTACCTAAGGACATCACACACATCTATTAAAGGAGTACGGAGAGGTTCTCTTTCCGCACCGGGGTGGAAGAACATGATTTGGAAGTTCGAGTGAACTGGAGATTTGGAAATTGCTCCTGGGAGAGACCGACTGTCAATTCGGCCACGAATTGTTGGAGAAGCTGCTCTTACCACAGCCGAACATAGCGTGGTCCACCGTTCGAAAAGTGCTGCGAACAACTGTCTAATGGTTTCTGGAGTGCGGTTCCAGGCTGTCGTGGATGCAGGTGGACGTTTGTAACCTGAAACGTTAATATGGTACGCAATTAATTAATGTTACCCTCTTGTAGAAACTGAAATGTGTTTCTTTCAATGGTTTCTTCGTTATTACTCTTCCACATGCCCTTACAAATGCTTCCGCGGGGTTTCATTCACCTACGATCCCTGGATTTTCACGAGGGCCCTCTCAAGCTTAAAGTTGGATTATAACCACCCTGTATACTGAGAAAAGTTGAGATTGGGTAGAAACGATCTGAAGCGCTGTTTCTGATTAATACGTATTAAAAAGTGTTTGAATTTCCAAAATAAAAATAACGAAATGAATGAAGTCTTCGTTCTAATACCCCGTCTATATCAGTAAAGGGCTAGTACAACTGAATAACGGAAGATTCTGTGATCACGAAAATACTAAAGCCACACAAACAGGTCGCGCTGTGATTCACCTACATGAAAATGCGGTTTAATTGTAAAAAAATGGCTCAAATGGCTCTAAGCACTATGGGACTTAACATCTGAGGTCATCAGTCCCCTAAACGGCCAGAGTGGCCGAGCGGTTCTAGGCGCTACAGTCTGGAACCGCGCGACCACTACGGTCGTAGATTCGAATCCTGCCTCGGGCATGGATGTGTGTGATGCCCTTAGGTCAGTTAGGTTTAAGTAATTCTAAGTTCTAGGGGACTGATGACCACAGAAGTTGAGTCCCATAGTGTTCAGAGCCATTTTTTTCATCAGTCCCCTAGACTTAAAACTACTCAAACCTAACTAACCTAAGGATATCACACACATCCATGCCCGAGGCAGGATTCGAACCTGCGATTGTAGCAGCAGCGCGGTTCCGAACCGAAGCACCTAGAACTGCTCGGCCACAGCGACCGACTTAATTGTAGAAGTTCTGCTGGAATGTGATACGATTATCTAGATGCAGTTGTATTATATACATAAGTTGTTACGCTTATGACTTGATGTGCGTGAAGAGCCGCATGAATGAGTCGGTTCAGTCACGACCCAGAGTCAGATGCAAAGTTAATGCAAAGTGCAGTCTCCCAAGTCGACCTCTGCCGAAGGTCAGCGAACTGAGAGGGGTCAACACTTATAAACGGAATGTTTGCAGTGTGGAGAGAACGACTCCTCCGTAAGACAAGCAGTGGACACTTTCACAGTAGTGGCGGTGCTTAAAACAGGTGTGGAGAAACGGTTGGTCTCGACCGGCTCCGAAGGATCGGCGAGTCATTCTGTTAGGATCCAACTGACAAGCTGACATAGTGTACTCCATAGCGAGATTTTGTGAAAGTACCGTCATTATACCGCTACTTGCGTCTTGCCAGGCAAAGAAGCACAGGGTGCGCTAGGAAGTTCGTCTGACCCTTGGACTTTCCTTCCCTTAACTTTTTCTCGCCGTCTTAATGATATTCGAGGCTGATTGTGGGATTCAGACCGTTGGGAGCGAGAGACGGATTCTTAAATAAGAACAGCAGTTCGCGGCGAACACTCATCAACCTTCAGCTTCAGATGCTGCCTTACACCAAAACAGGAATCATGTTCACGTTACTCGTGATCTGTACGGTGAACCCGAACTGTGCCGACAAAAGTCGCAGATTGTTCAGGGATATTATCTGAGTGTTGCTGTACAGTGAAGAGCCAAAGGATCTGGTACACCTGCCTAATACCATGTAAGTCCCACGCGAGCACTTAGAAATCCCGCAACACGGCGTAGCGTGGACTCGACGATGTCTGAAGCAGTGCTGGAGGGAACTGATACCAAGAATCCTGCAGGAATCTGTGGAGATCTCTTCTGAGCAGCACGTTACAAGGTATCCAAGATATATTCAATAATATTCATGTCTAGAGAGTGTTTAAACTCAGAAGAGTATTCCTGGAGTCACTCTGTAGCAATTATGGACGTGTGGGGTGTCGCATTGTCCTTCTGGTATTGCCCAATTCCGTCGGAAAGCGCGATGGACATGAATGGATGCAGGTGATCAGACAGGATGGTTACGTACGTGTCACCTGTCAGAGTCGTACCTAGACGTATCAGGGGTCCCATATCACTTCAACTGCATACGCCCCACACCGTTACACAGCCTCCACCAGCTTGAGCAGTTCCCTGCTGATATGAAGGGTCCATGGATTCATGAGGTTGTCTCCATACCCGTACACGTCCATCCGCTCGATACAATTTGAAACGAGACGCGTCCGACCAGGCAACATCAACAGTCCAATGTCGGTATTGACGGGCCCGGGCGAGGCAAAAAGCTTTGTGTCGTGCAGACATCAAGGATACACGAATGGACCTTCGTTTTCGAACGCCCATATCGATGATGTTTCGTTGAATGGTTCGCACACTGACGTTTGTTGATGGCTCAGCATTAAAGTCTGCAGCAATTTGCAGAAGAGTTGCACTTCTGTCACTTTGAACGATTCCTTTCACTCGCCGTTTGCCCGTTCTTCCAGAGTCTTTTTCCGGCCGCAGCGATGTCGGAGATTTGATGTTTTACCGGATTTCTGATATTCACGGTACACTCGTACACTCGTGAAGTAGTCGAACGGGAAAATCAACGCTTCATCGCTACCTCGATGACGCTGTGTCCCATTGCTCGTGCGCCAACTAATAACACCACGTTCAGACTCACTTAAATCTTGATAAGCTGCCAATGTAGCAGCAGTAACCGATCCAACAACTGCACCAGACACTTGTTGTCTTATATAGGCGTTGCCGACCGAAGCGCCGTATTTTGCCAGTTTAAATACCTTTGTGTTTGAATACGCATGCCTGTACCAGTTTATTTGCCGCTCAAGTGTATAAATGAAGCGGGGTATCCCGTGGGACGTTGCAGTGGAATGTATTTCATTTTGATAACAATGGGTTAATTGCAATGGTTTTGTTCCGTGGCCAGCTCGGTGACCAGGCGTTACACCAAGACCTATGGATTACTACCTCTGGTGGTAAATGAAGGGCTTAGTTTTCGAGATTGCGGTTGATTCCCATTGGCCTACTGGCTGGGATTGTCACAGCAACGGAAGTTGTAATTTTCGAGCGTATAAGACGCCGGTGGTGCGTCGCGGTACGCTGTGCTGTGTTCAAGTGGTCAATATTTTTAAGAGAACCTCTAACGGAACAGTTCTGCATTATTGTGTACCCTACTGTTTACTAAAATAACAGGTTGAACACTCAGTGATAAGTATATGGATTTTGTCCGACGGTTTTTGCATTACACCGTGTCTTGCGTTTTACCATTTGTTGGTTGCATATTACAAGGTTTTTCGCTGTTGTAAACGCAGGCCGCTGTGGCCGACGGGTTCTAAGCGCTTCAGTTCGGAACTGCGCTGCAGCTGCTGCGGTCGCAGGTTCGAATTCTGCCTCCGGGATAGATGCGTGTGATTCCTTAGGTTAGTTAGGTTTAAGTAGTTCTAAGTCTAGGTAACTGATGACCTCAGATGTGAAGTCCCATAGTGCTCAGAGCCATTTGATTTTCCTGTCACAATAGACAGGCCTCCCCCCCCTCCCCCCCTCCCCCCCACTCATAGAGGCCTTCATTGTACTCTTTCCAACTATTCGCTCTCTCCTCTACGTTTTACAGTGGAGTTCCTTTGCACTCGTAATGTTACCGCCCTTGCATTTAAATTCACCGAATTTGTTGTGAGTTTTCTGTACGCTGAGTCAATCCTTCCGACAATCATTTGTTTTTCGGTTTCTTCTGTTACGGCCGTCTTGCTTCGGCTTTCTTGCACTTCCTGTTTATTTTATTCCTGTGTGATTTGGACTGCTGTAGTCCTGTCTTTCCCTGAACATTTTTGTTTCTTCTGTCGCCCAGAGTTTCTTCGAAGTCAGCTTTCTCTCCAACATGATTATCAGATTTTCATCTTCCTTTGCATACTGACCTACCAGTTTAGTATCGTCATATACTTTCTCTATCTCCTCCTCTTCTGCTTGTGACGTCGGATTTTATACCTAAACTTTTGTTGTTGGCGCTGGTATGCTTGTAACCTCCCCCTCACTTATCGACCTTAATGACAGTGAAAAATTGAACCGCGTGACCCTAATGGAAACTTGGGAAAAGCAATCGTCACCGAAGTCAATCTGTCGGTAAAGAGGGAGGAAAGGGTTACATCTAAATGAAAGGAAAAGTGCCAATGAAACTGGTGGAAATTAATTTTGAAAAGGGGTAAAGTTAATAAAGAAACTAAATGTGCGGCCGTTACGTTAACATTTAACTAGCGGTAATTAAATATTTGAGATTTGGGGGAAATTACGGTCGCCAGTCCTAAGGACAATTACTATAGTAACTGAAAAAGAAAGGTTATTACACATATAATTAACACTAGAAGCGTTGCAACTGAAGGTTGACACGTGTAGTGTGAAAACTGAAAGTTTGACACAAGTAATAAATTTCGCTACACTCTGATTTAATTTAGCAAAAGAATTAATAAAACCGGAAAATCGAAAGTTAATTTAGTGACTGAAGTTAATAGTGAGCTATCTTTCTGAAGCACATCGAAATCCAGTAAAATACGGTTAGTCTTGGACTACCTCAACAATCATTTCAAAAGCTACTTGAATCTACGCAATTTAGAAATAAGAAATTTAACTTTGATCTTGAATTAAATGATTCTGAACAATTAACAACAGTAAAATTTAGTACGTACCAAGATGAGCTGCAGTCACAGGTAAGCTAAAATACGGTAACAAAACTCGCACTCTTAATTTGTGACTGTGTAATCTAAATATTGTAGCCAGCTATGAATACCTTAACTGAACTTTAAAATTAAAGCAGCGAAATCGAATGATGCTGGCGTTTGAATTTCAACGACACTCGGGTTCATTCCGGAAAAGGAAGGGACCCTGCTTGGTAATGCAATTGGGACAATGAGCAACAAAGGTTCATGCTACGTTGCTGTAATTTAATTATGAAAATGGATCAGTTTGAAAAGCTGAGGTCTGCCATACAGTTCTAAAACTTTACGTGCTTCCAGTCTTCCTTGTTGGTTGATTGAAGGTTTGAAGCCGTCGATCAAGGAGGTGGCGACAGTCACTCATTGTCGGCCGTCGCTGTTGCAGAAGCTGGATGTTGGCGCGCCTTCTTCTCGACACGGTCACCAGGCGAAACGGGCTCTTCATGTGCGCCAGCTATTACTTCCCGTCCGCGACACCGTGTCAGAAACTATTATAGCAAGTCGAGCGCAATTGCATGCTGCACAACCCCGAAAGCGCGGCAACTCGCGGGAGCGTCACACAACACACCTGCTCCACTGCGCTACCCCAGCCAGACTCTCCCTCTTCCCGCGCTCCACGCGACAGAGTTAACACTACTAAAGATCCTAAACACTTTTGTTCTCCACACGACCTATCGATGTATTCGTTCGATAGCATAGTTTTCCCTAGGCCAGACCCAGCGTATAAATACAAATAATATTCACAAAACAAACCAACATAAATGCATATATATATATATATATATATATATATATATATATATATATATATATAAACAGTAAAACAATTGCAATATATAAAGACACAGAAATGTCGAAATGTCATATCTTCAGGTAACAAAATAAGGAAAAAAAAATGTATAGTGCAGCAGATGGAAATAGGAGGATGTGCATTTCCGGAGTTACATGCTGTTGAGTCTCGTGAGAACAGCCCTATCACTGAACTGTCCTCTGTAAGTCACTCTCTCTCCTATCTTCGTGTTCATAACGAGTGCTACTCACGTTATACCATTTCCTGGTGCTATTGATATTATGCTTATCTTCTTTCCGTTTCATTTCACTGACGACAACTGCATTTAGACTCAGCCTTTGCAGTTCTCTTATCAGGTTTTCTAACTTCCCGATCAGACATGAGACATTCCCATCTGCGACTCGAAAGTTTTAGCTCATTGCTAACTCACGCTTGACTGTACCCACCAGGATATCCGAATCGGGGACTAATCCGGAATCTCTTCGAAATGGAGAGATCATCATGACATTTTTTTTCAGTTACAGACCACATGTACTGTCGATACACATTATGTATCTTTAATGCACTGGTTTCCAAAGCCTTCTGCGTCCTCATGCCGTTGATCGATGCTGTTTCTTCCACCTATTAGGTGGCAGTTTCACGCATTAAGAACAAAAGAGTGCCCTCAATCTTCGTCCATTCCTCTGCCCTGCGTGACAAGGCTGTTGGCAGAACGAGGACGACTTCTTATACAGAATGTCTTCTGCCTCCATTGCTGACGATTTTTATTTAAAAGTTAAGCAGTGGCTGGGACTGAAGCTGCGAACCAGGATGTTTTGTTTTGATTATGAGTCAAAATTGCTACTTCTGAACCTTATACTGGATTTTATGTAACCTGCAATGCCTTCAAAAACTACGGGCAATGTTTTCATATTCTCTCGCTCGCTGCACACAAACTGTTGGTCCTTCAAGAAAAATGAATATGACCTTTCTGCAGGGAATTTAACGTAGTTAAGTTTTGCACTGTTTTATATTTTCACTGGAGGCCACAGTTATCGAGGTTTTAACGAAAAAAGCGTTTGAAGGTCACTTTTGTACGTTTAGCTTGAATATTTCGAAAGCTACGGCCTCGAGTGAGAACGTATCCAAGTACAAAATTTAACTAAACTACACTACTGGCCATTAAAATTGCTACACCAAGAAGAAACGCGGATGACAAACGGGTATTCATTGGACAAATATATTATACTAGAACTGACATGTGATTACATTTTCACGCGATTTGGGTGCATAGATCCTGAGTAATCAGTGCCCAGAACAACCACCTCTGGCCGTAATAACGGCCTTGATACGCCTGGGCATTGAGTCAAACAGAGCTTGGATGGCGTGTACAGCTACATCTCCTCATGCAGCTACAACGCGATACCACAGTTTATCAAGAGTAGTGATTGGCGTATTGTGACGAGCCAGTTGCTCGGCCACCATTGACCAGACGTTTTCAATTAGTGAGAGATCTGTAAAATGTGCTGGCCAGGGCAGCAGTCGAACATTTTGTGTATCCAGAAAGGTCCGTACAGGACCTGCAACATGCGGTCGTGCATTATCCTGCTGAAATGTAGGGTTTCGCAGGGATCGAAAGAAGGTAGAGCCACGGGTCATAACACATCTGAAATGTAACGTCCACTGTTCAAACTGCCGTCAATGCGAACAAGAAGTGACCGAGACGTGTAAACAATGACACCCCATCCCATCACGCCGGATGATACGCCAGTATGGCAATGACAAATACACGCTTCCAATGCGCGTTCACCGCGATGTCGGCAAACACGGATGCGACCATCATGATGCTGTAAACAGAATCTGGATTCATCCGAAAAAATAATGTTTTGCCATTCGTGCACCCAGGTTCGTCATTGAGTACACCATCACAGGCGCACCTGTCTGTGATGCAGAGTGAAGGGTAACCGCAGCCATGGTCTCCGAGCTGATAGTCCATGCTGCTGCAAACGTCGTCGAACTGTTCGTGCAGATGGTTGTTGTCCCCATCTGTTGACTCAGGGATCGACACGTGGTTGCACGATCCGTTACAGCCATGCGGATAAGATGCCTGTCATCTCGACTGCTAGTGATACGAGGCCGTTGGGATACAGCACGGCGTTCCGTATTACCCTGCTGAACCCACCGATTCCACATTCTGCTAACAGTCATTGGACCTCGACCAACGCGAGCAGCACTGTCGCGATACGATAAACCGCAATCGCGATAGGCTACAATCCGACCTTTATCAAAGTCGGTGCTCCTTACACGAGGCATCACAGCTACGTTTCACCAGGCAACGGCGTTCAACTGCTGTTTGTGTATGAGAAATCGGTTGGAAACTTTCCTCATGTCAGCACGTTGTAGGTGTCGCCACCAACGGCAACCGTGTGTGCTCTGAAAAGCATATCACAGCATCTTCTTCCTGTCGGATAAATTTCGCCTCTGCAGCATGTTATCTTCGTGGTGCAGCAATTTTAATCGCCAGTAATGTAAATTACTACGGAAAGGTACTGATTATTTTTTCTGTACGACTAATAGTTTGCGCATAGTTAGCAAAAGAACATGAAATTCTTCAGCGTGGTACTTGAAGGCGATGCGGGTTACATAAAAATCAGCTGTAGGGGGAGCTGAATCATCGGGTATACAAACTTTGTGCAGCTGTGCTGAAATCCTGATCATTTGCATCATCATGCATACTCAACACTGTGTCAGTTTGACATTTGTTGCGAACTGACTTCACGGTGCTACAGTTTTAGTGGGCAGTAGTGTAGTATCCCCTGTAATAATGAACGAAAATGATGACAGTGTTTATGACTATGGTTCAAATGGCTCTGAGCAGTATGGGACTTAACATCTGTGGTCATCAGTCCCCTAGAACTTAGAACTACTTAAACCTAACTAACCTAAGGACATCACACACATCCATGCCCGAGGCAGGATTCGAACCTGCGACCTTAGCAGTCGCGCGGTTCCGGACTGAGCGTCTTAACCGCGAGACCACCGCGGCCGGCGTTTATGACTATGTCATGTGTATGTGTATGGGTGGATGGGGGGGGGGGGGGGGGGGTGTGCACGAGCTTTGTTGTTTTCTAGGGTGCTAGAAAGTATGTGACTGGCGAAAACCTTTCAGTTTCGTAGGAAGGAGGAGGAATATTCACAGTACGCCGCGGCCGTAGCCCTAGCAACAATGTGAGTGCCATGGGGAATGGTGTCGGCTCCGTGAATAGCGGCGCACCGAGCTCGGCTGTGCGGATTAAAGCGCGGCCGTGACAAAGGCGGACAAAGGGCGCCTCATCCGGAGACGCCAGCTCGGGGACATGCGCCGCGCTGCTCTCGCGGGAAATGAGGCCGGCGAGGCAGCTGAAGCTGAAGCTGAAGCTGAAGCCGCCCTGCCGCCGGACGTAGTGTGAGGGGCGCGTGCCGGCCAGAAGTGAAACCTGGCTCCCTAGTGGAATCGTAACTTTTTTGCTGCAGAGTGGGGTGTGCTTTGTACGATGTACGTAGAACGAGGTGCTAAGGCTTGGTTTGTACCTCGCTGAGAAACCACAAGTGAGCGTAGTGGCTGCGAGATGGAGTGAGGCATGAGGGGAGTCGGAGTAGATACGGCCAGAAGAGTTTCCCTACGCCACGACACCAGCTTGCTTGCTTCCTTACGTCTCAGCGCACTGCCACTCAGTCCCCTCTTCAGGCATCGTCGGCGACGACAGCTTCTTCTCTCTCTGTGCATAAATGTTTATCGCCAGTAGCACTTTGTGAGAAGAGACTAGTATATTGCTCTGCATCAAGTGATATGTTCATGTTCAGTGACGGCAATGAATACTCAGGGCATTCCTATGGACGTGAATTATTACGAAGTTAAATATTTCACCTTTCTGAAACGGCTCTGAGCGCTATAGGACTTTACATCTGAGATCATCAGTCCCCTAGAATTTAGAACTACTTAAACCTATCTAACCTAAGGAGATGACACACATCCATGACCGAGGCAGGATTCGAACCTGCGACCGTAGCAGTCGCGCGGTTCCGGACTGAAGAGCCTAGAACCGCTTGGCCACCGCGGCCGGCATATCTTTCTCAAGTTGTAATGAAATGACTTAACATTTTATGGGTTGTAGTATCAAGCCAGCCAGAGTGGCCGTACAGTTCTAGGCGCTACAGTCTGGAGCCGCGTGACCGCTACGGTCGCAGGTTCGACTCCTGCCTCCGGCATAGATGTGTGTGATGTCCTTAGGTTAGTTAGGTTGAAGTAGTTCTAAGTTGTAGGGGACTGATGACCACAGCAGTTAAGTCCCATAGTGCTCAGACCTATTTGAACCATTTTTTTTGTAGTATCAACCATCCTCTTCCAGGAGTAACTCTAAGAACATACCAACGTACCGACGAGTATAATTTCGTTCGACACAACTCTTTTTGTAAACTGTTGCAGTTTACACAATAGGCAGGGAGAGCGTAGCGACAGCACAAGTTGGAGTTTTCGCTACCGAATCATATACGAAGGAAAGAAATTGCTCCTTCACGTCATTCCACTTTCACTCCTTCTTTCTTTCACTGGTGTCATGTCCCGCGCTGACGCAGAGTCGGCATTGTTAGCAACGGATTTGGCAAGGTTAGTGGAAAGGGGTAGCCGGATGTCCTTCCTGCTGCCACCCCGTACCCCCCAGGAAGGAATTACGAATTAGTGTACCCCAACTGTCTGCGACTAGTGTAATCCATGGAGTAGTGCGAAAGTGTTCAGATGTCTGCGAGCCGTGTAACTGAGGCGGGACGTGGGCTCAAATGGCTCTGAGCACTATGGGACTCAACATCTTAGGTCATAAGTCCCCTAGAACTTAGAACTACTTAAACCTAACTAACCTAAGGACATCACACACACCCATGCCAGAGGCAGAATTCGAACCTGCGACCATAGCAGCCTCGCGGTTCCGGACTGCAGCGTCAGAACCACACGGCCACCGCGGCCGGCCGGGACGTGGGGACCAGCCCGGTATTCACATTGTGGGATGTGGAAAACCGCCTAAAACCAACATCCAGGTTGGCTGGCACACCGGCCCTCGTCGTTAATACGCCGGGCGGATTTGATCCGGGGCCGGTGCGCCTACCCGAGTCCAGGATGCAGCGCGTTAGCGCGCTCGGCTAACCTGGCGGGTTTGACGTCATTTCATTTTGTGTCTTCCTAAATCTCAGACTCCATTTAAGATGCATTGTATTGTGTTAATATCACCTGTTCCAGGACAATTGTGGATCCCGGGAGGGGTGTGGGGAGGGGGGCCGGATGCGGGGGACAGGAAGGGATGGGGAGAGGGGGCTGGTAATATCGTAACACCTCCATTCCCAAAAAAAAACTTTTTACCAAAAGCATTTATATTTCTTCGTATATAAATTTCCAAATTTCTCAGTTAATTTTCACCGAACAAAGTAACTTAAAAATAAAGATTTTCAGAAATAGTTACAATTCTAGAAAAACTACAAGCTGCTTTTGAATTTCTTGCCTATAAGGTATTGACTGCAACCTCATGGCTAGTGCAGAACGTTCTGGCCATATAAAGACGCCCATTCACAGACAGACGGTATCCGCTACAAATGACAAACCCTACACAGATAGAGAATCCTTGGGGAGGTCTGGTAAATCACAGGACCTTGAGTAAGTAGAGACAGAAGGGGAAAGAACCAACCATCATTAAGGAAAAACTTACAGAAAAATCGAATTACGGAACGTAGACGGAAATGACTAAAAGAAACAGCATTGCCGTCATTTAAATGCTTCCATAATCATACTCTGTTGACTTTTTTTTGTAATTCCTGTGTTAATTTAAATGCTGATAAAAGTGAATATACACTACTTCATGTTGAGTAAATTTTAATGTTGTCAACTTGTGAAAGTTTCTAGCTATCGCAGATCTTAAATCAATTGCCTGACACGTGCTCTTCTCAAACATGTGGAAGAGTGGTTGTCAGGTGATGTCCTTCACTAAAATGGAATCTCTTAAAAGTTAGGCAAAAGCGATGTACTCACTGTTGTGAGTATACACTCTAAGACAGAAGAAACGACGGAGCACGAAGGAATTGCCGAATCGACCGGAAATCGGTAGATTTCATGTACACGTATACACAAACAAATGATTACAATTTCATTAAAACTGAATGATTGATTCAAGTGGAAAAGCTTCAAAACTCTGCAGTTCAATAACGCGTTAGACCACCTCTGGGCCCTGTACAGTCAGTTATTCGATTTGGCATTGATTGATTCAGCTGTTAGATTTCTTCCTGAACGATATCGTTCCAAATTTTGTCCAACTGGCGCATTAGATCCTCAAAATCACGAGCTGGATGGAGGCCCTTGCCCATATTACTCCAAACCTACTCAACTGGGGAGATATCCAGCGACCCAAGTAGCCAAGGTACGGTTTTGCAAGCACTAAGAGAAGTAGTAGAAACTCCCACTGTTTGCGGAGGGGATGGGGGAATTACCTTGCTGAAATGTAATCCCAAGATGAGTTGCCATTAAGGGCAACAAAACGAGATGTAGAGTATCGTCGACGTACCGCTGTGATCTGACGATGATGTTTTCGGCCTGGAGCCTCATTGACTGAAGTAGAATTGTCTTCAATGATGAACCCACTCTAACTGAACCAAGATGACTAGTGGAGACGTGTCTGGAGACGTCCCAGACAGTAGTGGGATATGAAGCTGACTGTCGCCCGCCATACGGCACGGCAGGCAGGAGTGATCATCTGGTGTGTCATTTCTTTTCATTGCAGGACGCCTTTGGTTGTCATCCGCGGTACCCTTGGCAGCATTGCTTTACGTCAGCCATATTCTGCACCGCGTTTTGTTGCCTTTCACCGCAAAATGTCTTTAACGGCTCTTTTCATTACTCATTAGCCTGTTAGCAAATTTTCTCTTCTTGTGTTTGCTCTATGATGGATTTTGTACCCAACAGCTAGGCGTTGAAGCAACTTGTCGGGGGATGGGTAGAGGGGAGATGAGAGTGGGTGTCGCATGTGACTCGTTGCAGTTCCTCTATAGGGAAGTCCATTGACGGGTGAACGATTCTGCAAGCGCTGTGTTACCTGTTTGTGTGAGGACGCTGCGTCCCCACACAACGGCTTCGTACCCCAAAACTATTAGGAGCTGCGACTTGTCCAGCATTACATCGAAGAGAGCTGTTAACGTTGATGCAGGATCAAAACCTCGAGCCGACTCAGAGTATTCCTCCGCAAATCATGTACTTCCTGTTTTATGTTGACTGAATCTCCAGTGTGACTCACGGCGTAATGTGCTGTTCAGCTGCATCGCAGTGTACTTCCATGAACGTTGACTGTTACTGTTTTTCCCTGTTCCGACGGCTGTGTATAATGGCTTGACTATTGTCTGCGTTGAAAGCCAGACGGTCATTCGCCAATATGGCCAGTGTGCTTTCCAAATGGTTGAAATGGCTCTGAGCACTGTGGGACTTAACATCTGAGGTCATCAGTCCTAGACTTAGAACTACTGAAACCTAACTAACCTAAGGACATCACACGCATCCATGCCCGAGGCAGGATTCGAACCTGCAGCCGTAGGAGCAGCGCGGTTCCGGACTGAAGCGCCTAGAACCGCTCAGCCACAGCAGCCGGCTGTGTGCTTTCCGTTCATGCTCCGTGCGAAGACCGCCAAGTTATCTACGTACAAAGCGAACCATTTAGTTTTAACAGTGTGAACAGATGGCCGTCATCTCAGTCTCTTCCAAAGCACAGGATGCATCGAGGAAGACTTACTGCACAGAAATCCACACGTCCGCCTTATAAGGCCATGGCCAAGGAGACAGGAGCTACAGACGCTAATAGCATCAATCTCATGTCTGATTTGATGCAGACCGCCACGAGTACCTCTTCTTTCATTTCTCCTCTTCATTTCAAAGTAGCACTTGTACACAACCTCGTTAATTATTTATTGGATACGTTCCAATCTCTGGCTTCCCCCACCGTTTTGAACCTCTACAACTCCATCTTGTACCTAGAAAGTTACTCCACTGTCCTCACATTGTCCTTTCTTTTTGTCACTGCTTTGCACTTTTTTTCTCTTCCCTTCTGCCGAGAATCCTCCACATTTCTTATCAGTCCATCAGTCCAACTAATTTTCAACTTCATTCTATAGCGCCACATCTCAAACACTTAGATTCTTTTTTCCGTATTTGCATAACTCATTACCAACAATCATGTGCTCCAGACGTACATTCTTAAACTAAGGCAGATTTTTGATACTAGTAGACTATTTTTCCAAGGAGTGCCTCCTCCAGAGCTGTAGTCCACTTTTTATCTTCCTCTTGCTCCGTCTCTCAGGTATTATTTAACTTCCAAGATAGCAGAATTCCTTCACTTCGTGTGCTTCGTGGTCCCCAATTTTGATGTAGAGTTGGTCGTGAACGTCATTTCCGCTTTTCCTCATTACTTTTCTATTTCTTTGTTTTACTTACAATCTGTAGTGAGTGCTAATTGACAGTACATTCCATTAAATAGGTCCTATAATTCTTCTTCATTTTCACTGAAGATAACAATGTCATCAGTGTGTCTCATCGTTGAAATTCATTCACCATGAATATCAGTTCTGGTATTTAAAGTTCATTTTGATAAGTGAGTGGAATTCAGAGTTTTGAATAGACGACTCATACAGCCAATAGCACTGTGCCGCCGTCCATATTTTCCAACCTCCTGACTAGTGTCGGAACAGGGCGTGCAGGAAGGATATTCCATGTCTGTGGCCTATTTCGCGTCTTCGCAGACGATGATGTGTGTGGTTCACACTATAGGCATGCCGTCAGCCTTTCTCCATCTACATCTTACGATGTGAGTACTTCTTCACTGTTTTTTCCCCCCTTTCCTTATCTAGTCGCAAAAGGCCCGTCAGAAGGCCAATTGCTGATACCCCTCTGTGCGCGCTTGAATCTCCCCAGTTTTATCTTCATGTGTTTTCCGTGAAATATACACTACTTGGCATTAAAATTGCTACACCAAGAAGAAATACAGATGATAAACGGGTATTCATTGAACAAATTCATTATACTAGAACTGACATGTGATTACATTTTCACGCAGTTTGGGTGCGTAGATCCTGAGAAATCAGTACCCAGAACCACCACCTCTGGCCGTAATAACGGCCTTGATACGCCTGAGCATTGAGTCAAACAGAGCTTGGATGGCGTGTACAGGTACAGTTGCCCATGCAGCTTGAACATGATACCACAGTTCATCAAGAGTAGTGACTGCCGTATTGTGACGAGCCAGTTGCTTGGCCAACACTGACCAGACGTTTTCAATTGGTGAGAGATCTGTAGAATATGCTGGCGAGGGCAGCAGTCGAACATTTTCTGTATCCAGAAAGGCCCGTACAGGACCTGCAACATGCGGTCGTGCATTATCCTGCTGAAATGTAGGGTTTCGCAGGGATGGAATGAAGCGTAGAGCCACGGGTCGTAACACATCTGAAATGTAGCTTCCACTGTTCAAAGTGCCGTCAATGCGAACGGGGGTGACCGAGACGTGTAACCAATAGCATCCCATACAATCAAGCCGTGTGATACGCCAGTATGGCGATGACGAATGCACGCTTCAGAAGTGCGTTCACCGCGATGTCGCCAAACACGGATGCGACTATCATGATGCTGTAAACAGAACCTGGATTCATCCCAAAAAAAATGACGTTTTGCCATTCGTCCACCCAGGTTCGTCATTGAGTACCCCATCGCAGGCGCTCCTGTCTGTGAGGCAACGTCAAGGGTAACCGCAGCCATGGTATCCGAGCTGATAGTCCATGCTGCTGCAAACGTCATTGAACTGTTCGTGCAGATGGTTATTGTCTTGCAAACGTCCCCATCTGTAGACTCAGGGATCGAGACGTGGCTGCACGATCCGTTACAGCCATGCGGATAAGATGCCTGTCATGTCGACTGCTAGTGATACGAGGCCGTTGGGATCCAGCGCGGCGTTCCGTATTACCCTCCTGAACCCATCGATTCGATATTCTGCTAACAGTCGTTGGATCTCGACCAACGCGAGCAGCAATGTTGCGATACGATAAACCGCAATCGCAATAGGCTACAATCCGACCTTAATAAAGTCTGAAACGTGGTGGTACGCATTCTCCTCCTTACACGAGGCATCACAACAACGGTTCACCAAGGAACGCCCGTCAACTGCTGTTTGTGTATGAGAAATCGGTTGGAAACTTTCCTCATGTCAGCACGTTGTAGGTGTCCCCACCGGCGCCAACCTTGTGTGAGTTCTCTGAAAAGCTAATAATTTTCATATCACAGCATCTTCTTCCTGTCGGTTAAATTTCACGTCTGTAGCATGTCATCTTCGTCGTGATGGATGACGACTATTCTGTACCATCTGCCACTGGAAGTATTTGACGCATTCGCGTTCACTAATTAAGCCAAGAACTAAATGCGCTGCTCTTCTTTCGACATTCTATGTTTCCTCTATCAAGTTTACCTGGTACGGATACTAGAGCTATGAACGTCTTTGTGAATGAACTTTATTTCCTGGGGACTTTTCCAGTGGATCTAACTGGACATGTGCTCACCAGCGATTAGTTTTAATTGGTTGTTCTACTTTAAATCGCTCCGTATGTATACTTTCAGACGTTTTGTGCATATGACTGCTCAGAGTGGTTGATCTGCAGTCATAAAATAAAACAATTTCTTCCTCTTTTTGCGCAGTGCGGTACGTTCGTTTATGTCCAGACTCAACTGCCTCGCACTGCTTCAAGCGTCGATGCCCTGCACATTTTTCTGTATTTCGCTACAATTTTCTGGCTTTGTGACTTCTCTGTGTACAACACCATAATCCGCGAAAAGCCTCGTGGATCTCCCAACGTTACCCGTTAGCTCATTTATGTATATTGCGAAAAATAATGACCCTTTACCATTCTCCCTAGGAGATTTTCTCTGGTAAGAATGACATGCTTTGTTCTGTTTGCTAGGAAATATTCTCTTCAGTGATATAGGTGATGTGATACTGCAGACGCTCTTTCAGGGTGGCGCAAAATAGGTGTTACAAAGTTTTTGTTTTCTACGGAATAACATGGGGTGATAGACTCGTGTTATCATAGTAATGCTGTAGCAGACAATGTGAAATTTAATGGAAACATTCCTGATTTCGAGTAACCTTGAAAATTTTCTTCATATGTTTATCCGTTTCCGAGATACAGAAGTTCAAAGTTACCCTACATGAACAAGTAAAATATACATTTAAAGTGTGGTGTAAGACTAAAATGTAGTGTATAAAGTAACGCAGTACGGAGAAATATGCTGCAAAGTGTCTCCGTTATTACATTCCTGGAAATTGAAATAAGAACACTGTGAATTCATTGTCCCAGGAAGGGGAAACTTTATTGACACATTCCTAGGGTCAGATACATCACATGATCACACTGACAGAACCACAGGCACATAGACACAGGCAACAGAGCATGCACAATGTCGGCACTAGTACAGTGTATATCCACCTTTCGCAGCAATGCAGGCTGCTATTCTCCCATGGAGACGATCGTAGAGATGCTGGATGTAGTCCTGTGGAACGGCTTGCCATGCCATTTCCACCTGGCGCCTCAGTTGGACCAGCGTTCGTGCTGGACGTGCAGACCGCGTGAGACGACGCTTCATCCAGTCCCAAACATGCTCAATGGGGGACAGATCCGGAGATCTTGCTGGCCAGAGTAGTTGACTTACACCTTCTAGAGCACGTTGGGTGGCACAGGATACGTGCGGACGTGCATTGTCCTGTTGGAACAGCAAGTTCCCTTGCCGGTCTAGGAATGGTAGAACGATGGGTTCGATGACGGTTTGGATGTACCGTGCACTATTCAGTGTCCCCTCGACGATCACCAGTGGTGTACGGCCAGTGTAGGAGATCGCTCCCCACACCATGATGCCGGGTGTTGGCCCTGTGTGCCTCGGTCGTATGCAGTCCTGATTGTGGCGCTCACCTGCACGGCGCCAAACACGCATACGACCATCATTGGCACCAAGGCAGAAGTGACTCTCATTGCTGAAGACGACACGTCTCCATTCGTCCCTCCATTCATGCCTGTCGCGACACCACTGGAGGCGGGCTGCACGATGTTGGGGCGTGAGCGGAAGACGGCCTAATGGTGTGCGGGACCGTAGCCCAGCTTCATGGAGATGGTTGCGAATGGTCCTCGCCGATACCCCAGGAGCAACAGTGTCCCTAATTTGCTGGGAAGTGGCGGTGCGGTCCCCTACGGCACTGCGTAGGATCCTACGGTCTTGGCGTGCATCCGTGCGTCGCTGCGGTCCGGTCCCAGGTCGACGGGCACGTGCACCTTCCGCCGACCACTGGCGACAACATCGATGTACTGTGGAGACCTCACGCCCCACGTGTTGAGCAATTTGGCGGTACATCCACCCGGCCTCCCGCATGCCCACTATACGCCCTCGCTCAAAGTCCGTCAACTGCACATACGGTTCACGTCCATGCTGTCGCGGCATGCTACCAGTGTTAAAGACTGCGATGGAGCTCCGTATGCCACGGCAAACTGGCTGACACTGACGCCGGCGGTGCACAAATGCTGCGCAGCTAGCGCCATTCGACGGCCAACACCGCGGTTCCTGGTGTGTCCGCTGTGCCGTGCGTGTGATCATTGCTTGTACAGCCCTCTCGCAGTGTCCGGAGCAAGTATGGTGGGTCTGGCACACCGGTGTCAATGTGTTCTTTTTTCCATTTCCAGGAGTGTATTTTAAAACCTCATGTTGAAATACTGAAGCACATGTAAATTTTTTTGCACGTAAAATCCCGTCTGATGTGTAAAATTAGTTTTGCGTTATTTCAGTGTCACATGCATAAGCTAGCTACATTTTAGTTACGAATACTTTTGTTCATGTGAGTTACACGCGCTGCTGCGTCAGGCAAGAGAAGGGTACCAGCAGAAAATCCTGCTATTCGGGCGCAAAAAATACGAATATGTTTCTGTTTATTAAAAAGAATCTAACTGGAAAGTGGGTTACCAAGTACCTCTTTCTACTTTCTTCAGCACTTTTAGAAAATTCCCAAAAATTTTGGCATGTGGACATATTCTCGATTTTTTTTATGGTGAGACAGGAGACGACAGTGACAGTGGCAAAGAGACGAGAAAGTAGTAAATACTGGAAGATAATAATGAAGTCCCATACTCTGTAATAGAGCGTAGGGGACGATGCGGGAGACCCGTACCGCTGTACTACGCAAGGTCGTATTGGAGGTGGGTTGCCATTGCCTTCCTCCGACCGTAATGGGGATGAATGATGATGATGAAGACGACACAATAACACCCAGTCATCTCGAGGCAGGTGAAAATCCTTGACGCCGCCGGGAATCGAATCTGGGACTCCGTACTCAGGAAGCAAGATCTCTACCGCGAGACCATGAGCTGCGAACTGGAAGATAATAGACAGTGGTTATGTTATAGAAAGAGCGAAGGAGACAGTGGCATTGTACGAGTAAGGGAGGGATACCGTGGCAGTGCAACATTACTGACAGTGACAGAACAGTGAAGTGTGAAGGAGACAGTGCCAGCCGTGGGGGAGGGGGGGGGGGATGTGGGTGAAAGCCAGTGATAACGAGAGACAGATTACATGGCAATGACAACATGGAAGAGAGATAGAGAGATAGTGACAGTGGGAAGAGACAGCATCAGAAGGAAGGAATGAATGCGACATTAGCAGGAAGGGCGAGCAAGGTAGAGACAGTTACAGTGAGGACGACGGTTCAATCCCGCGTCCGGCCATCCTGATTTAGGTTTTCCGTGATTTTCCTAAATCGCTCCAGGCAAATGCCGGGATGGTTCCTCTGAAAGGGCATGGCTGACTTCCTTCCCCGTCCTTCCCTAATCCGATGAGACCGATGACCTCGCTGTTTGGTCTCTTCCCCCAAACCAAGCAACCAAGCAAGCAAGCAAGCAAGTTACAGTGAGAGGAGACTATAATAGTAGGACAGAACGAAGAGGACTGCTGCTGTTACACAAGAGACAATGACAGAGAGACACAAAGAGATAATGACAATGAATTGGGGTGAATGAGTGAGTGAGAAAGGGCAACTGGGAGTGGATGGGTGTGAGCGACTTGCTGCAGTAGACTAGTAGGTGGGACTGGATGGGTGTGAGCGACTTGCAGCGGTGGACATGTGAGTGTGAGTGAGTTACAGTTAGAGGAGCTTGAGGGAGTCTGAGGTGAGGTGCTCGTTAAAAAAAGCTCGAATATTTTCACATTCCAAAATTTTTGGGAAAATTTTTAATGGTGCTGCGGAAGGTAGAATGAGGCAGCTGGTACCTCATTTTTCAGTCAGAGACTTTCAAGTAGACAGGAAGATATTCGCATTTTTTTGGCTTCGACAGGAGCATTTCTCCGCTCGTATTTACATGAAAGAAATTCCTTACTGCTGATTAACTTCTTTGACCATGACCCTTCATTTACACTGTGAAAACTTGAAGACGCACATTAAAGAATACTTTTCAGTCAAATGGTTCAAATGGCTCTGAGCACTATGGGACTTAACATCCGTGGTCATCAGTCCCCTAGAACTTAGAACTACTTAAACCTAACTAACCTAAGGACATCACACACATCCATGCCCGAGGCAGGATTCGAACCTGCGACCGTAGCAGTCGCGCGGTTCCGGACTGAGCGCCTTAACCGCGAGACCACCGCGGCCGGCACTTTTCAGTCCTCGAAGACGTGTTTCTCTGTGGTTACCAATCAATTTAACTGATTCCTGCAGTGGTGTTTCATATCCGAAGTGCTACGTTAACTCGGGTATACCTTACGCTCCTGCAGCCACTGTACGTGGGTGTCGCGCGTCTGCTCGTCTCTGCCGGCGCTCGCGTTCGCGGTGCGAGGAATGCAGCAGCAGGTTAAGCTGCAGAGCAGAACAATGGGCGGTCGCTAAGTGGGCGCGTTCCCAGCGGACGCTAATGACCGTCGAAAATGAGCGGGCCAGCCAGCAGCGCCAGGCAGCGGAACGGCTTCCGGGGAGACTGCGTAGCCCTGCCTGCCGCCACACGACACGCCGCGCGCTGCGGCCGAGCCGAGCCGGCGCCCGTTTCAAGGACGGCCGTTACCAGTCTGTTTACCTCGCCTGCGCCTGCGTGTCTGAGCTGTAAAATTTTCCGCGACTGCTGTACGTGCAAAGGCTGTCGCGTTTCCTTCGCCAAAAACTAAAGGACCTTTTTACTCGAGCGACCTTCTTCTCTTATTCGACTACTTGTGGCAAATACGCCTCCTGCTAAGTCTCCTTTATATTTTTATTTGTTTTGGCTCTAAGCAACGTCGACCATACAGCCAGTAGTACTTATAGCTGTACAGACTTCGCATAAAACTGAGAGCTGAAGTATGCTGACAGAATAAGGTCAGCATTGTGGACAATACACTTTACTAAAGAGATTTGGTTATACTTATTGTTAGTGTTAAACAACAAATTAGTAGGGAAACAGGAGTGTAAAATTTTCTCACTTCGAACAGCCAGCGTTAATCACGCGGAAATATCTACAGCCACCAGGCGAGAAGTATAATCTTTTCGGCACCGTTACTCGGTCAGGTAAACCGAACCTCCCCTCTCTTGAGCGTGACTGCGAGCGAGCCCAGCGTAAAATCTTTACAAAAGCACATACTAAATGTGGTGTCACAGCCAGACACCACACTTGCTAGGTGGTAGCCTTTAAATCGGCCGCGGTCCGTTAGTATACGTCGGACCCGCGTGTCGCCGCTCTCGGTGATTGCAGACCGAGCGCGAACACACGGCAGGTCTAGAGAGATTCCCTAGCACTCGCCCCAGTTGTACAGCCGACTTTGCTAGCGATGGTTCACTGTCTACAGACGCTCTTAATTGCAGAGACGACAGTTTAGCATAGCCTTCCGCTACGTCATTTGCTACGACCTAGCAAGGCGCCATAAGAATGTATTCTGAACAGATAATATTGTGAATCATGTACCGTCAGGAGCGACGTTCATCAATAATGGATTAAAGTTAAGTATCAAACTAATTGTTGTGGATTGGCAAGAGAGCCAACCCACTATGAGAGGAAGCCCAAAGGCACGCGTTTTAGCTCACGCAGGCTGGCGTGAGGTCTGGAACGGGACATGGAAGATAGACTTTAGCAAAAAAGGACGTAGCTGTTGGAATACTTAACTTTAATCCATAATTGGTGAACATCGCTCTTGACGGTACATGTTTTACAGCATCAATAGTAACTGGTAATGGCGCCTTGCTAGGTCGTAGCAAATGACGTAGCTGAATGCGATGCTAACTATCGTCTCGGCAAATGAGAGCGTATATTGTCAGTGAACCATCGCTAGCAAAGTCGGCTGTACAACTGGGGCGAGTGCTAGGAAGTCTCTCTAGACCTGCCGTGTGGCGGTGCTCGGTCTGCAATCTCTGATAGTGGCGACACGCGGGTCCGACGTATACTAACGGACCGCGGCCGATTTAAAGGCTACCACCTAGCAAGTGTGGTGTCTGGCGGTGACACCACACTAATTACGTCCGCTTTCTGAATTGTCATTCCTTGTCATGTTCCAGACCTCACGTCAGTATAGTTCTTCCGTCCTCACGCTAGCCTGCTTGAGCTAAAACGCGTGGATTTCGGCCTCCACTCGTAACACGGTGTTGGCTCTTCTGCTAACACAAAACTAAACTCCATTCATTAGTGTCGTAACGTAAGAGAGACTAGGTAGGACGCAACATCGCCTATCAGGGACTCGACTAAGCAGTGAAGACATAGTAAGAAATTTTTCAAGCAAACGTAGCGAAACTGAAGACGGCTGACGATTCGAGAAGAATGGAAGCGATTCGGCCACTACGAATGACGTCGTAAAACGAAGTATCTTCTCGATGACATAAATACTCCATCCCCACTAGATCAGTAGGATCTATGTTTATGGTGTTGGCGCTCGGTTTTCTGGTTACGGTATGGTAACATCTTGTCTGTGATGCGTTTCTAATGTTGGTATTACATTTGCTGCTTTACGAGAAGATCAGAGATCGGTAGCAACTATAAAAGCTAAGTATATTTTTGCTTTCAGATATTTTGCCTCCCTTGTGGGAGTACACTTGTACGAAAAATACGCTCTAAGACAAAAAAGACGCTCGACGAAGAAATTATCCGAATGGGAGGGAAAGGAGTAGATGTGACGTACGTGTGCAAACAAATGATTACAGTTTCAGAAAGACTGGATGATTTATTTAGGAGAAAGGGTTTCCCAAATTCAGCAAAATAACGTGTTGATCCGCCTCTGACTCTTATGCCAGCATTTACTCAGGTAGTCGCTGATTGATACAGTTGTTGGATGTCCCTCTGAAGGATATCGTGCCAAATCCTGTCAATTGCCACGTTGTATAGTCAGAATCCCGAGATGGTTGGAGGGCCCTGCCCACAGTGCTCCGTACGTTCTCAACCGGGGAGAGATCCGGCGACCTTGCTGGCCAAGGTAGGATTTGGCAAGCACGAAGACAGACAGTAGAAACTCTCACCATTCGACGTCGGGCATTATAGTGCTTAAACGTAAGCATAGGATGGCTTGACATGAAGGGCAAGAAAACGGGGCGTAGAATGTTGTCGACGTACAGCTGTGCTGTGAGGCGCCTCACATGTGAACCAAAGGGGTCCTGCCGCAGACGAGCACTCATGGTTGTCGGGCCGTTGCCGGGTGACAGTCAGGTTGGTATCCCGTCGTTGTCCGGGGTGTCTTAACTCGTCATCGGGGTTCAGTTCGAAATGGGACCCATCACTGAAGACAATTCTATTCCAGTCAATGAAACTCCAGGCCTGACACTTGTCTGGAGAAGCACCTGACTATAGCCCGTCATACGACCCGACAGCCAGGAGTGATGGTCTGGGGTACATTCTTCTTCTTTTTTTTTTCCACGGTAGGTCCCCTTTGGCTACTATCCGTGGCACCCTTACAGCACATCGGTATAAGTCGACGGTATTCTACGCCCCGTTTTGTTGCCCTCTAATTTCAGCGAGATAATGCACACCTGCACACGGCTGGAGTTTCTACTGCCTGTCTTCGTGCTTTCCAAACCCTAAATTTGCCAGCAAGTTTGCCGGATCTCTACCCAATTGAGAAACGTTTGGAGAATTATACGCAGGGCCCTCGAAACTAACTCCGGATTTTGATGACCTAACACACCAGTTGGACAGGATTCGACACTATATTCCCCAGGAGGATATCCGATTACTCTATCAGTCAATGACGAGCCGAATCATTGCTTGCGTAAGGGATACAGACTGATCAACGCGTTATTGACTTGCCCAATTTGTGAAGATCTTTCTGTTGAATAAGTAATCAAATTTTTATGAAGTTGTAATCCTTTTTTTGTCTTAGAGTGTATTGGGTCCTCATGAAACATTTGCAATGTGCCTTGACGTCAAACAAACAAATAAGACTTAAGAAGCCAAAAAACACAAAATCCATTCGGCCTGCTGTAACACGAGTGAGCGCGCCGATAGTAGATTAACTTACGATGTTAGGAGACGACTCCACAGCCGCCGCCGCCCCCCCCCCCCCCCCCCCCTTCTCACCCTGCTCCCGTGCACGCGGATTCTACAGCAACCGCAGGATTTTAGGCTCTACAGTAAGCACAGTCAGTCGATCATGATGTTACTCATGATGTGGCTATCGGCTAACTTACACGCAAACACTGGACACCCATCCACCACCAGTGGAGAATTTTGATCAGAAAGTTACACTTGCAAATCGAGCCTAAAACACTTTTAAAGAACGTTCTAATTTTTCTTATGAAAGCAAGTCCATTATTCTTCTGTACTTTGTATTCTTACCCTGTTAAAGTTTTTGAAAACTTTAATGCCTTGTATCCTCGTCATCGTTTGAAGCTACTTAGTGGAATGGTCACTCATGTGGTCTGCTTTGACTATAAGTGGTCATATTACGAGACAAAATTCCTGGATTTTTCCGGCAACAGCGACCGCTGAACACAATACGCCCTTACATGGCTGATCATTTAAGAGTTTGGATTGGAAGACACATCGGAAAATCGTATTCTCGAGGATGTCTTCCTCACCACTGGGATACACTTACTATTTCATTTGCTACAGTCACTCAAGACTCGGAAACTAGGTGCTTCGTGTGTTTCTACGTGCTTGCCCTTTACTTAGGTCCATACATCTGCAGCTGTGAGCTGGTCGATTTCTCCTGATCTTGTTGGTAGTCCCACTCTATCGTCGGCGATGGCACTGCTGCCGTAGCCAGTGACTTGGTTGACTGCCAGACTGTAAGTAAGGTGAAAAATTCCTTGCTTAAATAATACGACGAGACAATATTACGAAAGTGTCGTGCTGGTTTAACAACATATTATCCTCAGCCCTAGTGGAACGTATGTTTACAGCTGAAGGTATTACCAAAACCGCTACATGTTGTGATCATCGACAACTGACCATTGCATTAGCGATTAAGTAGAGCGCAACGTCTTTTCGTTCTGGGAATATTTATTGTTACGCTAGATCGAAATCCTCTGCGATGTAACTGTCGGTAAGCTTCTCTTCTTATGACACCTTTTCTTTACGGCTACTCTCTACTGACATCACTCCTGATCTGTACGTTTCGTTCCCTGATTTGCTGCAGACAACGGGCTGTGTGAGACCTCGATCTATTGGCTCGGATCTTTTCAAACAGATCGCAGTAAACTGGCTTTGTGTAGGGATAGGGAGGGTCAATTGGGAGATAATTTTTAATTCCGGTAACCGGCCGGCGTGGCCGAGCGGTTCTAGGCGCTACAGTCTGGAACCGCGTGACCGCTGCGGTCGCAGGTTCGAATCCTGCCTCGGGCGTGGATGTGTGTGATGTCCTTAGGTTAGTTAGGTTTAAGTAGTTCTAAGTTCTAGGGGACTGATGACCTCAGAAGTTAAGTCCCATAGTGCTCAGAGCCATTTGAACCATTTTAATTCTGGTATTTGTCCTTCTTTCAAGAAAAATCTCCTGGGAAGTTTACTTAGAAATAGGGGCTTGCTTCTGTTGCTAGTACAACGCTGTTCCAGCAAAAGTACGTAATCCTAATAGATGCATATCTAACTGTTCGTATATTCAACACTTGAAGTGGATGAATTGCTGTGCATATGTTCAAGGGTTTTTATTTAAATGCAAGAGAAAAACAGACGCGGAGATAAACAATAAGGAGGTTTTGCGGACATAAAATCCGAGCCGAGATTTGAGAGAGACTATTTCCAACCGCACGATGTAAGAAAGTGCCCTGCAAAATGACGTAATCGAGCAGATTGCTGTCATAGTTCGACGTAATCGATGTATCACAATCAGAAACCTCGCTGCACAACTGGACGTCTCTGTTGGTAGTACTGGCACATTCGTCCACTGTTTGGGGTAATCAAAGGTTTTCCCCCCCCTAGGTTCCTCGCCCCCTAACAAAGACGATCAAAAGGAACGCAGAACCATTTCTGCGGAATTGTTTGCGCATAACGAGGCCGATCGTGACAATTTTTTGTGGAACATGATCACGGGAGATGAAACAAGGGTTCATAACGTCGAACCGAAAACAAAACAACAATCCATTGGGTTATACCAAACCATCTCTCCTCGGAAGAAACAGTTCGAAGTAGCACCCTCAGCAGGTAAGTCATGCCGATGGTCTTTCCTCATGGTGGAACGAGCAAATCATGTCCTTCCTCATGGTGGAACGAGCAGCTCGGAAGTGTATTGCACTACTCTCATGAAACTGAAGAGACGATTTCAACGCGTTCGTCGCCACGAAAAATGGAAACGAACTTCTCTTTCTTCGTATATCCATATTTAAACTGGATGAAGTGGGACACAGCTGGTATAATTTTTATTAAAATGAAATTCCTTCAGCTGTACTTAAGATTTTTTATGTACTTCGCTACTAGTTTCGGCGTTGCGTCAACGCCATCTTCAGGCTATCGATGTGGAGCACGTGTTGACCTCACCGCAGACTTCTAGACTGAGCCACACACAACTGATTTCATCAAAGTGTACGGGCCTGAAGATGGCGTTGACGCAACGCCGAAACTAGTA
Source organism: Schistocerca americana (assembly GCF_021461395.2). Classification (NCBI taxonomy): domain Eukaryota; kingdom Metazoa; phylum Arthropoda; class Insecta; order Orthoptera; family Acrididae; genus Schistocerca; species Schistocerca americana. The sequence continues at coordinate 419,197,079 of NC_060121.1, read as the reverse complement.
GCGAAATAAATAAAAAATCTTAAGTACAGCTGGAGGAATTTCATTTTAATAAAAATAACTTCTCTTTCTTCAAGACAATGCGAGGCTTCGCACTAGTCTACACACCCGAGAGGAGCTCATGAAACTACATTGGACTGTTTTTGGTCGTCCAACCTACAGGCTGGATCTCACATCTTCCATCTTTTTGGCCACTCCGCGGGAAGTAGTATGTGGAATGATGGGGAGGTTACTGATACAGCAGAACGTTGTCTCCGACGTTGACCAGTAGAATGAGCAAACAGGCTCTCGCAGTAAGGTGACATAAGACCTTCTAATTGAACGGAGATTGTGTGGAAAAGTAGCTTCTGTGTAATGGGAAATAATATGGTGTAGTGGAATCCTGGCCAAAACCAACATACTTTTGGAAAAAAAGTGCTACATTACATATTGAATGTCCCTTGTACAATAAGTAAGAGCGCTGATGGTCGTGCTGTTGAGTGGCCAAGTCTAACACCATCATCGTCATGCAGGGAATGGGTCGAAGTGTACAGGTGAACGTAGTGGAGGTTGTGCTGGAGGTAGCAGCGACCGAGAGCACAACAAGGGAATTTTCCGGCATTTGCATGGCGGCGGCGGCGGGGGAGTGAATCAGAGCAGGGGAGCCGCGCCGGGCGGCCACCTGCAGCGGCGGCAGGAAGAGGAAGCGGCGGCTGCGCCCCCGGAAGCGGCGGCCAGCAGCCACGACCGGCGGCCCACAATTACGGCCCAGCAGAGCACGGCGGCCGCGCAGGCTCCGCGTCTCCCTGCAGTCGCCGCCACAGCTTACCTATGCAAATGCGTGTTGACTTTGAAATTAGCCGGTACGTACGTGCAAATGTGCTCAAGGTCTCGATCCTGACGGCTCGCCACTCCACTCCGTGCTCTGCCCGCTGAGTGTGGACACAGTAAAAAGCCGCTTTCAGTCCCATTTGCACACATACACGTGTCGCGCACTCAGTCGAGACTCGATAAAACAAAACCAAAATGGTTTCGTAGACCGGAGAAGCCAGTATATCCTGCGAAGTTACACTGATATTAAAATTACATCATCTACTTACATACTCCGTAAGCCACGGTGTGGCCCATGGTGGAGGACACCTTCTACCACTACTACTCATTACCTTCCCTGTTCCATTCGCAAAAGGAACGAGGGACGGTCTTTATGCCTCCACAAGAACTCCAATTTCTCTTATCTTCGCCGTCCTTAAGCGAAATGTACTTTGGCGGCAGTTGAATCGGTCTGCAGTCACCTGCAAACGGCCATTCTCTAAATTTTCTAAATAGTATTTCGCGAAAGGATATCGCTTTAGTGATTCCCATTGAGTTCACGAATCATCTCCGTAATACTCGCTTGCTTATCGTACCTGCCTGTTACTATTCCACGCCTCTGCATTGGTTCGATGTTTTCCGTTCATCCGACATGGTGGGGATCTGAAATACTCGAGCAGTACTTAAGAATGGATCGCACTTCTGTTCTGTTCGCCACCACCTTTGCAGATGAACAACAGTTTTTTTTAAAATTCTCCTTATAAACCGGAGTTGCCCATCGACATCCTATGTGCTCGTTCCGTTTCCTATTGCTTTGCAACGTTACGCCTAGATATTTAGTCGACGTCACTTTGTCACACAGGGCACCACTAATATTGTATTCGAACATTGTAGGATTTTGTTTTTCCTATTCATCTGCATTAACTTACAAATTTTGTGGTAAGGACTATGGGACCAAACTGCTGTGGTCATCCGCCCCTAGGCTTACTCAATAATTAAATTAACTTAAACTAACTTACGCTAACGACAACACACAAACACACTCATGCCCGAGGGAGGACTCGAACCTCCGACGGGGGGCGCCGCACGAACTGTCACAACAATTAACTTAAATTTTTCTACATATATAGCAATCTGCCATTCATTATACCGAATAAAATTTGTGTCTAAGTCATCCTGTATCCTCCTAAGGTCACTCAGCTATTACACTTTCCAGGACACTTCAGCATCGTTAGTAATCAGATGCTGCCTACCTTGTCCGCCAGATCATTTGTGTATGTAAAGAACAAAATGGTTCAAATGGCTCTGAGCACTATGGGACTTAACTTCTGACGTCATCAGTCCCCTAGAACTTAGAACTACTTAAACCTAACTAACCTAAGGACATCACACACATCCATGCCCGAGGCAGGATTCGAACCTGCGACCGTGGCAGCCGCGTGGTTACGGACTGAAGCGCCTAGAACCGCTCGGCCACTTCGGCCGGCTGTACTGAACAAGAGCGGTCCTGACACACTTCCCTGGGTCACTCCGTACGATATCGTTGTCTCTATCACTCATCCATGCAGGGCAACGTACTGGATTCTACACTTAAAAGGTCTTCTAGCCATTCACAAATCTGGTAACTTTTGTCAACATGTGTCAAAACCTTAACGGAAACGTATGTATGTGTAATCTACATATTGCCCTTCATCCATAGTGCACCAACTCGAGGAAGCATACCAAATAACTGTATTTTATTTATTGTGCATCTACAGTATAGTAGGAAGAACACTTTCTTAAATATTTAGGTGATTTGGAGCTATGTAAGATTCGAAATTCGTTGCAAATAAGTGCTACCTCTGACAGCAACAGTGCTCTTAATTAGACTGGAGATCGAATCGAACTGAACATGTACAACAGATACTTGTACGTCATTCCATCCTGCTTCAACTCTACGCGCCTTTATAAGTAAGAGCATTTTAACTGCTTTAATTATTGATCGATGTCCTCTGAATGCGTCTCTAAACTTGGATCTTACGATAAGTGACTACTATAGTGAGAAATGTTTTTCCTGCACACCCACCGGCCGCTGTAACCATTTGAACGTGCACCCCCGGTGTAAGTTCTCCACAAAGAATGATCGCGACTCAGATACTCTAAAACAGAAATTTCCAGAAGTCACGCTTGAAGATATCGCTTTAGTTCCGGTGTTTTTATTTCAGGATCATGCTTTTTTCGTTACTGAATCATTGTTGGATCGATCTGAGACAAAGTTTTAGGTACAGTCTTTTTTGTTCCATATCATTGTAAAATTTATGAAATTAATTTAAATCTCGCAAAAAAAGGCATAAGGATTTAACATCCCGTCCACAGCGAGACGGAGCTTAAACTGGGATTGGAGAAAGATGAGGAATGATATAGAAGCGAACTATCTCGGTATTTCTCTTAAAATGTTTAGGAAAATACGGAGAATTTCAGCGCCGCTCCTCACGAATGTGGATCAAATGTTTTAACCATTGGGTCACTTGGTTATGTTTCAAATCTTATACGTTTGCGTAAAAGAAAGACAATATACAACCGGAAAATCAACGTCATTATTACTGGTATGTTAATGATCGATGGCTCTTCGTTGACGCGTAGGCTGTAAGCGCATGGGTATGGAAAGATTATTGTTTAATACGCCTTCTCAGTCCATCAGTGTAAAACGTGGTTCACAATAACTGCTAGCCCCTAGTATAACTATGCTTATCAATCCTTGTAAACGCATAGGTCAATGTTCCGTTATTTTTTTAACATTGAGGCAGTGTGAAATCTTATTTGCGCGGAGGAAATTGTCAAAGAAGAACACCGGAGCGTAAGTCGTTTTGAGCATACAGACCTTTACGTCATGGTACTCGAAGCTGCGATAACACTATGTCATCCTTTCTGAAGAACAAAGTTTCTCATTATTCTCGTGAGAAACAGTGCAGTTGCAGGATATGTATTGTTTAATCACAGCGTATGCTACAGATTAGGTCAAAATTAGAAAAATTAAGAAAAACAGAATAGAATTCAATCAAGGTTCCTGTCACACATCTGATTAGAGTGTTGCTAAATAAATTGTCTTTCTTTGACGTCCGTTGCCTACCGAAAACATGTACGGAATAAATTTTTTTCCGAGCCATTTTTGTGCTGTTAGTATGCCATGAGTCGCATAGGTTGTTTTCCTGCGGTAAAAACACGGTTCGGATTGTTGTTATTAGGAGTGATTATAACATTCAGACCCCATTTACGACCAATATCTATTATTTATATGTAATTAAAGCTTAAAAATTATTAAGTATCAAGACGTGGCCACGCGATCAAAAACGCTCTATTATTGGCTGAAGCTCTGGTGACGTCACAGACTGGGAGTAAGACGAAGCTATACGTGTGTTACAGGAGTGTTAGTTGAATTGTTAGGGTTTCAAGTACTTTTTCTTCAGATAGTTTAGGCTGTTTAGCGACGGAAAATTTACAACTTTTAAATAACAACAGAATGAAATTTTGTGAACTCTGACAGTGGAAACCTAACTAAAGCTGATGAGTTTATGCTCCACTCATGTAGAACGGTGATATCTGCAATGACGGACATTCTTTTGTCTGCTCCATGCAACATTGTCAAATCCGCTCAAAAATAAGTAATTGTGGAACTTTCACAAATGGGTCTCTGTCTTACTTCTAGATTTCGGCTGTCAGTCATGAAATACATCCCAAACGACAATAAAATTATTCTTGGCAAATCGTAGTGCTAATTTCCAGTTTACAAGATCCGTAGCAGAGGTAACAGATTCAGTACTTGCTCTGTGGCGCAACGGATTGTGTATGCGACTACGGGTACGAAGTAAATAGTTTCGAATCCTGCAGGGAGGTCACAAATTTTTAAAAGTTTTATACGAAGTATGAAAATTGCGTTAGCAAGAACTCATTGCAGCAGTTGTTTCGAAGGTGGGATGTGTTACATGCTTCACATTAGGCTTAGTCTGAGAAATGGATAACTGAGTATATATGCATATACTTCGCTTACAAAAAATTACCTTTGCTAGGAGTGAAGATATCACCATATACCCACAGTACAACGAGATCTAGGACGGTGAGGTTTTTGTATGTGGAGAGATACACTGGTGATCAAAAGTATCCGGACACCCCCAAAAACATACGTTTTTCATATCAGCAGAATTGTGCTGCCACCTACTGACAGTTACTTCATATCAGCGACCTCAGTAGTCATTAGACATCGTGAGAAAGCAGAATGGGGTGCTCCGTGGAACTCAAGTTCTTCAAACGTGGTCAGGTGATTGAGTGTCACTTGTGTCATACGTCTGTACGCGAGATTTCCACACTCCCAGACATCCCTAGGTCCACTGTTTCCTACGTGATAGCGAACTGCAAACGTGAAAGGACACGCACAGCACAAAAGCGTAGAGGTCGACGTCATTTATTGACTGACAGAGACCGCCGACAGATGATAGTAATGTGTAATGTGCAGACATCCACCCAGACCATCACATAGGAATTTCAGACTGCATCAAGATTACTGACAGTCAGGCGGGAAGTGAGAAAACTTGGATTTCATGGTCGAGCAGCTGCTCATAAGCCACACGTCACGCTGGCAAATGCCAAACAACGCCTCGCTTGGTGTAAGGAGCGTAAATATTGGACTATTGAACTGTGGAAAAACGTGTGGAGTGACGAATCACGGTACACAATGTGGCGATCCGATGGCAGGGTGTGAGTATGGCGAATGTCCGGCGATCGTCATCTGCCAGCGTGTGTAGTGCCAACGGTGGTGTTACGGTGTGGTCGTGTTTTTCATGGAGGGGGCTTGCACCCCTTGTTTTGCGTAGCACTATCATAGCACAGGCCTACATTGATGTTTTAAGCATCTTTTTGCTTCCCACTGTTAAAGACCAATTCGGGGATGGGGACTGCATCTTTCAACACAATCAAGCATCTGTTCATAATGCACGGCCTGTGTGTGTGGGGGGGGGGGGGGGGTCACACGACAATAACATCCCTGTAATGGACTGGCCTGCACAGAGCCCTGACCCTCAGTGCAGCACAACGTGAAGAATGGGCTGCCATTCCCCAAGAAACCTTCCAGCACCTGAATGAACGTATGCCTGCTAGAGTGGAAGCTGTCATTAATGTTATGGGTGTGGCAACACCATACTGAATTCCAACGTTGCTGATGGAAGGCGCCAAGAACTTGTAAGTTCAAAAATGGCTCTGAGCACTATGGGACGTAACTGCTGAGGTCATCAGTCCCCTAGAACTTAGAACTAATTAAACCTAACTAACCTAAGGACATCACCCAGATCCATGCCCGAGGGAGGATTCGAACCTGCAACCGTAGCGATCGCGCGGTTCCAGACTGTAGCGCCTAGAACCGCTCGGCCACTCTGGCCGGCAACTTGTAAGTCATTTTCAGGCTGGTGTCCGGATGCTTATGATCACGTAGTGTACGTAGATGGCTTGGCGGTCTTCGTACGGAGCATGAATGGAAAGCACACTGGCGATATTGGCGAATGACCGTATGGCTTTCAGCGCAGACCAAAGTCAACCAATTATACACAACCGTCGGAACGTGAAAAACAGTAACTGTCAACGTTCATGGAAGTGCACTGCGATGGAGCAGAACAGCACGTTACGTTGTGAATCACACTGGAGATCCAGTTAACGTAAAGCAGGAAGTACAGGATTTGCGGAGGAATACTCAGCGTCGGCTCGAGGTCCTGTATACGTTTGTGATCCCTGCATCAACGTTAACAGCTCTTCTCCGTGTAATTCTGGACATGTCGCAGCTCCTAATGGTTCTGGGAAGCTATCATCGAGGCAAAGGCTGGGCCAACACCGTATTGAATTTCAGCATTATCAGTGGAGGGTGCCACGAGCTTGTCATTTTCAACCAGGTGTCCGGATACTTTTGATCACATAGTGTATAAGGCACGTACAACATGGAGGTAACACAAACGTAAGGACTGTGCTGAAGCAGACTTAATTTCAGTTTGTGTAACAGGATGAAACTTCAAAAACTTAAATAGTAAGGGTCGTAGCTAGGCAGTACCTAGATGAAAAAAAGACATTGTTTCTAGTAAAGTAAGAAGTATGTGGTCACATTAAATAGAAAATATATTTTTGAATGCGGCGTGTGTGAACATGTATTGCAAATATAAGCGCATGTAAACGCCAAGAAAAACATAGTAATTCTCTGTTTGTAATCGGTGTGGTGAAGTTTTGTAATTGTGATTTGGTTTTCATATTAAAGGAGAGTCGATTTGTTTTATAAATAAGTTAAAATATCGTTTCACGCTAGATTCGAACCAGCAAGCTATGTATATCATCTTTTAATATTAGAGGGTCCATCGGTCTCCCAACCGAGCTACCAATGATGTGCAAGGAAACGGCTATAACCATAATTTTTACTAAGAGTTTAATTTCGCCGACTGACGGTATCCTTCTCTGTAACACTGGGAAAGCGTATTTTGGAGGTAAATGAATGTTAACTTCAGAGTGTAAAACATTTTTATTTAAGTAAGGGAATTTAGACATCGACATGGTGGCATTTTTCCGGTGCAGTGCAATCAATTTTCACGCACCTTCTCATTCTCTGAAACATTTTTGTAGAGTTTTTATGGATGTATTTATAGAGTGTGGTACTACACACCATTTGGAATCAATTTTTCGAAACATAAATTCCTAAACAAGACATCACTGTGAATTAGCTTTATGAAAGAAGCCAGTGACGTCACATGACTTGAATGGAGCGTTTTAGCAGAATTTCAAATTATTTGAATTTCTTTACCGCTTTTTTAAAAGAATACTGAAATTCAGGAAGGAGAAAAAAAGTATGTTATGTTCATAAATAACAATTTAAGACGATTTCCAGAAAACAGTAAAAAACTCTATTCTAGCACGGAATGAGCGAATTTTGGTTCACCTTGTATCGACACTAGTGCGAAAAACGTAAGGACGAAAGTAACTTTCGCATGCTATGTCACTGACAAGTAGTGTAGCTATATAAAAGTTGGACCATACAAAGAAATAACTGCTACAGTATAGTACAGAAAGTAACTGTAAGAAATACGCGAAGAGACGAACAGAAATGAAGCTTTTATTCAAAGACAATATTTACGGTGAAGTCAGTCAGATTCATGTTAGTCTCCGGCCCATTGTTCTTAGTAGGGTGCATGATCATCACGGGCAGCAGTAGACGCTCTGCAACGTGCTCCGATGCTGGTCACAAGTTTGGTAAGGATTTCTTATAGTAGGGCTTTCCTATCGTCCACCAGCGTGGTTGACACTGAGGACGGTCGTTGGTGCACGCCGACGTGCAGCAGTACGTCTCGCCAACGCGTCCCATCGTCGTTGATAGGATTTAAGTGGAGGAAACGGGCTGGTAGTCCATTCGCCGAATACACTCCCGTTCCAAGAGCTCTGCCATCCTTCGCCGTATGAGGATACGTAATGCACCGGAAACACGATAGAAGATGATCGTTTTGGTGGTCCAGGTTGTATTGTATGAGGAGCCATCATGTTGCCTGGGTGTGCTGACCTTCATTCAGCTCAGAATTCCTTTTTATCGACGACAATGCGCAAGCACATCAAAAAGTGCAGGTGGAGGACCTCTTGAATGTGAGGACATTCCGTGAATATGGAATTTTTGGAAATTTGTGGTAAGTTACTGTGGGACCAAACTGCTAAGGTCATCGGGCCCTAGGTTTACACACTACTTTAACTTAAACCCACTTACGCTAAGGGCAACACACACACACACACACACACACACACACACACACACACACACACACACACACACACATGCCCGAGGCAAGACTCAACCCTCCGACGGGGGAGCCGCGCGAACTATGGCAGAGCGTCTCAGACCACGCGGGATTCCTGCCCGTTCACATGACTTAAATCATATCCGCCACGTGAGGGGTGCGTTGGGAAAACGTACTGCACCACGTAGACATGCACAAACGACTATCAAGCAATAGTCAACCCCGTTGGTGTAGTATTGGAACGTCCTACCGCAAGGACTCCTTACCGACCTTGTGCCCAGTACGGGAGCAGCACTTCTGTCTGTAGTGGTCACACACCCTATTAAGAACCATATCTCGAGGATCATCGTAAATCGGAGTGACGTAAGTGTAATCATTTCCTTTGAATAAACGAGTTGCCGGCCGGGTTGGCCGAGCGGTTCTAGGCGCTACAGTCTGGAACCGCGCGACCGCTACGGTCGCAGGTTCGAATCCTGCCTCGAGCATGGATGTGGGTGATGTCCTTAGGTTAGTTAGGTTTAAGTAGTTCTAAGTTCTAGGGGACTGATGACCTCAGAAGTTAAGTCCCATAGTGCTCAGAGCCATTTTAAATTAACGAATTGTTTCTGTCCAACTCATAAAGTATTTCTTTCAGTTATCTACTGTTCTAGCTATCGTAGTTCTTTCGATGAGAGTCCAAATTTCATCGAGTAGTGTAACTTAAGCAAGCAGTAAAGGAAACAAAAGAAAAATTTGGAGTCGGAATTTAATTCCATGGAGAAGAAATAAAAACTTTTAGGTTCGCCGATGACATTGTAATTCAGTCAGAGACAGCAAAGGACCTGGGAAGAGCAGCTGATCGGAATGGACAGTGTCTTGAAAGGAGGATATAAGAGGAGCCGAGCGACCGCTACGGTCGCAGGTTCGAATCCTGCCTCGGGCATGGATGTGTGTGATGTCCTTAGGTTAGTTACGTTTAATTAGTTCTAAGTTCTAGGCGACTGATGACCTCAGAAGTTTAGTCGCATAGTGCTCAGAGCCATTTGAACCATTTGAGGATATAAGATGAACATCAACAAAAGCAAACCGAGGATAATGGAATGTAGTCGAATTAAATCGGGTGATGCTGCGAGAATTAGATTAGGGAATGAGACGCTTAAAGTAGTAAATGAGTTTTGCTACTTGGGGAGCAAAATATCTGATGATGGTCGAAATAGAGAGGATATAAAATGCAGACCTGCCATGGCAAGGAAAGTGTTTCTGACGAAGAGAAATTTGTTAACATCGAGTATAGATTTGAGTGTCAGGAAGTCTTTTCTGAAGGTATTTGCTGGAGTGTAGCCATGTATGGAAGTGAAACATGGACGATAAATAGTTTAGACAAGAAGAGATTAGAAGCTTTCGAAATGTGGTGCCACAGAAGAATGCTGAAAATTGGATGGGTAGATCAGATAACTAATGAGAGGGTATTGAATAGAATTGGAGAGAAGAGAAATTTGTGGCACAACTTGACTAGAAGAAGGGATCGTTTGGTACGGCATATTCTGAGGCATCAAGGGATCACCAGTTTGGTATTGGAGGGCAGCGTGGAGGGTAAAAATCGTAGAAAGAGACCAAGAGATTCAGAAGGATGTAGGTTGCAGTAGGTACTGTGAGATGAAGAAGCTTGCACAGGATAGGGTAGCATGGAGAGCTGCGTCAAACCAGTCTCTGGTTTGAAGACCACAACAACAGTGTAACTTAACAGTAACACATCATGCGAAAGTTACTTTCGTGCTTATGTTTTGCACAGCAGTGTAGCATAAGTTGAGTGTTTCGATAACGGCAATCAATTATTCAAAATTGCGGGAACTGTGTTCCACAGGATGCTTTTGATTTGCTTGCCCAAAGGCGGACGTATGTGGACGGATTTACTGTCTGGCCACTTGCAGAACACATTACAGCCACTTAAAGGCACCCACTCAGGAGTCCGCTACAAATGCGACACGATTCGTATGTGCGCTGGTAGACCTGATAAACCACAATACTGTGAGTGAGGCAAGAGGGAAAGTTAACATAATGACTGACCTTCTCGACAGTAATCGGAAGGTACAGTGTGCCCTCCATTTACAAGTTCGCATATTGCCTGCGCACCTGTCTTCACTGTCATAGTGCTCATTTAAGCAGTGGAGAGCGCATATTTCGATTTCACATCGTATAAATTACAAGGGTTAGTCATAAAGTCTTAATGATTAACTACAAAATTTAGAGTTACATAGTTAATGTTTTCTTCATCTGCTGGTACACACTGATATTTGCGCCGCAGAACCGTACCACGCCATTAGACGAGCGGTGATTAATGGCGTAGCATGTTGATAAAGCAGAGTGTAGCGGATTATTCGTTTTCGGTGGCAGCGAGAATGTTGCACCTGTATCAGAGCACTCAGATATCTTGTTGTTAATGTTACTGCAGGAAAAACTGTAAGCAGCCACACTTTCTGAATGAATAATTTATTCCGCCGTAATCAGTTCCTGGCCTAAGTCTATCATGAGGCGGCATCGACGATTCTCCTCATAATTTCAAATTTTCGTCCTTAGGAAAGGTTTTGCTTTGTAGAAGATGCGTCTGAAAAATTCGTTGAATGGTCTCAGAAAATAAAGGAAACAAGAGTTAGTAATAAAATACGTTTACTGGCCTTTGAAGTAGTCGCGATTACCTACAACACACTTCTGACATCGATTGTGAAAGCTGTTGGAGGCTGTCATCAAAAGCTTCTTTTGAAATCGCTCAAATCACCGTGGTCACGCGCTTGTGATGTCCACATCGTTACAAGAGGTGAGACGTGGTGCTAGCGGTACGATACGGAGACCAAGCGACACTCAGTGGCATGATGCTCATCGCCTTCCCCACCTCTCTCGGTTAGAAATTCATGATGGATCAAGTCCTTACCGTCGAAGAAGGCAATCGACATCGTCTTAGTCTTGCATTTTGTCAGGCGATAGTTTTGGGGGATGGGGAAGAAGTTCGACACCATGCCACTTGCTGCAGCATGGTCTCTGGATCATATTGTTGGTACCAGGTCCCATGTTCTATTACGAAACGAATACCCAACAACGACAGCTCACAGTGCTTCGAGTGATTCCACAAGAGGCACTTGTAGATAGTTTCGAACAGCTTTACAGCCTATGTCAGAAGTGTGTTGTAGCTAGTGTTGATTACTTTCAAAACAATTAAGGGTATTTTGTTTGTAACTCCTTTCTTTTATTTCCTGAGAACAATGATCGAACTTTTCAAACGCGCATTTTACATAATAGAGATCCGCATGATTGATATGTTCTGAACTTCAGCTAGACTAATGACAAGATGGAAGTATAAAGCAAAACCTTTGCTCGAGACAAAAATAATAAATTTGTACAAGTCTGACGACGGAGCCCAGGCCAGAAAGTGTCACGATAAAATAAATCGTTCATTTAAAAAGTTTGTGGTATGTTTAGGCGAAACTGCTATCGCCCGGCCATAACTGTGGGTTCTTTCATTGCGCTGGGACGTGACTCATCGGAACTATAACATATGAAATATTAGTTGACTTTATTAACTGAATGATAAAAAGATTTATTTAACCTGATACAATTCTTTGACACAGGAGTGATTTATAATTTCCAACTATCATTGACTATTTAAAGCATCACATGATGCACTAATTGACAAATACTTCTCTTGAAGTACAATGTTCAGCATTTACAACAGTACCTTCCATCTGAGACTTGAATTACTATAGTCCTACGCGATGATGTTGACTACCGTAGCTGAGTTGACGAGTTAGGCTGAGCGCTTCCAGGCTGGGCTCTACATTGACTATTGTGTGAAGGTGCTGCCGTGTTGAGAGAGAGCACATATCTTCTTCAGCGTCTTCCATTTGTCGTTCCGGATTGCAGCGAGACATCGGTAATGCCTGTGGCATCGATGCGCGTTGCCGGCTGCAGTGTGCCACCGCGACATTTGGACGATACCACAGTTTGCGTCGTTGCAGCTTCAATGATTTTTTCGGAAACGCCTGTGCTATTCTCAAACCATCACGGATTAGGTAATGAACTTATTGTTACTATCAAAATTCTAGGCATGAGAGTGACAATGCTTTATATCTGGGGTGGGGGGAGACACTGTAACAATCTCCAACCCCTTACTAGCGATCAGAAACGGAACGAGTACGAGTTTGCTCCTGAGGACTGCATACATTAAAAATCAGGGCGCCGCTTTTACGTCAGAGCTACACTGGTTGGTTCAAATGGCTCTGAGCACTATGGGACTCAACTGCTGAGGTCATTAGTCCCCTAGAACTTAGAACTACTTAAACCTAACTAACCTAAGCACATCACAAACATCCATGCCCGAGGCAGGATTCGAACCTGCGACCGTAGCGGTCTTGCGGTTCCAGACTGCAGCGCCTTTAACCGCACGGCCACTTCGGCAGGCAGTGCTACACTGGTTTCCTTCCTTCCTGCTGTAGTTCCGCTAGTGTGACGCGTCTGGTAGTGCTGCGGTTACTTCGTTCCCTTAGACTCGTTCTCTCATACTGGAGCGTGCAGGAGTGTAAGGCTGGTCATGACTTAGTAAGAAAGTTGAGTGCCCGACCTTGCTGTTGCAAAATTGGTCTGAAAGGACGAAAATGATCGATTCTCGGTGTCAGATGGTCTTTAACGAACCTGTGTTTTCTGAGCCTGTGGAGGATGTAAGAGGAAAATTAAGTGATGCATTTTGTACAATTGGAAATAAGCCTCATAAGAGGAAGGGCAATGTCTGGAAAAACTGTGATGCTCTAGTCCAGACTACAGACGAAAAACTTACGAGGTTCAATGCGAACAAAAGGTTGTGTTTTTGTTCACTCGACTTCCACCACGAAGAAAAGTAAGTGCCCACTGAACACAGAGCAACGTCACTTTTATGTCTCTGCAACCAAGAAGCGCTATTTTTGTATTCTTTTAGCTATGGCAACTACTGCTTATGGATTAATAGCGAGATGTGTAGCTTATCATTCACTTCTTTAACTTTTTCGAAGTGAATGATAAGTTACACAACTTGCTATTAACCCATAATCAGACGTTATGACAAAAAAAACCACAAATAGTGCCTTTCGGTCACAGAGGCATAAAAGTTACGTTGCTCACTGTTGTCTCTGCTGCAAAATGTGGCGCTACAGAAGAATGTCGAAGATTAGATGGTCAATCACGTGACTAACGAGGAAGTACTGAATATAACTGGAGAGACAAGAAATTTGAGACACAACTTGAACGAAAGAACGGATCGGTTGATAGGACACGTTCTGAGACATCAAGGAATCACCAGTTTAGTACTGGAGGGAAGTGTGGGGGGTAGAAATCGTAGAGTGAGAGCAATAGACGAATACAGTAAACAGAATCAGAAATTTGTAGGTTGCAGTAGTTACGCGGATATGATGTCGTTCGCACAGGATAGAGTAGCATGGAGAGCAGTATCAAACCAATCTTCGGACTGAAGACCACAACAACTGCAGCAACTATTTCGAAGACTGCTGTAAATTTATTTTAATAATTACTCATCATTTGGAAAATATAATTCGTCCTCGTATTCGTTTTTCTCGCACTGTTACTACAGTGTTATTAAAGTGTCGAAAGTGAGTGTATGTCAACGTAACTCTTACACCCACACCTTTAGATGTCAGACAGTCGGATGGGTACCAAACGTTGTATTTAGATAGAGTGTCAACCAAAAGTCCGATTTAGTTCGTACTACGTCTGTCGTCCAGCTGAACGGATGTAAACGTTGATTAAAAGTAACACCAGAACAACTTGGACGTAGGAAAAGTGTAACTGTAAGTAATCAACAGATATTGCCGCTGTGGGTGATTTGGTAGAGCAATGAGTCATCGTACGAGGGTACCGGGTTCAAATCCCAATGACAATAATTTCCTTTTACTGTATTATGCGTTTTCTGAACTTAATGTAATTATTACTACTATTAGTTTTATTATTATTATTATTATTATTTTATTACTTCCGCACGTGTTATCCAATTGTTTCTTTATTTTTCTGGTCTGATTGTTATTCTGTGAGACTACAAATGCGCTCTGCAGATTTAATACTTTCAAAGAAACAAAGCGAAGCAGACTGTAGAGAAGGACTTTGCTGTAAACTTCAAACAGCCCTTTTATATATGATAAATATGTTGCTCCATGTAACAGTTCCGCGCATAATACAGAAAAAAGAAGGAACGTTATGGCCTTTTCTTAACCAATGAAAACAACTAGGAACGGGAAAGGTGTTGCGTCGTCCTTACTAACCATGTCAGTACGCAGTTCACTTGCACATGGTGCACTTGTTTACCTCAAGTCTCAGTCCCACAGTGCTTGTCGTAATGCACGGCACTACAGTGTTTTTACGTGAACAACGAACACAGTTTTGTGTAGTGGAAATGCCACGGATCTTCATACATGCAGAGTATGCTGACATGGTGTTTGTCTATGGTTTGTCCAATGGGAATTCCAGAGCTGCTGTGCGAGAATACCAACAACAATTTCCGAATCGCAGGGTGTTTAGCAGGGCGTTTCACGGACTACGTGAGCGTGGTACGTTTCCCAGCGTAAATGTTGCTCTGAACGTCCCGTACAACAATCTCTTAATGAAGTTGAGAACGTTCTTCAAGTAGTGGAACGCAGCTCTACTACTGGCCCTAGACGAATTGCTGCCCTACTTGATATTCCAGAAACACGAGTGACACGCACAGTACACGAGCGCGGTCTGTATCCCTTTCATCGGCAGAGTGTACAACATCTGCATACAGGAGATGCTGCCACCCGGCAAGAATTCTATCAATGGATCACTGCCAATGAGCGAATAATTCCACGTAATCTGTTCACTGATGAGTCAACATTTACCCGCAACGGAAACAACACGCGCAACTCTGATGTGTGGGCAAATGAAAATGTGCACGCTACTGTGAAAATGAATTTTCAACATTTCTGTCACGTGAGGTAGGGTATTATTGATCACCAGCTCATCGGTCCAGTTGTTTTAGATAACCGTCTTACTAGAACATGGTATCCTGAGTTTCTTCAAAATGTTTTACCAGAATACTTGGAGGATATCCCTTAGGCAACACGAGCTCGTTTGTACTTTCAGTTTAACGGAGCTCCTACACATTCCGTACGGCCAGTGACACAGTATCTCAACACAACGTCACAACGTACCCTGGTCATTGGATCGGTGGCCTTGGAGTCAGAGGGGGCACAAGAGAGGAACTTCTCGCTCGTATTTTACATTCTTGCGCCCAGGTAAAAGAATGAAAAACTGAGCTCCGATTGGCGACACAAGACCTCTCTATAAGAGCAGCAACATGCACTGAAGTTGACGGTGGACTGCTTGAACATGTTCTGTGAGAAAACGTACACAAAATGGTTCAAATGGCTCTGAGCACTATGGGACTTAACATCTATGGTCATCAGTCCCCTAGAACTTAGAACTACTTAAACCTAACTAACGTAAGGACAGCACACAACACCCAGTCATCACGAGGCAGAGAAAATCCCTGACCCCGCCGGGAATCGAACCCGGGAACCCGGGCATGGGAAGCGAGAACGCTACCGGACGACCACGAGCGGCGGACAAACGTACACAATTAAACAAACCATAACATAGCAGCGTCTTACCGTCATCTGTACCTTTCCCGTTCCTAGTTGTTTTGATTGGTTTACCCGGAGACAGTTAAGAAAAGGACATATGTTTATTAGGAGTTTTTTGTTCAGATCCGCCAGTAGTACCACCCGTCAAAGCATGTACCCTTCCTCTTGACTCACCCTGTATATACACAGACAGAAATGCAGGTATGTGCACGCGCGCGCGCGCGCGCGCGCACACGCACACACACACACACACACACACACACACACACACACACACACACATACACACTAACACAAACACACAGATACATATATTATCGATATGTATCAACAGAAACAGTGAAACACGAAGAATAATCAGAATAACCAGTACTCGAGCAGCTATAGCGCTGTCCTGGGCCTTGCTGACTGCTACCGCCATGCAGCAGTGCTGCTCAGTCGCTGCTGGAGTACTGGTTATTCTTCATGTTTAACTGTCTCTGTAAATACTTATAGAGAGAACAAACATCAGACAAGACTAATTTGGGACCGCTCTATCGGATGGGCATGTAAACATTTCACTTTGAAAATCATTTTGTTTCTGTCGACACTAGGCATCGTATGAAACACATGATGAGCATTATTTGTCTGGGCTGGCTGCAGCTACACATTGCAAAAACGAAATTGAAATTTGTGGAAAAACACCGGAGAAAATGCGCTTGACGACTCCTAGGTGGGACATCCAGTACATAGAGTGTCACAAGGATATGACAGGAAAGATCAATTTAAGCAAAAGAGCTTAGTGAACATGGATTCTAAAATAAATATGTTGAATGTTACGGGTACTTGTTCGTCTTTGACACTGTGAGACAAATCTCTACTACAAGCTCTTTGCTTTTCATATTTTCAGAAGTGGTAGTATGGAGCGAAACAAAGAAAAAATGTCCAGTAAACACTAAGAGCTATGATCACTTGTTGAGTGGTAGATGTGTTTGACGGAATCGAAGATGAACAAGTACACATAGCGCTTAAGAGATGCCTATGCATTTTAGATCCGATGTTTGCAAGACAGTTTTTCTATTTTGGACCGTCTGCCACCACTCGAAATATGAAAAGCAAAGTGCTTTCAGCGAAAGAGATGTGGCATAATATAGCGAAAATGGAGAAGTGCTCACAGCTGTTAAGATATGCATTTTAGGGCCCAAGTTTACTAGATTTTTTCTTGTTTTGTCCACACTACCACCTCTAAAAGTTTGTCGGTGGAGCTCAGGTTCACGCCACAATATTTACTGCCAGTCATCGGTGTACAACAATCGTCGTGCCCAGTGGCAGTGTGTGAAGTGGCAATGCCGCAAGTCCACTGTTATACTTGCAAACTTGGGTACTCGCTTTCCTTCCTACACGGGTATAGTCCACTTGTATCCGAAAGCAGAGTAGAGTGACGAGCTTTCAGATAAATACGCAGCAGCGGGAACAGGTGACTCGAGTCTGCGAGCGTACGGATACATCGAGTTCGAAGATTACGTCACGAAAAATACAGACCCTGCAGCGAACTTGCGACGTCACACTAATTGGTCTGTCCGCTACACTTTGCGGAAGTTCAGCTCCTAGCAGGACTCTGAGTAAATCTATATGTAGCTGAAAAGGTACTCGCTCAAGGTCTCAACTTTGTCGTATGCTATCGAATGCTTGCAAACTTTTAAACGCGCAGCCAAGAATTATTCAACTCGTCTGAAATAGTCATTCGCTCCCCGTCGGAGACGGCTGCTGGCACTCGTATGACCTGCAGTGTCATGTGCTGTGACGTACGCGCAACAGCCTGTCTTTCTCGTGAGCCTCTATCGCCTGACTAGTTTAAAGCGAGTACACATTCGTGACCTCTTTCCCTCCCCCTCCCCCCCTCTTCTCCTCCAGAAGCGAAACCGCGCCTGGCAAGACGGAAGACGGCTAGCAGGCTCTGAGCTGAGCTGCGGGCTAGCCGCTTCTCTTGGCACGCCAGTCAGCCGCCCGCCGCTGGCCAGCTAGCAGCTGTGCGACCGGCCGGCGCCGTAGACGCCTCGCCCACGCGACGGGGCAATCGGCAGCCTTGCAGTTTCTCGGAGAGGAAAGTAGCGAGGTCTGTCGCATCCATTCCCTCCGCCCTCGCCTACGAGCCCAATTATATTTAATTGGCAACATCCAAGAGAACGAGCCCCGAACAATATTCAAGGGAGGACCCTGTTTCATTTTTTTCCCTTTTTTCCCCTCGTAGTTACCCTTTGTGTGACGCACGACAGCGCAATGTAACGTGAGCCACATATGGATGAGCCTTATGGGTAAATACCACTATCGTGGTAGCCAAAGTTCTCGGTTTTAATGCATATTAGTAAATCAGTTTTAGATAATACTATACTTTTATTACGGCAAAGGAATCTAAATGTGTTCCACTTGTTTTCTTCGAAATTAACAATAAGAGTAGTTGTCACTTGCGGGAAAAAATATATATGTGGGTCTCAAACCGTGCCAGGCCAGGCCAGAGGGGCAGGGTAACCATTGTGTCCGGGCAGCGGTGAAACTTTGATGCGGCCTCTGGGCAGGGACAGAGAGGCGGGAAGAGCACGGGAAGAGCAGGGCTGCCTGGTTCAGCGCCTGTCCGGCGCTCTGCGACTGCACCTGCGGAGCGTTTCTCTTGTTGACAGAGGCGACTGCCTGTGTGAGGAAAATGAATCTCCTGGATATGTAGCTCTGTCATGTGAGCGGTACATCCACTTCTATAGAAACTTACGAGTACTAGGGATTACCACAGGCGCACTACAAGAAACTCTAAGAGATGCAGACAAGTGGGAACTATTAAGGGGTAGGCCAGGGTGACGCTCGATTTTGTAACCGATAGTTATAATTTTTTCAATAAAATAAAAATTATAAAACTCTATACTCTTAATATATGGTTTTCTAAGTAATTAAAAGACTTACACCCTGAGGACAGCAAAAGACATCGACGAATGGCCTTCGCGAAGTGCGAGGGCAGTTGGTGGTAGCTGTGAACGCCACAATTTTCAACCTAGAACTTAATTTCAAAAACTGCTTTGAAATTGATGATATTGTCTAACGTACTGCGTTGGAACATTTTTTTAAGAAATGGTTTCTAACAAAGAGGCGCCACACTCAAATAAAATTCAAGTTTTTCGACCCAAAAGTCGTTGAAAAAACTTACACAAAACTGGAAATTAACGTATATCGAAAAAATTCTGCGTGCTACAGAAGAAAAAATAGCTGACTCACAAGTTACAAAAGGGTATAGTGTAATTGCATGTATATTTCGTGAGTTATAGAATATGTTGTTTTGAAGAAACAAGCGTCTAACGTTTCAACTTGCGTTTTTTAATACTGAAATTCAACAAATCTACATAACTGGAATGCCAGAATCCTACAGTTGGCCTTTTTTTTTTCAGCGATGTCGAGACACTCTCATTTTGACGAAATTATATCGATTAACTGGCTTCCGCTTACCAAAGAAGCGCATTTTGGACGACTGTGATTACTTCTAGGATCTTTTCTATTCATATAAATACTTTTCTATTCATATAAATAAATATAAATAAATAAAATTTCTATTCATATAAATCATATAAATTCATATAAATATGTGTCATTTTGAAATAATCACGTTTTACTTCGTATAAATAACAAGCGAAATGGCAGTTTAAGCAGACGCGAGACAAGCACATGCTTCCAGATTGTTTACCGTAAACGAATCATATTATGAAAAGAAATCCTATTGAGAATATTGTTTTATTTGAAACTAATGCCATCTGTGATCCTATCCGAAACCAACCGACTCCTATTCCATCGGTAACTATTCGGTGCACTGGAACGCTCGTATGCGCCAGACCATCACGCAGTAAATCGCGGTTTTAACATATTTACGGCATACTTTATATAAATGAGTCTTAAAAGTAGACTCTCTAAGGAACGTTTTAAGTCTATAAAAATTGGACTAAGAAAATTCTTTCCTGGTCTAACCACTTAAGAAAATACACAGATCAAATCTCCAACATTGAACACGCTATTTACAAAGTGATCGACTGTAGACGACACCGAGACGAGTGGGTTAGTTCAGATGAAACCTTCAACACAAGCACAACGGACTCCTCTGACACTAACATCAACGACGGAACAAACTGAGAATAGTATGTGCATAACGCGTGCACGATACTAAATAATGAAATAGTAGCATACATACAAATTAGAATGGAAAGCTCTTAATACATTAAGTAGAGCAGTTGGTGGTCGGTTACTGTACCAGGCACCACGTAAAACATTTATGTAGACGTGTAATCAGACTAAATTAAGTTAGAAAAATGCAACACCTGTCCTGCAGCAAATTAACACAAATACAATCAAGAGCAAATGCAACAATCAACACACACAAATAACGATATTAAATGTAGAAGTAGTAACACACAGATGAAGTTGAATAGAAACCTATCAGTAGACTGTGATGTAAATCGTGGCCAGTTATTGTACCAGGTGCCATGTTAAACTCGTGAGTGAACTAAATTTGCATATAATAACTGTAACGCATGTAATTTAGCTAATTAACACGCGTATATTATATGAACGCTATCAGAACTTATATATTAGAACAGTTATCCGAGAGGTGAATCGAGTCGTAACATCCGAGACATGAATTACCATGTGAATTAAGCTAACAATGGGATGTGCTGCCAGGGACATCGGGCTCGAGCACACATTCCGAACGCCGGTGAAGGAACAGCTATCTCCAGCACTAATCTGTTCAATCTTCTTTTTAGCCTCTTCTTAAAAATTAAAATTTGCATAATTTTGAATTTCAAAATTTCGTGTATTATAATTTAGAGAGGTAATCATAGCTGTATCTTATTGTACAAAACGGAAAAAATACCTCCAAGCAGCCCCAATTCGACTTGGCGCTGCACGGGCGCAGGCCGGAGTGGCCGAGCGGTTCTAGGCGCTTCAGTCTGGAACCGCGCGACTGCTACGGTCGAAGGTTAGAATCCTGCCTCGGGCATGGATATGTGTGATGTCCTTAGGTTAGTTAGGTTTAAGTAGTTCTAAGTTTTAGGGGATTGATGACCTCAGATGTTAAGTCCCATAGTGCTCAGAGCTATTTTTTGAGCTGCGTGGGCAACGGTGTCTGCAGGCCTCAACTCAGCAGTCAAATTTCGCTGCCCGGTGAGGGCCGTGGGTATCGGCTGAGTGGAGAACAATGGTGCGCGCAGAATTTATCAGGTGGCGGGCCCTAGTTATATATATGCAGCCTTAGAAGAAGGTCTGCGACCTGTCTGCGACCTATGTCCCCATCTTACAGCTCTGGCCCAGCCAATCAACTGCTGCTCTTACAACCACATTGTTGCCCACCAATGCGGCGACCCTGGGAAGGGCAGCAACTAGAAAATTTTTACTTGTTATTCTTATAGCAGAAAGAATACTTGATTACATTTACAGATGATTTCGGGTTGTACAGGGTGCAAAATTGAGTACAGAGCAAACACGTCTGACAGCTATAACAGCTTAACTCAGGTGGACATCGAGTCCCACTGAGCTTGGATGACCGATTAGGATTCGTCATCCCACGATGCTTCAACTCCTTGCTCGCGTTAAAGAATCGTAGCGGATGGCGAACGGTTGGAAGGTAACGTCTGGGAAGCCTCGAAGATAGGATGCTTCCACCGACCTTAACGGGTCAGAAATTTGACGGCTACTGTCAAAATTATCGGCTATGCGACCCAATGGTAATTGTGTTGTGCACCCAGTGGCTCCCTCTCCACACCTTCACTGCTGGAGACGGGTCCTTTCGACGAAGAAGAATAAAGTCTGGTAAGGGTGTGGTCACAGTGACACCGATATCTGTGGACTCCGCCGAGAAAGCACATCGGCCGAAGACGGCCGATCTTTTCAAAACAGTAAGCCATTTCGCCCACAGACACACTGTAGCCGATCTCATGGTCCGAACATATAGACTATGGACGAAAATTAGTGAAAGTTAAGTCAGTTTGTTTTCTTCGATCAAATCGACCGACGTTCTCACACACGAAATATGGACTGTTAGAAGCTGATAAGTTTAGTCCAAGAAAGAGTCAGTTCATAGGAATCTGAGGATGAAGAATTTTATTTTTGAGATACAATTTGGAATCTCTAGACTGAAATGGTGGGATTATTAAAAACCACAAGTAGGCAAAAATCTTCATCGGATATGTTAGGCGTAAATTTTAACCTCAAAAAATAATTTGTTCAAATGAGAAGAATGGCGTATCTTATGCTTATAGCAACTCTCTTGGACTTTATTTTGGTTTTGGTAGATCGGTATTAGCAGTCTAAAAATTATTGTTGCCGTTTACTGTCGTTTTTATGCTAGTATGGTGGTCATTCTGTTACATGAAGTGGCTTGCAAATGGTTCAAATGACTCTTAAGCACTATGGGACCTACCATCTGATGTCATCAGTCCCCTAGACTTGGAACTATTTAAACCTAACTAAGCTAAGGACATCACACACACCCATGCCCGAGGCAGGATTCGAACCTGCTTAACCCTTTCATGGTTAATATTCATTTTGCACATAAATGATAAATGCTGTCTTCCTTTCTGAAAAACAATATGCTCTCTCTACCAAAAAATTTTAAGCTGACCGATTTTGAAAGTCGGTGAAATGGGACACATGTGTCCCACTACCCTAACTATATCCATATTTTCATGTGAATCTAGGATTCTGAGAGTCACATTTTTAATTTTAGAATGATTTTATCATGTTGGGAAATATGGGAAACAAGTATAAGACATCAGTACAAAAGCTCATTTATTCTCTTGACACCGGGTTCCCGGGTTCGATTCCCGGCGGGGTCAGGGATTTTCTCTGCCTCGTGATGGCTGGGTGTTGTGTGCTGTCCTTAGGTTAGTTAGGTTTAAGTAGTTCTAAGTTCTAGGGGACTTATGACCACAGCAGTTGAGTCCCATAGTGCTCAGAGCCATTTGAACCATTCTCTTGACAGTGAAAAAACGAAATACTGCACGCAAGTTTTCAACATAACATTTCAAGACGGCTTTGACATAACACACACGTATGTTTTTTACATGGTATGACATTACGTCCCACAACATAGAAACCAGCAGAATTATTGAGGTGTGTAGCAATGTTTCGAAACAAAGTCTGTAACGTATAACAAGACAGAGTTAGTTACTTCGGACATTCTTGGAATGGAGAAGATGGTGATTCGGTCTGATTTTTGTGAAACAAACGCGCAGTGCCACTTATAAAAACACGACCCCACATTTAATTACACACAGCCGTCTATATATCCATCCCATAGTCCGTAGTATTTTTCTCCAAGTTCCGAAAACATATCGCTACATTCCAGCACTAGACAGATACTAGATGTAGATATCCCAAATTTTAACACTGCATATTGCTCTAGTGTTGCATATTTATCCCATCAACCGAGAAAGGGTTAATTGACATCTGCTGCACAACTTCTAATACATTTGTGTCCAAATTTAAGGCAACAAACGGAAATTTTGCAAGGTTGCGCTTATTTTTCCGCAAAACTGTGTAATCAGGGTGATAGTAAGGTAGGAACAGTGTAATTAACACAGAACGTAAACAACTGCAACATGCATAACGGTTTTTCTAACTTACCGGATTTGCACACACATTCCGACAACTGGTTAATGTGCTCAGTATGGGGTGTGACTACCTCTGGCAGCATTACAGGCCTGACAACGACGGAGAATGCTGTGAATGATGTCATAAGTCTCATGTTGAGGCAACAACGCCAATTCTTCCTGCAGAGCTGCTCGCAGTCTTGGAGAGTGTTTGTTGGATGCTGACATGATGCAACCCGCCTCCCTAGTGCACTATGGAATTGAAATCGGGAAAGCGAACAGGCCACGCCATATGTGCAATATCTTTCCAAGAAAACATCGACCGCCTTTCCTCTGAGGTCGAGCATTATCGTCCATCAGTGCAAAGTCTGAGCCCACGTCACAATTGCACGTGATGTCCCAAGATTTCGTCACAATACCTGACAGCAGTCAAACCTTATCGATTCACGCATACAATTTCCTGAAGAGGTGATCGAGTGGTCAACATAATCCCTGGCCATACCATTAGGTTCAAATGGCTCTAAGCAGTATGGGACTTAATATCTGAGGTCATCAGTCCCCTAGAACTACTTAAGCCTAACTAACTTAAGGATATCACACACATCCATGCCCGAGGCAGGATTCGAACCTGCGACCGTAGCAGCAGCGCGATTCCGGACTGGAGCACATAGGACCGCTTGGTCACAGCGGTCGGCACGCCATTAGGGATCCTCCTCGATGTTGTTGTTGTTGTTGTTGTTGTGGTCTTCAGTCCTGAGACTGGTTTGATGCAGCTCTCCATGCTACTCTATCCTGTGCAAGCTTTTTCATCTCCCAGTACCTACTGCAACCTACATCCTTCTGAATCTGCTTAGTGTATTCATCTCTTGGTCTCCCTCTACGATTTTTACCCTCCACGCTGCCCTCCAATACTAAATTGGTGATCCCTTGATGCCTCAGAACATGTCCTACCAACTGATCCCTTCTTCTGGTCAAGTTGTGCCACAAACTTCTCTTCTCCCCAATCCTATTCAATACTTCCTCATTAGTTACGTGATCTACCCATCTAATCTTCAGCATTCTTCTGTAGCACCACATTTCGAAAGCTTCTATTCTCTTCTTGTCCAAACTATTTATCGTCCATGTTTCACTTACATACATGGCTACACTCCATACGAATACTTTCAGAAATGACGTCCTGACACTTAAATCAATACTGGATGTTAACAAATTTCTCTTCTTCAGAAACGCTTTCCTTGCCATTGCCAGCCTACATTTTATATCCTCTCTACTTCGACCATCATCAGTTACTTTGCTCCCCAAATAGCAAAACTCCTTTACTACTTTAAGTGCCTCATTTCCTAATCTAATTCCCTCAGCATCACCCGACTTAATTAGACTACATTCCATTATCCTTGTTTTGCTTTTGTTGATGTTCATCTTATATCCTCCTTTCAAGACACTGTCCATTCCATTCAACTGCTCTTCCAAGTCCTTTGCTGTCTCTGACAGAATTACAATGTCATCGGCGAACCTCAAGGTTTTTATTTCTTCTCCATGAATTTTAATACCTACTCCGAATTTTTCTTTTGTTTCCTTTACTGCTTGCTCAATATACAGATTGAACAACATCGGGGAGAGGCTACAACCCTGTCTTACTCCCTTCCCAACCACTGCTTCCCTTTCATGTCCCTCGACTCTTATAACTGCCATCTGGTTTCTGTACAAATTGTGAATAGCCTTTCGCTCCCTGTATTTTACCCCTGCCACCTTTAGAATTTGAAAGAGAGTATTCCAGTCAACATTGTCAAAAGCTTTCTGTAAGTCTACAAATGCTAGAAACGTAGGTTTGCCTTTCCTTAATCTTTCTTCTAAGATAAGTCGTAAGGTCAGTATTGCCTCACGTGTTCCAGTGTTTCTACGGAATCCAAACTGATCTTCCCCGAGGTTGGCTTCTACTAGTTTTTCCATTCGTCTGTAAAGAATTCGTGTTAGTATTTTGCAGCTGTGACTTATTAAGATGATAGTTCGGTAATTTTCACATCTGTCAACACCTGCTTTCTTTGGGATTGGAATTATTATATTCTTCTTGAAGTCTGAGGGTATTTCGCCTGTTTCATACATCTTGCTCACCAGATGGTAGAGTTTTGTCAGGACTGGCTCTCCCATGGCCGTCAGTAGTTCCAATGGAATATTGTCTACTCCGGGGGCCTTGTTTCGACTCAGGTCTTTCAGTGCTCTGTCAAACTCTTCACGCAGTACCGTATCTCCCATTTCATCTTCATCTACATCCTCTTCCATTTCCATAATATTGTCCTCAAGTACATCGCCCTTGTATAGACCCTCTATATACTCCTTCCACCTTTCTGCTTTCCCTTCTTTGCTTAGCACTGGGTTTCCATCTGAGCTCTTGATATTCATACAAGTCGTTCTCTTATCTCCAAAGGTCTCTTTAATTTTCCTGTAGGCGGTATCTATCTTACCCCTAGTGAGATAGGCCTCTACATCCTTACATTTGTCCTCTAGCCATCCCTGCTTAGCCATTTTGCACTTCCTGTCGATCTCATTTTTGAGACGTTTGTATTCCTTTTTGCCTGTTTCACTTACTGCATTTTTATATTTTCTCCTTTCATCAATTAAATTCAATATTTCTTCTGTTACCCAAGGATTTCTACTAGCCCTCGTCTTTTTACCTACTTGATCCTCTGCTGCCTTCACTACTTCATCCCTCAAAGCTACCCATTCTTCTTCTACTGTATTTATTTCCCCCATTCCTGTCAATTGCTCCCTTATGCTCTCCCTGAATCTCTGTACAACCTCTGGTTCTTTTAGTTTATCCAGGTCCCATCTCCTTAAATTCCCACCTTTTTGCAGTTTCTTCAGTTTTAATCTACAGGTCATAACCAATAGATTGTGGTCAGAGTCCACATCTGCCCCTGGAAATGTCTTACAATTTAAAACCTGGTTCCTAAATCTCTGTCTTACCATTATATAATCTATCTGATACCTTTTAGTATCTCCAGGGTTCTTCCATGTATACAACCTTCTTTCATGATTCTTAAACCAAGTGTTCGTTATGATTATGTTGTGCTCTGTGCAAAATTCTACCAGGCGGCTTCCTCTTTCATTTCTGTCCCCCAATCCATATTCACCTACTATGTTTCCTTCTCTCCCTTTTCCTACACTCGAATTCCAGTCACCCATGACTATTAAATTTTCATCTCCCTTCACAATCTGAATAATTTCTTTTATTTCATCATACATTTCTTCAATTTCTTCGTCATCTGCAGAGCTAGTTGGCATATAAACTTGTACTACTGTAGTAGGTGTGGGCTTCGTATCTATCTTGGCCACAATAATGCGTTCACTATGCTGTTTGTAGTAGCTTACCCGCATTCCTATTTTCCTATTCATTATTAAACCTACTCCTGCATTCCCCCTATTTGATTTTGTGTTTATAACCCTGTAGTCACCTGACCAGAAGTCTTGTTCCTCCTGCCACCGAACTTCACTAATTCCCACTATATCTAACTTCAACCTATCCATTTCCCTTTTTAAATTTTCTAACCTACCTACCCGATTAAGGGATCTGACATTCCACGCTCCGATCCGTAGAACGCCAGTTTTCTTTCTCCTGATAACGACATCCTCTTGAGTAGTCCCCGCCCGGAGATCCGAATGGGGGACTATTTTACCTCCGGAATATTTTACCCAAGAGGACGCCATCATCATGTAATCATACAGTAAAGCTGCATGCCCTCGGGAAAAATTACGGCTGTAGTTTCCCCTTGCTTTCAGCCGTTCGCAGTACCAGCACAGCAAGGCCGTTTTGGTTATTGTTACAAGGCCAGATCAGTCCATCATCCAGACTGTTGCCCTTGCAACTACTGAAAAGGCTGCTGCCCCTCTTCAGGAACCACACGTTTGTCTGGCCTCTCAACAGATACCCCTCCGTTGTGGTTGCACCTACGGTACGGCTATCTGTATCGCTGAGGCACGCAAGCCTCCCCACCAACGGCAAGGTCCATGGTTCCTCGATATTCGTCTCTTTCCACAATGTTTGGGGCCCGTAATGGTGTTCCACGTTCCCTCCAGATGCGAATCACTCTCCAGACCAAATCGGGACACATGAACATTGGCCTACTGTTCGATCGTCCAGGTGACATATTGACGGCTCCACTGTAGAAGTTCCCTCCTGTGAAGATGCGGCAACAAAGGCCACTCTAACGAAGCTTTATGTTCACCGTTTGCCTCTATTTAACACGTCCAGTGGGTGCTGCGAGGTCAGATGCCAGTTGCTGTGCAGTACTAAGGCGGTACCGACGCGCCCTTATAGCCAAATAATGGTCCTCTCCTTCTCATGTCACTCTTGGTGGGTACTGAATTGGTCTTCGGAATACAATTTCGGTCTCTATAAATTGTCGCCACATCCGAAGAACAACTGAACGATTCACACTACACCATCGATCTACATCAATTGGTGACTGTCCAGCTTCCATTCTTCCTATGGCCCTCGGCCTCAAAGAGTCTGGTAGGCGTCTTCTTGTGCTGTACTGCGCCATTTGTGATTATACATAGTTATTGTGGATATGGCACTACATGTCACACACCTCGTTTCTTAGATGCCCTGACGACTCGTTGGCGTAGCTGCCCGTTGACCGGAATGCTATCTTCCGAGCGAAACACGATCGTACGGACATATGTTGACAGTTTGTATAATTACTCGTATATCGTGAATTAGACAACGGACCAGGAAATAGCAGTTTGCTGCTTTTTTTGGGAACCAGTGTAAATACAGCAAAAGAGTTGTCTTTGTAATCTTGCATTTCAAGATGACCACGAATTTTCCCGAGCGTGTAACAGAAAGTTTCTCCCTTCATCTCGTATATTTGTAAACCCAGTCTTATTATACCGATAACTAAAGTCAGAGTGTATAGTACTCGCCTTATGTTTTTCGAGAAAGATACAGTTCATTCACTTGCATTTGGCGGGTTTTCAGTAGTAAAAGCTGCAATGCAGTACTCGTCTCCAAGCACGGAGACGACGTGATAGCTACATTACCCTAGGTTAAAATCGACCCTACTTGGTTACATAGAATAGATTCTAATCCAACATAGCTTCCTTGACCCCTCCAGAAACTGACGAAGGAGATGGAACGCACTGTGACAGAGCTGTCGGCTGATGTACTGAAATGCAGGAGGATCTGCAGCGAATTGACGCATAGTGCAGGGAATGGCAATTGAATCTCAATGTAGACAGTCGGTAAAGCAGATGCCAGACTGAGATTCATTGGAGGAATCCTAAGGAAATGCAATCAGAAAACAAAGGAAGTAGGTTACAGTACGCTTGTTCGCTCACTGCTTGAATACTGCTCAGCAGTGTGGGATCCGTACCAGATAGAGTTGATAGAAGAAATAGAGAAGATCCAACGGAGATCAGCGCGTTTCGTTACAGGATCATTTAGTAATCGCGAAAGCGTTACGGAGATGATAGATAAACTCCAGTGGAAGACTCTGCAGGAGAGAAGCTCAGTAGCTCGGTACGGGCTTTTGTTGAAGTTTCAAGACACCGAGGAGTCAAGCAGTATATTGCTCCCTCCTACGTATATCTCGCAAAGAGACCATGAGGGTAAAATCAGAGAGATTAGAGCCCACAGAGACGCAAACCGACAATCCTTCTTTCCACGAACAATACGAGACTGTAATAGAAGGGAGAACCGACAGAGGTACTCAAGGTACCCTCCGCCACACACCATCAGGTGGCTTGCGGAGTATGGATGTAGATCTAGATGATGTTACCGGACGACTGTTGTCTGTGCTACTGTGAACGCAGCTTAACACGCTTCCCTGGAACACACCTGAAGTTACATAAAGCACCTTCTGCACGAAGAAATATTCAATCCAGACTCGAATGAAGTTTGGTTCCCCATTAGATCGTGGTTTCGTACTTGCGGACACTAGCGTAGCGCTGGTGGGTGAACACTGGCGCCAGCAGTGTGTATACGGGCGCGGGAAGACAGTACGTGGGAGCGGGGCTATGCGGGCGGCGCACGACGCGAAGCCACTGTGGGCCGCGCCGCGCCGCCTCTCGCCGTATATTAAGTGTCGCTTCCGCCCCTACGGCGCGCGGCGCCGGCGCCCGGGGCGAGTTGCGTGCCGGCCGCGGCCGGCGAAATGGGATAGCCGGGGGCGCTGGCTGCGTTGTGTTATTACGGCGAGCCACACACACGCGTGCGCCACGCATGGCCCCGGGCTGCGGCGCGACCTTCTCAGGTTGACAACTGCGGCCAAATCCTACGAGGAAACTCGCCTTTGCGTGGGCCATGTGCTCCAGACGGAATCTCTCAACTGCAGCCTTTCACCAGCACAGAAGCCTTAATCAGCGAAGCCACACATAGCACTGAGTAAAGGAATCGTACTGAAAAGGAGCAATTTTCTGATTTTTCATGATCTTCTCCACTGCTTGTCAAGGAGAATTTTACTCGCGGGTACGTATCTGTTAAAAGTATTTGCTTGTGACGTAGAAGTTCCACAGTGCCGGGTCATCCTTGCTGCGTGTGCGTCAAATGGTTGGTTCCAATGGCTCTGAGCACTATGGGACTTAACTTCTGAGTTCATCAGTCCCCTAGACCTTAGAACTACTTAAACCTAACTAACCGAAGGACATCACACATCCATTTCCGAGGCAGGATTCGAACCTGCGACCGCAGCACCAGCGCGGGTCCAGATTGTAGCGCCTAGAACCGCACGGCCACTCCGGCCGGCGTGTGCATCCATGCCCGAGGCAGCATTTGAACCTGCGACCGTAGCAGTCCCGCGGTTCGGGACTGCAGTGCCTAGAACCGCACGGCCACTGCGGCCGGCTTTGACAGCTGTTCACAGCACTTTTCAAACGATGGAAGATCACACATCGCGTCAAGAATTCTCAGCCATGGCAAAGTAGCTTCTTCAACAATTTGTTACGCAATTGGCCGTCGGCCTCTCCCAGGCGCAACTGCCAATTCGAAAGTTAATTCTAACTTCCGAATCATGTTCAACACCAGTGCAGAAAGAGGACTTCTCCATATTCCTTTAATTCGTCGATACTCGCGAAGAGCAGTGGCACTATTGCTGATGTTTTGATAAAATAGCTTTACGAAAAAGCCTTGCTCAACTGGTCCAGATCCATGATGACCGTCAGCAACTATAATGCACACTGACGCTTCTGTTTAAACTGTACATCACCGGCGCCTAACGGCAAGTCACGATACTAACACTAGTGACGACGTCAATCCTGCAGCGCACAGTATGAACATCATTCCTGTAAAGTTCGGTACCCACGCAGTTAATAATTTGTCGCTTACACTGGCTCAAGGAGCGAAACTTTAATGATAACTACCCTGAACTTTGGCTGCCCTAGACGCGTAGGGGAATGAGACTGGCTGATTACGGAGCTGGTCCGCGTGCATCAAGCGCTTCCTCGTGTTTATAAAGAATGTAGACATTTATAGAGTATTAGTGACATTCGTTTTAAAAGTAGAAACTAACTTGTAAGTGTTATAAAAATGGTTCAAATGGCTCTGAGCACTATGGAACTTAATATCTGAGGTCATCAGTCCCCTATAACTTACAACTAATTAAACCTAAATAACCTACGGACATCACACACATTCATGCCCGAGGTAGGATTCGAACCTGCAATCGGAGCGGTCGCGCGGTTCCGGACTGAAGCGCCTAGAACCGCTCGACCGCAACGGCAGGCTGTAAGTGTTCAGTTTGGATTTGTGTGTGTGTGTGTGTGTGTGTGTGTGTGTGTGTGTGTGTGTGTGAGAGAGAGAGAGAGAGAGAGAGAGAGAGAGAGAGAGCGAGCGAAAGAGAGAGAGAGAGAGAGAGAGAGAGAGAGAGAGTGTAAGTGTTTATTTTGATCTGTTAAAAATATGATTAAGCTAAGAGAACAGCATGTTGTTAACATCAGAGATCAATGTATTTATTTCTGTGTTGTTCAGCGTGTACCTGCAATTTACTTTAAATTTCTAAGAAATTCTATGTTTGGGCCGGGTGTATGAGTGTCACCAAAGGCCAGTACATAAATTTGAAAACAATAGAGACTCGAGCCGTTTACCGGCCTACCTGGGAGGACTGCTATGGACTATGGAAGAGGAAGTCCACATGCATCTCGTAGCGCATGGACGAGCGGTGCGTGTTGATTAGCAGCGGCGGCGGCTTAGGAAGCCCTGGCGTTGCTGCCGGCCGCAGGTGACAACCGGGGCGGAAGTGGAGCCCACTGCGCGCTGCGCGGGACTGCCCGCGCGGCTCTGCTGCCGACGTTAGCCCGCCACGCAGTACGGAAGTGAACGCTGCACGCCTTCTTCTTCTGTGTCGAATTTGCCAACTGGGAATCTCCAATCAACTTCGTTAGCTGTTGAAAATCGAACTCGTGACTGCGATTACAAGAAACAAAAATCGTCATGAATGAAAATAGCGGCGGGATTGCTCCAAGGTAGCGTTGTAGAACAGTTGTTGTCCGCGACTTCTGTAAAATATCCGCAGCTCCATTTTCCCCTGTATAGGCGGTGTTTACGGCTTAATACGTAGTCGCCACGGCAGAAAATTGTAGCAAAATATTAAGAAGACCTGCAGAAGAGACACGCGTCGTGGAAGGAGTGGCAGGCGACGTTCACATCAAATAAAACTAACACGTTGTGAGTAAGAACCTGAAAAACTGCGTCATCTAGGATCTCCTTCTCCGGTCAGATGAAGTTGCACACTGCCCTGTTGCAGTAATGTAACCACCGCCAGTGTTCATTGTCAACGTGCAATACAACCACTCACAGACGGCAGGTGGCAGAACGAGCAGCGGAGGATACATAAAACGCGTCGGGGAAACGCGGGAGCCGGCCGGAGTGGCCGAGCGGTTGAAGGCGCTACAGTCTGGAACCGCACGACCGCTACGGTCGCAGGTTCTAATCCTGCCTCGGGCATGGATGTGTGTGATGTCCTTAGGTTAGTTAGGTTTAAGTAGTTCTAAGTTCTAGGGGACTTATGACCACAGCAGTTGAGTCCCATAGTGCTCAGAGCCATTTGAACCATTTGAAACGCGGGAAAGCAGTAATCGTCGTCGTAATGCGGAAACGGAGCAATTTATCTGACGTCCAAACTGGCATGATCGTTGGCTTTCTGGCCAATAGTCGAACATGGGTTCGTGTGCCCTGTGGTTAAACTATACCGTGCATGGCAAAATGGCTCTATCCAAAACCGGCACCGAGGCATCTGTGGCACACCACAGGTCATAGATACAGGGGTGAACAACGGTTGCGGGGATGTGCACGGGTGAATAGACGTGGTGGTGGTGGTGGTGGTTAGTGTTTAACGTCCCGTCGACAACGAGGTCACTAGAGACGGAGCGCAAGCGCCGGCCGAAGTGGCCGTGCGGTTAAAGGCGCTGCAGTCTGGAACCGCAAGACCGCTACGGTCGCAGGTTCGAATCCTGCCTCGGGCATGGATGTTTGTGATGTCCTTAGGTTAGTTAGGTTTAACTAGTTCTAAGTTCTAGGGGACTAATGACCTCAGCAGTTGAGTCCCATAGTGCTCAGAGCCATTTTTGGAGCGCAAGCTCGGGTTAGGGAAGGATTGGGAAGGAAATCGGCCGTGCCCTTTCAAAGGAACCATCCCGGCATTTGCCTGAAACGATTTAGGGAAATCACGGAAAACCTAAATGAGGATGGCTGGAGACGTGATTGAACCGTCGTCCTCCCGAATGCGAGTCCGGTGTGCTAACCACTGAGCCACCTCGCTCGGTGAATAGACGTGCGCCGACCGATGTGGCCGAGCGGTTCTAGGCACTTCAGTCTGGAACCGTGCGACCGCTACGATCGCAGGTTCGAATCCTGCCTCGGGCAGGTAAGTTAGGTTTAAGTAGTTCTAAGTTCTAGGGGACTGATGACCTCAGATATGAAGTCCCATAGTGCTCAGAGCCATATGAACCATTTTTTTGAATAGACGTGCAACTGTTGACCAGCTGACCGCCCAGGTGAACCAAGTGGCTACCAACGTGTCTCCTCAGCGAGCGTTGCCGCGTATGGGCCTTCGCAGTAGGCGCCTTCTACGTGTAACCATACTGACTGCTGGCGAATTTTTACACCAGTACCGCAACCACTGAGTAGCGACACGTTGCTTCTTCAGATGAAACACGTTTTATATTCCATCGGACAGATGGCCGTTGGGCGTGTACGGCGTGAAACATCTGAAAGCAAACACCTTGCAACAATCATCGGACGGTTCGAGACCAGAAGAGGAAGTATTAATGTTTTCGTGGCGTTCTCTGGGTGATCCTGTCATTCTGGAAGGCACACAGGACCAACACAAGAATGCATCTATCCTTGGAGACCTTGCCCTCAGCTACATGCAGTTTGTTTTTCCTCGGCACAATGGCATCTACCGGCAGGACAATGCAACGTGTCACACAATTCGCAGTGTACGTGCGATGTTCAAAGAGCACCAGGATGCGTTTACCGTACAGTTCTGGCCACGCATCTCCCTCAATTTAAACCTAATCGAGAATCTATGGGACCACCTGGATCGGGCTGTATGCGCCAGCGATCCTCAACCGAGAAACCTAGCGCCGTCGGCGCTGGAGTCGACATGACTCCACATCCCTATCGGTACTTTTCAGAATCTCGTTGGCTCTCTTCCTACCTGTCTCGCAGCGGTCCGCGCTCCAAAGGATGGTTATTCAAGCTTTTGACAGGTCGTCGCATTAATGTGGCTGAGCAGTGTAAAATTCACGTACAACAGTTCATTTGTGGAACGATCATATAAAATTATTGTAGTAAAGGCAGATGCCGGGCTGAAATTTATGGAATGAGTCCTTAAGAAGTGTAATGCGCGAAGTAGATAGTTTGTTTGGCCAGTACTTGAAGATTGCTCCACAGTCAGGGGCAGTTATCCTATATGATTAACGCAGGAGATAGAAGTGATACCTGTTACAGAATACTGCTCCAGTGAATGGACTCCTTATAATGTAAGGACGACAACAGAAATCGAACGAATTCCGAGGCACGCTGCTCACATAACAGATCCCTGTAGCTCATACGAAAGTGAAATCCTAGGGGCTCTTAAATTGGAATCCTTTGAAGTAATACGACGTAGTTCTTCCGAAAACGTTTTACGTAAATTTAGAGCAACCTGTATTCAAAGAAGAGTGACCGGTCACTATGCTGCCACCATCGTATATTCCTACTGCTACTTCTGAAAGTTGCCTACCCTACTGTCTTAGCAACAACAATATCTTTACGTGTATTCTACTGTCAGAGCTATCAGGACGATTTTGGCTGATAAATTTCGAATCGGTCATTTCCAGACTAGGGTTCCTTAACTCAAATTGATACATCTATCCTTCTCCATCGTCGCACGAAGTTTGTAACAGGGAACACGATGTAAGGACCTGCCACCACAGACTGTAAAGCGACTGTTGGAATAAAAATTTAGCATACATAGGTTTCATTAGATAGGTCAAGTGTAGAAGTGTTCATTCTGATAAGATCTAAATGTTTCGAAGAATTTTCTCATAACTTTTTTATAATCTATAGTATTTTCATTTTATCTAGATTACATCTGTGCGTACTAGGTTTTCTGTCCGTGCCTAAATACCTCTAATAAGTAGTACAAAGCATATACATGTTATTGAGAATGCTCTGACAGCAATTAGTCCAGGTGTACTTATTTCCAGTTAGTCTGTAATAAAAAACAAGTCGTCTGTTTCAGTATTAGTAGACACTAAGGTAGTCTGAGAACGATGGATAGAAGAACGCGGAAGCGAGGGGTGATTGTGTTGTCTCCAGCTCCGAGCTGTCACAGGATTGGTCTACATAACTCACTTCCGTCGGCACGCCAGCACAGGTGCTGCCGTCTGCTGGAAGATTGCGTCCACATGTTCCCGCATGCTGTAGAGACCCCTTTTTTCTTTCTGTGTCTGTAATTAGCAATCAGCAGACAGCAACCAATATTTCTGGAGCTTGTAATGTGCAGGATTAGTGTTTCAGTGTCTTAGTTTTGAGTTTTCAGACAAATCTATTGGCTGTATGAATGCAGAGTCTCGCGGCGATAACATTGAATACAATGTTCTCGCGTTTCCAACCCGCATCAATTGCTTAGAACTACACGAGCTTTCGGCCAAGCACTCCTTGGCCATTATCAAGTGGTATGACTGTCAGTGGGCTGTTGGTGCGCCCTCATATACGCTAGCTGCCGGCTGTGACGTGACTGAAGCCAGAGGTAAATTCTGCCGAAATGTTTACAAAGGCACAGACGGTGTTTAGAAAGGATAGATTGCATGCAACCGGTGGTGGCGTGTTTGTCCCTGTTAGTAGTAGTTTATCCTGTAGTGAAGTAGAAGTGGATAGTTCCTGTGAATTATTATGGGTGGAGGTTACACTCAACAACCGAGTTAGGTTAATAATTGGCTCCTTTTACCGACCTCCCGACTCAGCAGCTTTAGTGGCAGAACAACTGAGAGAAAATTTGGAATACATTTCACATAAATTTTCTCAGCATGTTATAGTCTTAGGTGGAGATTTCAATTTACCAGATATAGACTGGGACACTCAGATGTTTAGGACGGGTGGTAGGGACAGAGCATCGAGTGACATTATACTGAGTGCACTATCCGAAAATTACCTCGAGCAATTAAACAGAGAACCGACTCGTGGAGATAACATCTTGGACCTACTGATAACAAACAGACCCGAAATTTTCGACTCTGTAAGTGCAGAACAGGGAATCAGTGATCATAAGGCCGTTGTAGCATCCCTGAATATGGAAGTTAATAGGAATATAAAAAAAAGGGAGGAAGGTTTATCTGTTTAGCAAGAGTAATAGAAGGCAGACTTCAGACTACCTAACAGATCAAAACGAAAATTTCTGTTCCGACACTGACAATGTTGAGTGTTTATGGAAAAAGTGTAAGGCAATCGTAAAATGCGTTTTAGACAGGTACGTGCCGAGTAAAACTGTGAGGGACGGGAAAAACCCACCGTGGTTCAACAACAAAGTTTGGAAACTACTGCGAAAGCAAAGAGAGCTTCACTCCAAGTTTAAACGCAGCCAAAACCTCTCAGACAAACAGAAGCTAAACGATGTCAAAGTTAGCGTAAGGAGGGCTATGCGTGAAGCGTTCATTGAATTCGAAAGTAAAATTCTATGTACCGACTTGACAGAAAATCCTAGGAAGTTCTGGTCTTACGTTAAATCAGTAAGTGACTCGAAACAGCATATCCAGACACTTCGGGATGATGATGGCGTTGAAACAGAGGATGGCACGCGTAAAGCTGAAATACTAAACCCCTTTTTCCAAAGCTGTCTCACAGAAGAAGACCGCACTGCAGTTCCTTCTCTAAATCCTCGCACAAACGAAAAAATGGCTGACATCGAAATAAGTATCCAAGGAATAGAAAAGCAACTGGAATCACTCAACAGAGGAAAGTCCACTGGACCTGACGGGATACCAGTTCGATTCTACACAGAGTACGCGAAAGAACTTGCCCCCCTTCTAACAGCCGTGTACCGCAAGTCTCTAGAGGAACGGAAGGTTCCAAATGATTGGAAAAGAGCACAGGTAGTCCCAGTCTTCAAGAAGAGTCGTCGAGCAGCTGCGCAAAACTATAGACCTATATCTCTGACGTCGATCTGTTGTAGAATTTTAGAACATGTTTTTTGCTCGCGTATCATGTCGTTTTTGGAAACCTAGAATCTACTCTGTAGGAATCAACATGGATTCCGGAAACAGCGATCGTGTGGGACCCAACTCGCTTTATTTGTTCATGAGACCCAGAAAATATTAGATACAGGCTCCCAGGTAAATGCTATTTTCCTTCACTTCCGGAAGGCGTTCGATACAGTTCCGCACTGTCGCCTGACAAACAAAGTAAGTGCCTACGGAATATCAGATCAGCTGTGTGACTGGATTGAAGAGTTTTTAGCAAACAGAACACATAATGTTGTTATCAATGGAGAGACGTCTACAGACGTAAAAGTAACCTCTGGCGTGCCACAGGGGAGTGTTATGGGACCATTGATTTTCACAATATATATAAATGACCTAGTAGATAGTGTCGAAAGTTCCATGCGGCTTTTCGCGGATGATGCTGTGGTATACAGAGAAGTTGCAGCATTAAAAAATTGTAGCGAAATGCAGGAAGATCTGCAGCGGATAGGCACTGGTGCAGGGAGTGGAAACTGACCCTTAACATAGACAAATGTAATCTATTGCGAATACATAGTAAGAAGGATCCTTTATTGTATGATTATATGATAGCGGAACAAACACTGGCAGCAGTTACTTCTGTAAAATATCTGGGAGTATGCGTGCGGAACGATTTGAAGTGGAATGATCATATAAAATTAATTGTTGGTAAGGCGGGTACCAGGTTGAGATTCATTGGGAGAGTCCTTAGAAAATGTAGTCTATCAACAAAGGAGGTGGCTTACAAAACACTCGTTCGACCTATACTTGAGCATTGCTCATCAGAGTGGGATCCGTACGAGATCGGGTTGACGGAGGAGATAGAGAAGATCCAAAGAAGAGCGGCGCGTTTCGTCACAGGGTTATTTGGTAATCGTGATAGCGTTACGGAGATGTTTAGCGAACTCAAGTGGCAGACTCTGCAAGAGAGGCGCTCTGCATCGCGGTGTAGCTTGGTGTCCAGGTTTCGAGAGGGTGCGTTTCTGGATAAGGTATCGAATATATTGCTTCCCCCTACTTATACCTCCCGAGGAGATCACGACTGTAAAATTAGAGACATTCGAGCGCGCACGGAGGCTTTCCGGCAGTCGTTCTTCCCGCTAACCATACGCGACTGGAACAGGAAAGGGAGGCAATGACAGTGGGACGTAAAGTGCCCTCCGCCACACACCGTTGGGTGGCTTGCGGAGTATAAATGTAGATGTAGATGTATTCATTGCCATATATGGGCATGTTTGGAGTCGACGTTCGATGTGCCCTCTTCTACCGCGCGATCGTTGGATCCCACGCAGCGTTGAGCTGGAAGCCACCGTCTCTCTTCAGTGTGTTTGCGGTAATTTTTATTTCAATAGCTTCCTTTATTAAACTGTCCCAGAAGCCGTTAGTGCGAGCCACGACAGAGGTATCGTCAAATTTTATGTGATGACCGTTTTCTAACGCATGCTCAGCTAACGCGGATTTCAAAAATGGCTCTGAGCACTATGGGACTCAACTTCTGAGGTCATTAGTCCCCTAGAACTTAGAACTAGTTAAACCTAATTAACCTAAGGACATCACAAACATCCATGCCCGAGGCAGGATTCGAACCTGCGACCGTAGCGGTCTTGCGGTTCCAGACTGCAGCGCCTTTAACCGCACGGCCACTTCGGCCGGCAACGCAGATTTCTCTGGATAGCGTAGGCTATAATACCTCTCATGTTCTTTCCTGCGTTGTTCCACAGTGCGCACTGCTTGTCCGATGTACTTCTGTCCACACTCACAAGGTATTTCGTAGACTCCAGGTGTTCTGAGAACTACTGCGTCTTTAACTGGTCTCAGTAATTGACTGATTTTCGTTGTAGGCCTGAAAATTGATTTGATCCTGTGTCTTTCCCGACACAGAGCCAGAGAATCGCAGCAAAGTAAATTTCTTTTCCTGCTCTTCGTTGGTGGTCTTATTCCTTATATTTCCCAGAAATCACTTCTCTCACTTGATGGGCGCTGTAGCCGTTATTTCTGAAAACCTTGCGTAGGTGGCTCGGTTCACGGGGCAGGTTATCTTCGTCTGATATTACTCTTGCACGATGCACCAATGTTTGTAATACTGTGCGCTTCTGTGCAATTGACG
The DNA here is from genome assembly GCF_021461395.2 of Schistocerca americana. NCBI lineage: Eukaryota > Metazoa > Arthropoda > Insecta > Orthoptera > Acrididae > Schistocerca > Schistocerca americana. The sequence continues at coordinate 419,157,496 of NC_060121.1, read as the reverse complement.
CGGTTGGAAATCCGATAACATTTTATTCAAATCTATTGGCTTTTCATAATTCACTTGTGTCTATTATCTTTGCGATAAATCTAAGATTTGGATGATTTTACGTAGGTATTTCGATTTAGAAAATTGAGTTTTCTTGCTTGATTGAGCCACTAAAATATAGTCGTCCATGTACCGTAAAGATTCTTTCATTTATTGTGCCTTCGTATGTAAAATTTGGAAATGAGTTCCAGTTGGAATTCGATTGGATTGTTGGAGAAAGTGGTTAACTTCTTGTCTGTCCTCGCAAAAGCTTAGCCATTTCTATACAGCTTCTCCGTCAACTATGAAGTTAGGTAATTGTAACGATATAGTCTCGACGTATTTTTACTATTATTCATCACAGGTCGTGCAAATAGATGTAATTATAACATAGGATCATGTGAAGTCGTTTATTTCTTCTTTTTCATTTTAGTAAATGTCACAAAGATAGTAGTAAATTCTTACAACAGATAGTAGTAAATTCTTACAACAGATAGTAGTAAATTCGTATACCATGCGGCGCCAGCACTACCCCACAGGAGGAACGTGCTTAAACTTAGAAATCATTAGTAATAAAAATATATCTATTGCTAAACAACAATTAACCACCCCGACAGCCGCGCGGGTTAGCACGTCGCTTACGGGATTCGGGGAGGAGCGCCAGTCTGGGATCGAATCCGCCAAGCGGACGAGGACCGGTGTGCCGGAAAACCTGGAAGTGGTTTTTAGACAATTTCCCACATCCCATTAGGTGAATACTGCATTTTCCACGCCTCGCCCCACTCGATTCGCAAACATTTCGAACGCGTTCACACGGGCTAGCACTATACGCATATTGAAAAATCCATTCCGGGGGGGAAACGGGTAATGTGATGTGATGTGATGTGATGTGATGTGATGTGATGTGATGTGATGTGATGTGATGTGATGTGATGTGATGTGATGTGATGTAAGGGGGGGGGGGCGGCATCTGGCCACTCTCTTCCGCTAACATTGTCAAATCCGTATTAATATGTTGACCCCCGGCAGATACGAGATAAGACCAACAAAAAGAAGAAATTTCAAATGGTCGTAGAACTGAAACGGTACGTTTGTGGACATAGGTTGCAATTCAGGCTATCATCTACTCACTCCCCTCTACAATCCCTAGAAGTTCGCAACGGAAATTTCCGAACATCGTGTAGAAGAATGGTTCAAATGGCTCCGAGCACTGTGGGACTTAACATCTATGGTCATCAGTCCCCTAGAACTTAGAACTACTTAAACCTAACTAACCTAAGGACATTATACAACACCCAGTCATCACGACGCAGAGAAAATCCCTGACCCCGCCGGGAATCGAACCCGGGAACCCGGGCGCGGGAAGCGAGAACGCTACCGCACGACCATGAGCTGCGGACCCAGCGTGTAGAAACTGGTCATGGCATACACCGTCCACAGCAATGATTACACTATGCAAACACATCGGTAAAATCCAATTAGGATATCAAACATTCCGAACATATGAGTTGACAGTAGTAGGAGGTTTTCAACTTTTTTTTGATATGCTAATCGGATTTTTGCCTGTAAACACGTACAGGTGATCATTTTTACTGACGGGGTGTGTTGCGAACAGTTTCTGTAATTTAAAGATGTCTACCACAGACAAAAATCGTCACTGAAATTTGTAAATAAATACAGCCGCAACCACGAATGTATTTTTATCTCCAGTACGTATTATTTTGAAGAACCGTTGTGGGGGATCAAAGTTAAAAGGAAGGTCAGCGTTGGTCGTAATATTGATGTTTTATTGATAGCAGAATCGATTTTCGATCACATAGCGATCACAAGTTATTGTGATCGCTTCTCAGTTTTGGTTATTGATAACTTGATTACCAGTGTCTGAGTTTAATGTGTACAGCACCGAAGATGATCACTATGTGATCGAAAATCGATTCTGCTATCAATAAAACATCAATATTACGATCAACGCTGACCTTCCTTTTAATTTAACATATATGGTCGTTGTGCACACAGCACTCCGTGGAGTCACCGATCAATATAATGAGGGATATTTTTAATTGTTTTGATGGTGGTAGATAGCTATCACCTTGCACGAGCAAATGACTAGGCGGCGTTGCCGATGCGCACTGCCTGACAGAAATACGCGAGAGGCGCCTGGGGCAGGTAGAGGCGGCAGGTGGCGCTGGGCAGGTGGTGCGGCTACGCTTGGCAACCTCGCCGCGGTGCGACTGCACCAGCTCCAGCTCCAGCTCCAGCCAGCGCCGGCATTCCGGCGGACCCCGCCAGAAAGGGAAGGCGAGGCAAGGGTTACTGCTCCAGCCGCGGCTGCGGCGCTTTTTACTGCCGCCGCCTCGCCGCCTGCAGCGCGGGATGGGGGCGCGCTGCCAGCTGGCTCCTCTCTCACCGTGCACGCGCCCCCCCCCCCCCCCCCCTCTGCTGTCGATTCCGCTGTCCTTGCTGTTAGCCGGCCTCCCTACTCAACGCGGCTGTTTGCACTTGCTCATCTCTGCGAACAAACAGTGATCATTTGCCTCTGCACGGACAAAACAAAATATTGAAACTTTCTGGCAGATTAAAACTGTGTGCCGGACTGGGACTCGAAGCTGGGACCTTTGCCTATCGCGGACAAGCGCATTACCGACTGAGCTGTTCAGGCACGACTCACGACACGCCCTCACAGCTTTACTTCCACCAGTACCTCATTTCCCACTTTCCAGACCGGATCGCGGGTTGTACTTGATAGTGGGATAGTTCAGTCGGTAGAGGACTTGTTCGTGGAAGGCAAGGGTCCCAGGTTCGAGTTACAGTCCGATTCACAGTTCTAATATGGTAGAATGTATCTACTCGGCGCAAATTCCGCTGCAGAGTGAAAATTCACTCTGGAAATAATCTCCTCCCGCCCCTCTTCCCTGGGGCTAAGCCATGCCTCCGCAATGTCCTTTCTTCCAGCAATGCTAGTCCCGAAAGGTATGTACTAGCACATCCGTGAAATTTGGAAGATAGAATGTGAAGTACTGGCGGAATAAGAACTGTGAGGGCGGTTCGTACTTGGATACCTCAGGCAGTAGACGACTTGCCGGCGAAAGGGAAAGGTCGCAGCTTCGAATCCCTGTCCAGCACACAATGAGACAGGAAGTTTCAGATCAGCGTACGTGGTGCTAGAGAGTGAAAATTCATTCTGGGAACAAAATTTTACTGCACCTGAGCTGCATGTAGTCGTTGTTGTCGTTCTTGTCATCTCTTCTGAAAACTAAACAAAACTAAAATATTTATGCATACTATTAATGAGAGCAATAGAAGATTGAAAACATCCATTCAAGAAAATATTTCTTCTTTATGTATTTTAATTGATACTAGACAACTACAGAAGGCCTTGAATAGTAACATCCAGGTTAAGTAAGAATTGCGTTCTAATTTTATTTCCAAAATACGGTATCTTTAATCTTCCACAAAAAAATAAGAAAACGAAATGGTGAAAATAGAATCACACAGGAATGGATGGAGTGTGTGTGTGTGTGTGTGTGTGTGTGTGTGTGTGTGTGTGTGTGCGTATGAGAGAGAGAGAGAGAGGGGGGGGAGGGAGAGAGAGAGAGAGAGAGAGAGAGAGAGACACAGACTACGCCATTTAATCACTACCACCTAAATTATGAAACTGCGGTGCTTCGTCGTTCTGAAATGTGATCAACCCCAGTCCCAATAAGGATAATATAATTTCATCGTAATGCTAACCAGACGTGTTTCAAAGATATGTACCACGACAGAGCGGGGATGGGTATCGCGACACAGCCAGTCAATGCATTTGATACACATCGATGAGCCGAAGCATTGTGAATACTGCCTGCAGGCGTTGCAGTGACGTGACTCGATTACGGAAGTATAGAAGCGGAGCAGAGGTGAGTAGTTCATCATTATAGAGAGAACACGGGCCGAATAGGGGAAAACCACTGACATAAGCGACTTTGACAAAGAGCATATTGTTATGGCCCAGCAACTGGGAACGATCAACTCGGGAACGGTCTGTTCCCGTGCTACTGTCGCAAGCATATACGGAAAGTGTTTGAAGGAAGGTAGAACCAGAGTAGACGACAGGGTGTTGTACATCCACCCCTCATCACAGAATGACTTTTCCCACTCCATCAGGTGACAGGAGGGTTACCCGCTCTGAAAAACAGGATAGGTGGCGGAATGTGGTAGATCTGACGACAGAAGGCAACGCTGGTGCAGGCACAAGAGTTTCGCAGCGCATTTTTTAAAATGGTGCTCCTCAGCTTGCAACCCCTACTTCTAGATCCTAAGTCCTCGTCAGTTACGATTGCAGTGGACACGTACTACAAATCCAAGGAAACGCGCGGCGTGGTCGGTCGTATGACGTTTCTTATTACCGGATATGCCATAATCCAGTCGAACGGCTTCTCAGAACATGTGCCGCCCCTCTCACGCAGGTACCTGTGGAAAATATAAAGCTGTGGGGAACAATAAACGAGGACTGTACGGGCCCTGTGGTAGTAATCGAAAATATCGTGACAGCAATGGACTATATGAACATTATTGTGGCCCTCCTGCATTCCATAGTAGTATCTTTTAGCAACGCAACTGCCCATGTCACTTTCCCAAATGATGCTAGTGGTTTGAGGAGCGTGATACTATACTCTCGTTGATGTATATTGACCACTAAATTTATCTGATCTGAACCCGATGGCTTACATCTGGAGTTATGTGGGGCACCAACTCCTCGTCTACAAACCAGCGGTCCTTATTTTAGGGAAAATGTGTGACCTGTCTGTAGACGCCTGGTGCCACACACCCCTAGAAACCTACCAAGGACTTGCCGAAGTAATGCTGTACCCAAATGTGGAACAACACGCAATCAGTCAGGAGTCATAATGTCTTGGCTCATCAGTCTGTTTGTTACACACACGTATTTGTCCTTAGTAGAGTTCATCGAAGAGAGTCGAAATTCCTAATATGCTCCACTTACTGGGCTTCTGACAGCCGTAAAACACAAAAGATCTGCACGTAACTAAAATCTTTTCGAAGATGATTTCATTACAAACTCAGATGAGGGCAGGGATGTGGAAGGAAGTCGGCCGTGTTCACTTCAAAGGAAACATCCTGTCATTCATCTTCAATAACATGCGAAAACACTGGTTGTCAATGACGATTGAAACACCGCTCTGTTCGAATCTGAGTCCAGTGTGCTACCTGCCGTTCGACCTCACGGCGTACCAATCGGAGAAGTGCGATGTCCATCACCACTGGAGTTTGCAACTTCCCTCCGCCCTGAGGTCTGCACTCTCAAAAATATTCGTTGTTTGTTAAAATTAAGGCTGTTGGTCCGGCACTATTATGTGGTTCGTAGTGAATTCCAGGTACTTATTTGGTGGTGTTGAAGATGTTGGTGGCACTCTATCGGCAATGCCATCACTATCAGTTTCATTGGCCTTGAAAGTTTCTTCAGGGTATTCTGACCGAGCGAGGTGCCGTAGTAGTAAGATGCTATACCGGAATACAGTATTCTGGAGACCGGGGGTTCAGATCCCCGTCTTGCCCTCCAGTTTAACACTTACCGCGACCTCACTCTAGGTGAATATTGGGATGATTCCTTCGAAAAATCACGGCGGGTTTCCTCCCATATCCTTAACCAAACAGGGCTTGTGTTCTAACTCTAACGAACTCGTCGTAAGGGGGACGTTAAATCGCTGTCTTCCTTTCAGTGTCTTCTGCGAAGTCTCCAACTACCACGTCTTGCTGACAACAATATCCCTTTCACATCTTAATACATAGCGTTGCAAATCACTACAGAGTATGATATTAGTTACTTGATCTGGGTCAGCTGACATCAAGAGAATTTTTTAAATATTAAAGATCACCATTACCATTCAAACCATCTCTTAAATCGACGTATAAAATAACTGCGAATATAGGTAGACTTACATACTAAAATACAAAAAAAGAGTTTGTAACAGGGAACGAAAAGCATCCATATCTGGGATCACTAGCGTACATCAGTATGATGGCACTCCAACCAGAGGTAACAGGTTTGAATTTAGGGGACTGAAAGAAATTTTCTGTACTTTTCCTAAATCATGGTGGGGGAAGGTTTTTATAACTAGACTGAGCGAAGATCTCATTAAATGCAGGAGTACCTCAAGGACTAAGGACAATGGACAGTAGTGAAGTTGATACATCTGTCGGAAGGGGGCGTTTGGCTATGACTCTCTTGTTTGACGCTGTTCTAGAGGAGCAGGCAATAACCACACTTTAGGCGTCAACATTTTTCTCTTTCGAAGTCAAGTCAATGACATCATTGCTCTGTGATGAAAGCCACCTACATTTGACAGTAACACTATCACAAAACAAGGTGCTAAAGTGTGAGGATACTATAACAATAATGCGGCTGAACCAGTCACATGAAAACTTTCAAGCTTAAGCCACTGAACCTACGACAAAAAAGCTATGTGATCAGGTGGCTGTACCTAACTCACGAACCGAAGGAGGCGACACAGTGGTAAGACAGTGTTCTGGCCATCGAGAGAATGGTAGTTAAAATCAACACCAATTCATCGAAATAGGTTTTCCATAACTACACACAATTTCGTCAGACCGATGCTAGGATAGATCCTTTGAAAAGGAAGCGAGTGACTCCCTTCCGTACCCTTCCACAACCCGAGCTTGTGTTACGTCTCTAATGGCCTTCTCGTAGTCAAGATTTTAAATCCCATGCTCCTTCCTTTTCTACATCTCAATGTCTCTCATACAATAGTCTTCAGAGCACAAATTTGAAGTTTACACGTTCTTCTTGTCAGAATATAAAAGACATCCTGAAGTAAGTACACCACACCTATTTCAAATTGTTCTCCTGCTAATGTAGTAAGCATTCATCAGCGGAAGTACGAAGGTCGGACCAAAATTACGTCATCAAATCAAAGCTTACAAGGAGGAAGTACGACGCTGGCAAATAGTGATGTCTCCAACTGAATCGACTAGTGCTTCATTTGTAGCCGTTATTGTTCTCACCTTAAACGACACTCTGACTGAGCAGCTAGGTAGGAGATCAAGGTAGCTCTCTCTACTTTGATCTGTCACTGACAAGAGAAGCCTTCACTGTCTCTCAGCCTGCAAGATCCGGACAATCACAGAGGGTGGGATTATTGGTAGTTGGGACCTTCAATGTTAGGCGTGTTATGGAGCCCCTTAAGGAAATGGTGGTGGTGGTGGTTAGTGTTTAACGTCCCGTCGACAACGAGGTCATTAGAGACGGAGCGCAAGCTCGGGTTAGGGAAGGATTGGGAAGGAAATCGGCCGTGCCCTTTTAAAGGAACCATCCCGGCATTTGCCTGAAACGATTTAGGGAAATCACGGAAAACCTAAATCAGGATGGCCGGAGACGGGATTGAACCGTCGTCCTCCCGAATGCGAGTCCAGTGTGCTAACCACTGCGCCACCTCGCTCGGTATCTTAAGGAAATGGCTGCCAAGAAGGGGAAGAAAGCCAATGTGCACTCCTTATACATACCGGGAGGAGTCTGTACCAGACGTGGAACGGCTCCTCCCGGATGCCATGAAGAGCACAGGGTGCAGCCCACTGCAGGTGGTGGCTGACGTCTGTATCAATGAAGTGTGTCACTTTGGATCGGAAGAGATTCTTTCTGGTTTCGAGCGGCTAACGGAAGTGGTAAAGGCTGCCAGTCGTGCTTGTGAGATGAAAGCAGAGCTCACATTTGCAACATAGTTGACAGGACCGATTGCGGACCTCTGATGCAGAGCCGAGTGGAGGGTCTGAATCAGAGACTCATACGGTTCTGTGACCTTGTAGGTTGCAGATTTCCCGACTTGCACCATAGGCTGTTTGGGTTTCGGGTTTTGCTGGATAGGTCAGGAGTCCACTATACGCGGGAGGCGGCTACACGGGTAGCAGGGGCTGTGTGGGGTGGACTCAGCGGTTTTCTAGGTTAGAGGGTCTCTGTGAAACACAGAAAGGGCTTCAGCCTCAATGGGTGCAGGCCGAGCATAGGAAGAACGTAGATACAGGAACTGTCGGTGTAAAAGTTGTAAATTGTCGTAGCTGTGTTGGGAAAGTACCAGAGCTCCAAGCGCTGATAAAAAGCACTGATGGTCAAATAGTTATAGACACTAAAAGTTGGCCAAAGCCGGAGATAAGTTCAGATGAAATTTTTACGGAGAACCTAACGGTGTTCCGAAAGGATAGGCTAAACACAGTTGGCAGTGGTGTGTTTGTTGCTATTAGAAGCAGTTAATCTTGTCGCGAAATTGAAGCAGAAAGTTTCTGTGAATTGATATGGGCAGAGATCATTCTTGGGAACCGGAATAAAATAATAGTAGAATCATTTTACCAGCCTCCCAAATCAGATGATACAGTTGCTGAAAGGTTCAAAGAAAACTTTAATTTCAAACACATACCCGACTCATGCAGCTATAGTTAGTTCAAATGGTTCAAATGGCTCTGAGCACTATGGGACTTAACTGCTGAGGTCATCAGTCCCCTAGAACTTAGAACTACTTAAACCTAACTAACCTAAGGACATCACACTCATCCATGCCCAAGGCAGGATTCGAACCTGCGACCGTAGCGGTCGCGCCGTTCCAGACAGTAGCGCCTAGAACCGCTCGGCCACTACGGCCGGCAGTTATAGTTAGTGGTGACTTTAATTTACCCTCGATACGTTGGCGAAAATACATGTTTAATTCCGGAGGTACGCATAAAACATCACCCAAAGTTGTGCTAAATGCATTCTCTGAAAATTATTTCGAGCAATTAGTTCATGAACCCAAGCGAATAGTAAACAGTTGTGAAAACACACTTGACCTCTTAGTAATAAATAACACCTTCCTCCACTCCTTCCAAATTAACTATGTAAGTGTAGACCAGTTGTGGTTTGAATTCAAAAAAGTAGTATTGGCAGCAACTGAGAGATTTATACCAAATAAATTAACAAAAGACGGAGCTGATCCCCCTTGGTACACTAAACGGGTCAGAACACTGTTGCAGAAACAACGAAAAAAACATGCCAAATTTAAACGTACGCGAAATCTCTAAGACTGACGATCTTTTACAGAAGCTCGAAATTTATAGCGAGATGCTCTTGCAGCGCCTGCCGCTAGAGATGGCTGAGCATCACTGTGACGCTTTCAAAATGAAGCTGTAACGAATCGCGCTGCTCTCCTTTGGATCTTCTCTGTTTACTCAGTCAGTCCTATCTCATGGTGATCCCATACTGACGTGCAATACTGAAGTATATTGTTCGAAGGAGTGTTTTTTTTTAGCTTGTCGTAAAGGGTGTACGGCTCTCGCACTGGAGTCTCGACCTCCAAGTCGGCTGTTCTCTCTGTACATGATTTCTTTGTGGGGTTTGTGAAAGAATCCATATTTATGTCTTCCTTCCCTCAATTTCCAAGCTGCGTAGCGACAGCAATGAATGCAGTATCTCCAAACATGCTCACAAAGTATAAATTATGTGTCCCTTTGCAAGTCAGATCTGGAAGCTGGAGAGATCTGTAGAGATTGAATAAGAGTCTCTGACCGTTCTTTCCACCAAACTGTCGTCTTTATAAGATTTGTCCCCAGCGCAGAAGACAGCTCGTCTGTCGTGGGATCTTCTTCGTCGGAGGCTGATACGCTTTCAATTCGAACCTGTGATTGTGCTTTTTGCGGGATGCCACTTGCCCAGGTTAGTCTGTATCTACAAAGGGCAGATCTGTAGTAATTACAGTGATGGTAGTCGACACTTCTCATTAATGGGCCGCTTCCGCCGGAAGTTCGAATCTTGCCTCGGGCATGGGTGTGTGTGTTTTTCTTAGCATACGTTAGTTTAAGTAGTGTGTAAGTCTAGGGACCGATGACCTCAGCAGTTTGGTCCCTTAAGAATTCACACACATTTGAACATGTCATTTATGTATCCTGTTTGGTTATTATTCAAATATTCCCACATTTACACTGTCTTAAACGACATTCGACATAGCTTTATTAATTTATGGTAACTTTTCCAACCAACTTCTGAAATATGGTACACATGGCCGGCTCTCCAGTACGCACTAAACAGAGTGAGTATTACATATTCACAACTAAGTTACAGAACACAACACGTCCACCACAGAAGAACACCCGAAACAGAGTGACTATTACATATTCCATCTAAGTACGCATGATACTGACATACGTTTCCGACCATCCAGAACGTCCGAAACAGAGATGCGTGTCCGGCTCTGAAGAACACCCGAAACAGAGTGACTAGCGCAGCCGATGTACTTCGTCTCCCACTCGTACCAAAGCGACCCGAAGGTGTCCGAAGCACTTCGGTTGTAGTATCATTTCTCTTATGTTATTCAAAACTAGTGAAAGTTAACAAACAAAAACGATAGACTCGTTGGGTAACCAAGAGAGATTGTCATACTAGAAACTTGATTAAATAAAATGAAAAGTATATAAATAATTAATAAGAGAAGTTAAGGCGTTTTGTCACCTAGCACCCGAACGTGCCGACCAATCAGAAGCAAGCATCAATGGTCGGACTCTCCCACGGGACTGGTACATACTGTACCATCTATCGCTTGTACCTGACTCCACTTTTCTACCATATGCTACTTCATGTGTGTCAAGCTGCATCAAGGCGAGCTTCCAGGAAAAGAAAACACTGGCGGCTACAGCCAGGAACATCACAAAATGTATGGGACGAGTTTGAACATCGTCTGGTTAGAAGGCACGTTGAACGAGTGAAATGAAAACTTTGATCGTCAACGTTATTGTAAAAAGTACCCCAGATCTGCATGCGGATGCAGACCCTTACAAAATTTGATGGTTCTTACGAAAATGAAAACTTTGTATCATTGTGCGTAAGTTGAAATTCATCCCAAGTTTCCTTGTTCATTCACATAGAAGATTCAGTCTCGCGAAATCGGATGAACCTGTTTGAAAGACACTGTATTTAGAGCGATATGGCCACTGTCGGTTAGGTGCCGAGTATCGCTTGTGACGCGCAGCCGTGGCAGGCGCCTCCAGAGTTGGTCCAGCGGGCGAGGACTGCCTGTTGCCTGCTGCCTGCTGCCCGCCACGGCAGAGTCTCTGGCGAGCGGAGGGTTCCCGCCGCCGCCTCCGCCGCCGCCGCCGGGGCTGGAGTTTTTTTCTTACCATTATTATTTGTGTCTGAGGCGGCCGCCAGACGTACAGCGCAGCGCGCCTGGAATGCATCACACACCAGCTCACGCCGCCCTTTCCCTTTCGCTGGACCACACCACACCTCGCTGTACGAAAGTGATGTCCCAGCAGGGGGCTATATCCTGCCGCTGCAGTTTATCAGGGACTTCTGAAAGCCTCAGTCGCGAAACGCAAAGTACTGTCCTGTAGCGTTATTGTTGCCTGTTCATTACGTGAGGTGTCTGAGAACAGTGACATTCGAAAAAACCTGCTCCAATCAAATTAAGTACCACTGACACACCTAAGGATGACATTCCAACACTGAATTTAACATACTTCTCTCGATCACCAGTCGCAAATAGTATCTTCGAAAACGCACGACGTGATGACCCGGAAAAAACACAGTAGAGTATGCCGTTAAGAAGAAATGTATAGTTATCTTCATACTTCCGCGGTGTATGAAATAGTGAAACACAGGAATCTGTGAGAATCATATACAGCTTCTCATAGACGGTATTGTGCTACAGCAGACAGGGTAGATTGCCTTTATTAATTTACTGTAACATCTGCTTTCGGCAGAAATAGGCCCTCTTCAGATACAAAATTAGAATAAACAATTAAGTATTGACTATTCTCTAAGTTATTCAAACTGGAAGATCAAATTGTTTGCTGGACCGGGAGTCGAAGCCTTGACCTTTGCATTAGCAGGCAAGTGTTCTATCGATTTTGTTTCTAGACTCGCCTCATCGTCAATTTTTTTGTGTGTTACGGTGTTTACTTGTTGAGATTAAATAACTTTCTATTGGTAAATCAAAAATAGGATAACAAAAGGAAGTTGCCTCTGAAGTACGTTGTAGGACCCTTCTTTGCCGCATTAAATTATAAAAATTGCGCCGGCTGGTGTGGCCGAGCGGTTCTAGGTGCTTCAGTCTGGAACCGCGCTACCGCTATGGACGCAGGTTCGAATCCTGCCTCGGGCATGGATGTGTGTGATGTCCTTAGGTTAGTTAGGTTTAAGCAGTTCTAAGTACTAGGGGACTGATGACCCCAGATGTTAAGTCCCATAGTGCTCAGAGCCATTTGAACCATTATATAAAATTGCAAAATAAAACGAAAGAAGTCCCTTCTCCTTAAATCATCTTTAGCGGCGTGATGTTTTTTTCTCATTATAGGAGAAAAAACGTCTTAGTACGATAGCTCTTGCTCGAAAGAATACTTCCTTCTTCGTTAAAGTAATTTGTTCTGTGTGTGGCATTTTGAAGTTTTTCTCTTGCTTTAATCTTACCTACGTCTCATTGAATTAGTATCTCTGAGTTATTTAACCATCAGGTTTATTAATAGCATTTCGCCGTTCATTTCTGTGTTCGACTTTCCTCTCGAGAGCGATATGGGTGGTGCAGCTGGTATCGTCCATGATCTGGCCGACGTATTCTAGTCTCGGTCCAGCGGTTGTATTTTTCCGTTCTACTGCCCCTTCAATGATCAAATGGTTCAAATGGCTCTGAGCACTATGCGACTTAACTTCTGAGGTCATCAGTCGCCTAGAACTTAGAACTAATAAAACCTAACTAACCTAAGGACATCACACACATCCATGCCCGAGGCAGGATTCGAACCTGCGACCGTAGCGGTCACGCGGTTCCAGGCTGAAGCGCCTAGAACCTTCAATGATACTTTTAATGATATCATCACGTGTCAGGAGATGGTCGACCCATGTCTACTCTATGTTCGGTTACTGTTCCTCTACTCTTCGTTGATATCTTGTCTACCCAGAAAATCTTCAGCATTCTGCTGTAACACTACATCTAGAAGCCTGTTATTTTATGTTTTTCTGATTCTCCAAGTGTCCATGTTCCACTTCTGTGCAGCAGCACGCTCCAAACCAACGTTTTTATGACTTTTTCCTGAGATGTTTATCTATACTGCTGGATGTGAAAAGGCTTCCCCTCTTGTTAAAAGCAACGTTTGCCTGGTGGACTCGACTTACAATATCCTCCCTGGACCTTCCGTTTGACGTAATGTTACTCCCTCGGTAAGCAAGGGATTCGATGGTCTCCAGTCGCTCATTGTTAAGTGAGCATTGGGTAACGGTGTTTTGCCTGCTCACCACTAAGATTTTTGTTTCACCTTTATTATATTTTTTTACTACAGGAAAGCTAAGGGTGGTTTCCATCTGAGCCATCATCGCTTCTAATTGCTCTGCATCTTCACTTAATACTGCAATATCATCAGCAAATCTCAACATGTTTATTTTCTTACCATGAATCTTAATTCTTCCTATGTCTCCCAGTTTCTACCCAACTTCATCTATTGCCGTCTGAATGTATTTATTGAACAAGACAGGAGAGACTGAGCAGTCCTGACGCACCCCCTGCTTAATAATAGCTTCTTCTTGATGTTGTCCACATTTCACCACAGCCAGCTCTTCTCTATACAGTGTCTGCATTACTCTTCTGTCCTTATACTTTATGTCAATCTCTCTTAGCGACTTAAAAAACTGTCTCCAGTTTACCCTGTCGAATGTTTTCTGTAATTAGATGAAGGCAATATATGTCTCTTGACTCTTCTTTTAGTCTTGTCTCAAGAATTTATCGTAAGATTACTGCTTCTCTTATGTCCTATCAATTCTGTTCAGTACTTTCTCATTAGTTACATGGTCGACCCATCTAATTTTCAGCATTCTTCTCTAGCACCATATTCTGAAAGCTTCTGTTGTCTTTTTACCAAAACTGTTTGTCGTCCGTGTGGCCGCCCCCGTAGCTGAATGGTCAGCGTGACGGATTGTCAACCCTCTACGCACGGTCGGGGAATTTTCTCCACCCAGGGACTGGGTGTTGTGCTGTCCTCATCATCATCCTATCATCCTCTTCGACTGCAGGTCGCCGAAGTGGCGTCAGATTGAAATACCGGCACTCGGCGAACGGTATGCCCGACGGGCGGCCCTAGCCATACGATTAAAAACAAAAAAACAAAAAAAAAGTCCGTGTTTCGTTTCTATACACGGCCACACTCCAGAGAAATCTAACAGTTAAATCTACATTGATGTTAGCAAGTTTCTCTTCTTCAGAAATGCTTTTCGTACCATTCCGAGTCTACAATGTATGTCCTACCTCTTCAGCCATCATCAGTTATCTTGCTGCCGAAATAACAGACCTGATCTGCTACTTTAAGTGTCTCGTTTCCTAAATTGATTCCCTTGGCACCACCTATTTAATTCGGATTCATTCCCGTATTCTTGTTTTGCCTTTGCTGATGTTCATCTTTTATCTTCCTTTCAAGACACTGTCCATTCCATTCAACTGCTCTTCGAAGCCCTTTGTTGTCTCTGACAGAATTACAATGTCTTCGGCAAAATTCAAAGCTTTTGCTTCTTCTCCCTGAACTTCAATCCCTGTGCTTCACCCCTGCTACCTTCATAATTTCAAAGAGAGTATTCCAGTCAACATTGTCAAAAGCTTTCTGTAAGTCTACAAATACTAGAAACGTAGGTTTGCCTTTCCTTAATCTATTTTCTAAGATAAGTCGTAGGGTCAGTATTGCCTCACGTGTTCCAACATTTCTACGGAATCCAAACTGATCTTCCCCGAGGTCGGCTTCTACCAGTTTTTCCATTCGTCTGTAAAGAATTCGTGTTAGTATTTTGCAGCAGTGGCTTATTAAACTGATTGTTCGGTAATTTTCACATCTGTCAACACCTGCTTTCTTTGGATTTGGAATTATTATATTCTTCTTGAAGTCTGATGGTATTTCGCCTGTCTCATGCATCTTGCTCACTATATGGTAGGTTTCGTCAGGACTGGCTCTCCCGAGGCTGTCAGTACTTCTAATGGAGTGTTGTTTACTCCTGGGGCCTTGTTTCGACTTAGGTCTTTCAGTGCTCTGTCGAACTCCCATTCCATCTTCATCTACACCCTCTTCCATTTCCATAATATTATCGTCAAGTACATCGCCCTTGTATAGACCCTCTATATACTCCTTCCACCTTTCTGCTTTTCCTTCTTTGCTTAGAACTGGGTTTCCATCTGAGGTCTTGATATTTATGCAAGTGGTTCTCTTTTCACCAAAGGTCTCTTTAATTTTCCTGTAGGCAGTATCTATCTTACCCATCCCTGCTTACCCATTTTACACCTCCTGTCGATCTCATTTTTGAGACGTTTGTATTCCTTACTGCCTGCTTCATTTACTGCATTTTTATATTTTCTCCTTTCATTAATAAAATTCAATATCTCTTCTGTTCCTCAACGATTTATATTAGCCCTCGTCTTTTTACCTACTTGATCCTCTGCTACCTTCACTATTTCGTCTCTCAAAGCTACCCATTCTTCTTCTACTGTATTTCTTTCCCCCATTCTTGTCAATCGTTCCCTAATGCTCTCCCTGAAGCTCTCTACAACCTCTGGTTCTTTCAGTTTATCCAGGTCCCATCTCCTCAAATTCCCACCTCTTTGCAGTTTCTTCAGTTTTAATCTACAGTTCATAACCAATAGGTTGTGGTCAGAGTCCACATCTGCCTTACAATTTAAAATCTGGTTCCTGAATCTCTGTCTTACCATTATATAATCTATCTGAAACCTGTCAGTATCTCCTGGCTTCTTCCATGTATACAACCTTCTTTTATGATTCTTGAACCAAGTGTTTGCTATGATTAAGTTATGATCTGCGGCAAATTCTACCAGGCGGCTTCCTCTTTCATTTCTTACCCCCAATCCATATTCACCTACTACTTCTCTCCATTTTCCTACTATCGAATTTCAGTCACCCATGACTATTAAATTTTCGTCTCCCTTCACTATCTGAATAATTTCTTTCATCCCTTCATACATTTCATCAATCTGTTCGTCATCTGTGGAGCTAATTGGCATATAAACTTGTACTGCTGTGGTAGGCGTGGGCTTCATATCTATCTTGGCCACAATAATGCGTTCACTATGCTGTTTGTGGTAGCTTACCCGCATTCCTATTTTCCTATTCATTATTAAACCTACTTCTGCATTACCCCTATTTGATTTTGTATTTATAACCCTGTATTCACCTGACCAGACATCTTGTTCCTCCTGCCACCGAACTTCACTAAGTCCCACTGTATCTAACTTTAAACTATCCATTTCCCTTTTTAAATTTTCTAACCTACCTGCCCGATTAAGGGATCTGACATTCCACGCTCCGACCCGTAGAACGCCAGTTTTCTTTTTCCTGATAACAACGTCCTCTTGAGTAGTCCCCGCCCGGAGATCCGAATGGGGGACTATTTTACCTCCGGAATATTTTACCCAAGAGGACGCCATCATCATTTAACCACACAGTATAGCTGCATGCCCTCGGGAAAAATTATGGCTGTAGTTTCCCCTTGCTTTCAGCCGTTCTCAGCACCAGCACAGCAAGGCCGTTTTGGTTGGTGTTACAAGGCCAGATCAGTCAATCATCCAGACTGTTGCCCCTGCAACTACTGAAAAGGCTGCTGCCCCTCTTTCAGAAACCACACGTTTGTCTGGCCTCTCTACAGATACCCCTCCGTTGTGGTTGCACCTACGGCACGGCTATCTGTATCGCTGAGGCACACAAGCCTCCCGACCAGCGGCAAGGTGCATGGTTCATGGGGAGATATTGTTCCTATAAACAGAATTAATTTAATAATAATGGTATTTTAATGTTTATAGTGTTCCTATAAATATTAAAATACCTATTATTATTATTATTATTATTATTATTAAATTAATTCTGTTAGTTCAGCGTTGGTCTTGACCTTGTACAAGGAACTTTCTGGAGCTGCTTCAAACAAACAGGAAATAGTCTGCTGCGTCCTTGCCCGCCTCTCGTGGTCGTGCGGTAGCGTTCTCGCTTCCCACGCCCGGGTTCCCGGGTTCGATTCCCGGCGGGGTCAGGGATTTTCTCTGCCTCGTGATGGCTGGGTGTTGTGTGATGTCCTTAGGTTAGTTAGGTTTAAGTAGTTCTAAGTACTAGGGGACTGATGACCATAGATGTTAAGTCCCATAGTGCTCAGAGCCATTTGAACCATGTTTTTGCTGCGTCCTTGCCGCCTGTGGTCACAGTGCATTAACCGTGATGCGGCAAGAATGAACAGGAGAGTAACACGAGGCAGAGTGGAAGATTACCGTAAGATAGCATTAACACCTGAGTTGTATTTTGTAGTTGCCAAGTAGAAGAGAACGTTATCTAAAGAACTATGTAACAATGAAAATTTTCAATGAACGGCTTATCAGAAATACTCCACGGAATTTCTCTATATTTATACCCCTAATTACTGCCTGCATACTTCCATGTCTTCAGCATCTTTACTTCCGCATATACCGCACTGAGCAAGGGGCATAGTGGTTAGCGCAGTGGACACGTTGTCGAGAGAACGGCGGTTCAAATCCCTGGGCGGCCTTTCGTGTTAAGGTTCCCCGTCATTTCTCTAAATCGCACCAGACAAATTCCTGAATGTTCCTTTGAAAGAACACGGCCGATTTCTTCCAAATCTCTCCCTGGTTCGTGCTTGTGCTCCGTCTCTCGCAGTCGACAGGATCTTAAACTCTAATCTTCCTTTCTTCTTCCTTTCGCATACAGCACTACAGTTTGGTGGTAAGTGACAACTAACTAAAATCATTCGAAGCACATTTGAACCACACTGCTATCTTGTTTCAGCAGATCTCAGTATAGAAAATGTATGTCCGCCTAATCTACCTCAGTACTCCCTGTACCACCGAACAGCGTCTTGCTGAGAGACCATGGTCTACTCGAATCAGTTTCACCCATCCGATTTCATTTCGCGGGTGGTATGCGTAAATAAAGCTTGTCGGTACCATCCGTACACGACTGAATGTCTCTAACTTTACTGTTGTTTCATTATATGAGATATGTGTTGGATGAAGTAATAACTTCATTGATTCATATTGCGAGACTAACGCTTTCTACGATGCGCAGCCATTTTGATGTTTGAAATTTTTTTTTCTCGCTAGTTAAACAAACCCTTGACAGATTGCGCGGTTGTCGTCATTGAACCTATCCGTTCATTTATTTTGGTTTGCATATTGGTGAACAGTAGAGAAGAACTTATTAAAAGAGTGCTTTTTACGCGTCCCCCTTCGGGTATGAATGAGATATTCATAGTATTCTTCATCTAAGTTTCAGTATAGCATCTATCCTTAAGCTAGATTAATGCTGGCGTTTCACCTTAAATAGCTCCGTACAGAAGTTGGCATGTATCTCGCAATTGCGGTTGGTTCAGTGAGTTATCGTCTGTCGTATCCTCAAACTGTACGGAGTATTTTCGTCTATTTGCACGCATGATATTACATTAACTTATGCTGAATGTGAACTGCTAGTCTCTGTCAAATAAATGGTTCAAATGGCTCTGAGCGCTATGGGACTCAACATCTGTGGTCATCAGTCCCTTAGAACTTAGATCTACTTAAACCTAACTAACCTAAGGACATCACACAACACCCAGTCATCACGAGGCAGAGAAAATCCCTGACCCCGCCGGGAATCGAACCCGGGAACCCGGGCGCGGGAAGCGAGAACGCTACCGTACGACCACGAGCTGCGGACTGTCTCTGTCAGATAACGTTGACCATCTGCAGTTCCTCCTGCATTTACTAACAATTTTTGAACGACGTCATCCCCTTGTTCACATCTACGAGACCACTTATTGTAGAAGCTATGCATGTAGAAAAGAGAGACATTGCTTACACTGTGTCATCGGAGCCAGCGGCTCGTTTCCGTCCGTCGTTCATTGCATCACACAGCAGTGGAAGTATGGTTGGGGAAAAAAAAAAGAATCCTGCCACGTGGGGTAGCCGCACGGTTTAGGGCGCCTTGTCACGGTTCGCGCGGCTCCCGCACAGTCGGGGGCTCGAGTCCTCCTTCGGGTATGGGCGTGTGTTGTCCTTAGCGTAAGTTAGTTTAAGTAGTGTGTAAGTCTAGGGACCGATGACCTCAGCTGTTTGGTTCTATATGAATTTAAACAAATTTCGAAATAAATTCCGTGCATTTAGAGCTGATGACTGAATTACTCAGTGAACCAAACCATGTGAGCCTATGAAATCGTGTTCATAATAAGACACTGTAATATATAGTGGAGGTCCTATGGTTCACTTTTTCACAAAAGTATTTGTTTCAGTGATTGTCCTAAGCAGATAAAGTAATTTTGGCCCTCCGTCTCCACTGAGACGCGCGGTATCTCAGGAGCAGTTCAGTTTGCGAGATATCGGGCCTAGTGGCCTACTGGTAAAGCGCGTGCTTGAAAATCGAGGGAGAGGGTATTTTAGCAAAGTAAACCTTAAACCTCCCGTTTATAGGACAGGAAGCGTTAAAAACTAGTTTGCCGAATATTAAGGAAAATTTCTGAAATGAGTGGACCACCACTTTTGTTTGGTATGAACCCAGTCACGCATGTGTGGGCTATGGAACAAAGAAACATACACGCCGTTCGTTGGTTTGTGAAAAATTTTGATAACTGCGTTCGAAATGATTTTTTTTGTAGTGCGGTATCAACACAGGGATACAAAACAAAATAATCCGTTATTTAAACTTTCTATCGCTAATGGGGCCGGAGGTAGCGCAAACATGTGATTAATTAGGGATAATAAATTGCACCAAACTGCAATTTAATACTCTTAATTTTATTATACGACGGTAAATTTCGAGGCTTCTAGCCACTTTATTAGATTTTACTCATACATGCTTGTATGCAGCATGTTCATTTTAGGACAATGTCTGACATAAATTATCATGTAAGTTATGTCTTACTCATCGTTAAAATTGTAAGCACTTAATGTCTGATGCATATTTAATTGAGGTGGACAGTACCGATTTCACGTAGTGAGTGTTTGACGTTTTGAGTCTGTATGCTAGCCAATACGCTGTGGCTTGGTATGCTCAGTAGAACAGACAGAGTTGGGCCATAATGTAGGTCGGATCTGATATTTGTTTACATACATACTTCATGTAACTGTACAATTTTTCAACATAAAACAGACTTATTTACATCAAGTAGCACACAAAAAAGTATTTATTATTCGTCACATTTGAAAGTTTTAGGTTTTTTATCACAGTTATAGACTAGAGATACAGCACAATCACCAACAACAGTTTGATCGCCTTCTTACTTTTTCTGTTCGTCTTCTTCTTGTATCTGTAGTTACAGCATGTTGCCAAAGCTTTCCGTTTATTTGGCATATATCGTTATTTTTCACAGTTCATTTCCAGTTTATGATAAATAGTCGAAGTACGTTGCTACTCGGTGACATTTTGTAGCGCTGTTGCCTGGAACATGGTCATCAGCTCTGAGCACTATGGGACTTAATTTCTGAGGCCATCAGCTCCCTAGAACTTAGAACTACCTAAACCTAACTAACCTAAGGACATCACACACATCCATGCCCGAGGTAGGATTCGAACCTGCAACGGAACATGGTCATCAAAGTACCTCAGATGTTGACAATATACTAACCGTGTCCAAGATGCAGTGGAGCAAAACATCAACAAAAGGCTTTGACGACTTGGGAACTTCGGTATCATTGGATGCAGCTGATTAGGCATTGGAGGCAACATCGGCCATGGGCTACTTGAAGGAAACACTGCAATGTTGGAACAAACAGCTGAAATACTGGAAAACCTATATGAAGATGAATCATTGAGCTACGAGTTGATTGTGACAATCATTCCGACACTTCGCATGGTAAACGTGGAATTCGTAACTATTTCTGTAGTTAGTTTCTGTGCCATTTAAACTAATTAAATAATTAATTAAAATAATTTAAACTAATTATGTATTATACCAAACAAATATGAGTTTCAGTTACTCTTATTTTCATTCGTTTCTCTTATAGAAGTCCTATCTTATTTACCCACATTCCTTCCAAATTCGTTTAGTGAACAAAATACGAGCTTACTATGTATCTCTCCATATTTGTTACTTGCTGAGTACCTGGCTTTGTCCTGATATGTATTTATTTCCACTCTGTTAGCCCATCTCTCTGTTTACCTTCCTCATCCCCCACTCCCTGTCCATCTCCTCCTGCCCCTCTGTGTATCCATCTGCTACTCTCTCTCTCTCTCTCTCTCTCTCTCTCTCTCTCTCTCTCTCTCTCTCTCTCTCCTCTCTCTCCACCCATTACCTCCTCCTCCTCTCTCCCTGTCCACCTCCTCCTTCTCCTCCTCTTTCCTTTCTTTTTCCATTTCATCTTTCCACCTCTCCCTATGCAGCTCCTCCTCTTTCCTCTCTCCGTCTCCTCCTCCCTCCCTCCCACCATCCTTCCCTCATATCTCATGAACTATGTGTCGTACAATGATATAATTTGGTGGGTACATGCTACGTCATATGTGCAAATTGGCTGCTAAACGTGTTGCGAATAGAGTTAGTAGAAGAGTATAAATAAATTTAAACTTCATGACATCATGCCTGATGCGACAGTTTTACTGTGTGAACAGCAGAAGTGAAGCAAGCGATAAACGCTTCTGTTTTCCTCATTTTGTGGAGGTTGTCAGTGAAAAAAGATTTCGTAAGGGTTTGTATGATGTGTCAAGTTCGTTGCAAGTGATTAAGTGCTCTCGTTCCCAGTTACTGGATTAATAAAATCTGGGCATTCGCGCGTCGTGACGTACACTTCTGTTTCACCCCCATCTCACCCCTTTGATAGGTAACTGGTTCTCACCGCCACAGCGGTTCTTTCCAGATAGAAAGTGATATGTGTACGCAGTTGACTGAAATCGGTCCAGTGATTTCGGATTTGGTGTGGAACCCATAGATACATTCGTAGTTGCATGCATACATTTTTGTAATATATATGAATATATTTTGACGCACATTGCTATCCTGAGTGAAAGTGAAGAAGAATTAAATGATCTGCTGAACGGAATGATCAGTCTAATGAGTACACAGTATGGTTTGAGAGTAAATCGGAGAAAGACGAAGGTAATGAGAAGTAGTAGAAATGAGAACAGCGAGAAACTTAACATCAGGATTGATGGTCACGAAGTCAATGAAGTTAAGGAATTCTGCTACCTAGACAGTAAAATAACCAATGACGGACGGAGCAAGGAGGACATCAAAAGCAGACTCGCTATGGCAAAAAAGGCATTTCTGGCCAAGAGAAGTCTACTAATATCAAATACCGGCCTTAATTTGAGGAAGAAATTTCTGAGGATGTACGTCTGGAGTACAGCATTGTATGGTAGTGAAACATGGACTGTGGGAAAACCGGAACAGAAGAGAATCGAAGCATTTGAGATGTGGTGCTACAGACGAATGTTGAAAATTAGGTGGACTGATAAGGTAAGGAATGAGAAGGTTCTACGCAGAATCGGAGAGGAAAAGAAAATGTGGAAAACACTGATAAGGAGAAGGGACAGGATGATAGGACATCTGCTAAGCCATGAGGGAATGACTTCCATGGTACTAGAGGGAGCTGTAGAGGGCAAAAACTGTAGAGGAAGACAGAGATTGGAATACGTCAAATAATTGAGGACGTAGGTTGCAAGTGCTACTCTGAGTTGAAGAGGTTAGCACAGGAAAGGAATTCGTGGCGGGCCGCATCAAACCAGTCAGTAGACTGATGACCAAAAAAAAAAAAAAAGGCCTATACGGTGCCCCAAGCTATACTCAAGCTATTTACGGAAACCCCATGAAAATTCGTCTTATGGGTTCGAAGATTAGCGTGTTCAAAAGAGACAGACAGACATGACGGTTTCACGGATTTATTATTAGTGTAGAAGTGGCCAGTTCTTACAGACAGAATTCAATATGTCGTTTCAAACGAAACAATTTTAATAGATATAGAGCTAATTTCGGGAGTACCCCAAGAGAATATTATAGGGCAACTATTGTCTTCAGTAGATATTAGTGATACAATAGATAGCGTTGGAGTGCCGTGAGGCTATTCTCAGACAATGGTGCTGTTCTTCCGATCTTTCTAAGAACAACGCAGGAAGAACTGCAGAGGATCGACGACCCTCAACGTAAATCGATGCAACATACTGCGAGTAAAGGGGAGAAGATGGTTCAAATGGCTCTAAGCACTGTGGGACTTAACATCTGAGGTCATCAGTCCCCTAGACGTAGAACTATCTGAACCTAACTAACCTAAGCACATTAAACACATCCATACCCGAGGCAGGATTCGAATCTGCGACCGTAGCAGCCGCGTGGTTCCGGAATGAAGCACCTTGAACCGCTCAGCCACAGAGGCCGGCAAATGGGAGAAGAGATCCACTACAATTCGATTACACTGTTAGCGACAAATGACTGGAATCAGTAACTGTCGTAAAATATATAGGAGTAACTGTCCGGAGTGACGTAAAGTTGAATGACCTCATGAAACAAATTGTGGGAAAAGTAGACACCAGGCTGAAATTTGTTGAAAGAATGTTATGAAAATATAATAATATAATTCATCCACGGAAGGAGTGGCTTAGAAAAACTTGTTCGTTATGCTCTTAAGTATTGCTAATTATCTAGGATCCCTACCAATCTGGATTAATACAAGGGACAGCGAAGCGATGCGTTTCGTCACGGGACCGCCTAGTCGTCGCGAGAGCGTTGCGGAGATGCTCCAGCGGCTGACGCTTCGACAGAGACCTTGTCTACCACACCCCAGGAACTCTCGGGCGGTATTATGCTCCCTCCCAATTACGTGTCGCGAGAGGCCACGTCAGAGAAAATCAGAGAACTTAGAGCTCATATGGAGTTTTACTGACTGCCCATTCGTGAATGGAATAGGGAAGGGGTGAAAATAGCAGCACTACCTTCTGCCACACACCGCAAGGTGGCTTGCAGAATTTAGATGCAGATGTAGGACAACCTCACGTTTTGTATGCGAGGCGACGGAACAAAATGAGACGGAATCCGCATGGCCTCCACTGCTTGCAGCCTTCACTCGATCGGTGATTACAAAATCCAAGTTGATACCAACAGAGGAGTTGCTCGACCTCCGAAAACATTCTTCATAGTAACTGAGCGATATGGCTCTAGTAACTCAGGCAGTGGACAAGTAATCGGGCGAAGCGAGCATCAAATACATACAGGAACATCCAACTTTGTTTTCAGTAGTTGGCTAGATCACATAAGGTGAATGGATGGTTCTAGGCCATAGCATATTCCGTGCTATATCTTTGGGGAACCCGAGCTTGTACTAACCGTTCAGACTAAAACTCCCTCGTGGGTGATAAGCACACCGGACAAAAAGTTAGTCACCCCAGGAGACATCACGATATTTCGGTGTAACACTGCCTCTAGTCTTTATAACGGCCTCCATTCTGCGAGGAAGAGAGTCCACGCGTTTCTTCAGATAGGCCATGTCAGAGTCTGCTCCCATAGGCAGGTTGTAAGCGCAACAGACACTCAGGCAAGGGACTCTGTTTCGATTGTATTTACTGGAATTGAATTTTTCCTTGGTGGAAGGACTGGACGAGGAGCTACGTGACTGAAAGGTAGCGGCCACAAGGTCTAAACGTCGACAACGACCGGGAGTGCGGTGTGCCCCTCAATACCGCATCCAATGGCGAGGGCCTGAGAAAGACACGGCGGTCGGTAGGCCATCGCATGGTCCTTAGAGCCCGACCGCGGTGTTTGCTCTTTGTTTGGGCCATATCAAGTTTGAGCTTAAAAATGAAGATGAACAGTCACAACTGCAATAAAATTATTTTTTACATATACATAATGATGTTACCGGTCTGCTTTAGACCATCTTCAGGCCTACCACCATGATGGTAGACGGTGGTGCTGAACGGACCAGGTGCAATGATCCCAAGAACACTAACTTAGCAGTGGTGGTAGGTCTGAAGATGGGGCTGTTCACGTTCACTTTTAAGTTAAAAAAAAAACAAAAGGAAAAAACGCAGTGAACTACTGCGCGTTGTCCGATTCCAAAAGTCCATTACATGCAGTTCCCTCTGCAATGGTCTCTCGGGAACTGGTTTAGATGAACCTGCATTCTCTGAGAGCAGCTGTTTTGCTTCAAAACCCGGTCAGAATAGAAAACAAAAGATGCACGTTTCGACTTTTGTCCCTCGAAATCTTTTATAGATTGCGCTGGCGCATACTACCCCAGTGCTGCGGTGTCACTCCAGTCTCAGGTCGATGTGACAGTTGACGGTAAACAGTGAACCGGACGACAACGTATTTTTAGATATTGTTTGTGTGGCTTGTTTGATCCACGATAGCGATCCTGCCTACTTGTCACGATAAAATAAGATCGGTAACACTCCACACGGAATGTTTAGAATTTTTAACTGGTGTAATGACGTATATCGACTCCAAACTAAGCTATTACCGACATTATCCAAAATCATTGGCTATAAAATGTCCTCTGCGTTGCTCCACTTCTGTAAATGGCTCTCCTACTACTTTAATAATAGTTAACGACTTCAAATGTATTTGCGTTCATATATTTGCACGCCTTCAGTGGACCGTCCTTTTTCTACCGTACAGCAGTGCCACACGTTAAAAATGGGTCCCTCATTATTGCAGTTTTCTCTTAAACTGCTGTCTGCACAAAAATATCTTTAGGGTTTTCCGTAGAATCCTTGGGGAGCTATTCGGAATTGCGGCCACAAATTTTTTTTCACAAATTGTCAAATACCTTTTTACAATAAAAAAGTTTCCCCGAGTATATCGTTCTTTTTTTTCGCGAAATGCTGCATGCTGCAGAATTACTCAAATTATATACAGAGAACTCTAGAATTAAAACAAATGTATCAAGAACTCTGAAAAAAATGTTCATTTCTTGAAAGTCGGGTGCCAGGTTCACTGTACTCATAAAATTCTAGAACAATGCCCGATGCAGGCATCAGTTCATATAGTTCTGATGGACGGATATACCATAATGGAAGCTACACCGTTGCCGATTGGTCGGTTGTCTGAGGATGCGCAGTATGCTCGGACTAAGGATGCCAGACGTTACCGAAAAGATTTTACACGCAAATGACGTTGCATGTCGTATTCCATCGTCTTCTGGCTTCTTCGGATCCATCCATCTCGAGATTCGAGAAAATGACAGTTTGAGAAGATAAACAGATGCTACCTGAGGTAAAAGATCTACTTTTCGAACCGTCTCTCAGTGGACAACCGACAACGATCCTTCAGGAAGCAATAATGACACAAGCGACGAATGTGACTGTAATTTCGACTAAAAATTTAAGATATCGAGTAAACCATTTAAATAAGGAAATTTCGATTTCTATTTCGATATCAGCGACATCACAATACTTCATCCCGAAATTTTTCTCTAATACGTTAAATTTATAATTTTTTATCCGCCAAATTGAATCTGACGTTTTCGATTTTGTAATTCCGACATCTGATTCCTAATAAGCGATCCAAAGAATCTGGGAAGATCACAGTTTTGTAGCATTTTATTTCAGTTTTTCTGCTACATCCAAGTTTTGGAGCGAACTGGCCTTCTGTGCGCCGTACTAAATGGCTACAAGCGGTACGCCATTTCTTGTAGTGGCGGCGAACAGTCTGCATTATCATACCAGCAAATTGATGTGGTCGTGGAAACGGCCATACAAGGCAGTGCTTTCTGCCATTCTGTTTCTTCTTCATGACAACCATCTCATTGCGCCGTTGCATACAACCGACTGTCACAAATATACTGCTTCACTGCCGTGACTGTCTTCAGCAGTGGAGGATCATGTGACTGCCTGATACCAGTTTGACACCATCTACTAGGCCTGATAACGATGAATGTACTCTTTTAAGGGGGTCACTAAACTTCTTGCAGTCAGCTTACAGTGAGTCATGGGATACATCTGTCGGACCTACTTTTGCTGGCGAAGTGCAGCAACTCTGCGAGGCATAGACTCAACAAATCGTTGTAAGTCCTCTGCAGAAACACTGAGCCACGTTGCATCCCTAGCCGTCCATAATTGGACAAGTGTTGCCAGTGCAGGATGTTGTGCACAAACTGACCTCTCCCTTATGTACCATAAATGATCGATAGGATTCATGTTGGGCGATCTGGGTGGCCAAATCGAATTGTCCAGAATGTTCTTCAAACCAAACGCTAGCAATCGTGCCCCGGTGACATGGCACATCGTTGGTTGGGAACGTGAATTCCATGAATGGCTGCAAATGGTCTCCAAGTAGCCGAACATCACCATTTTCAGTCAATGATTGGCTCAGTTGGACCAGAGCACCCAGTCCATTCCAGGCAAACACAGCTCACACCATTATGAAGCCACCACTAGCTTGCTCAGTGTCTTGTTGACAACTTGGGTCATTGGCTTCGTGGGATCAGCGCCACTTACGAACTCTACCATCAGTTCTTAGCAACTGAAATCGGGACTCCTCTGACCAGGCCAAAGTTTTCCAGTCTTCTAGCGTCCAATCGATATGGTCACAAGCCCAGAGAGCCGCTGCAGGCGATGTCATGCCGTCAGCAAAGGCATTCGCTTTGGTCGTCTGCTGCCATAGCCCATTAACGACAAATTTCGCCGCGCTGTCCTAACGGATGTGTTCTTCGTACGTCCCATAACGATTTCTGCAGTTCTTTTACGCACCGTTGCTTGTCTGATAGCACTGACAACTATACGCAAATACCGCTGCTCTCGGTCGTTAAGTGAAGGCCGTCGGCCAGTGCATTGTCCATGATGGGAGGTAATGCCTGAAATTTCATATTCTAAGCACACTTTTGGCGCTGTTGCTCTCGGAATATTGAATACCCTAACGATTTCTCAAATGGGATTTCACATGTGTTCAGCTCCATCAACCATTCCGCGTTCAATGTCTGTTAAATCCCGTCGTGCTGCCATAAATACGTTGGATACCTTTTCACATGAATCACCTATGCATAAATCACAGCTCCACCAAAGCACTGTCCTTTTATACCTTGTGCACGTGATATTACCGCCTCCTGTATGTGGGCATATCGCTAACCCATTACTTTTGTCACGTCAGTGTATATGGCAATGTGTAGGAGCGTAAATGTTGCTTTACATTTCGAGAAACGGACGTGGAGAGGACAAGACGTGGTTGGGACGCAGTGAGCTCGGCGCCGTGGGAGGGAAACGGCAGTGCCAGCGGAGGCCGGCACCGCAAGCAGGTAACGGGACGTGAGGCCAGCTGAGTGGCGCCAGCTCGTTATGCGGCGTGCATCTGCATTGCTAATGGCACTTCCCCAGCCCGCGAATACGTCAGGCACGCGCCGCCGCGCTAGACACGCACAGGAATGTCCCGCGTCTCGCTCTGGACTGTTCCAGGGCCCCGCCCTCCCAACATGCCGCCTGGACCTATCAGATTCTTACGCCCACCAAAGTGCGTCAAAACAGAGGATCTGAATCCTTGATTTTGTCTTTCGTACTTGCTTCACGGGAGTAGATCCTGAAATAGTTCGTACATTTGATCGTCGGAAGGATTCGGAAATGACAGCTATAGAAGCAAGTGAGTGAGAATGTGAAAAACAGGTCCTTGATAGAGCACTGGACCTACATCTACATCGATACTCTGCAAATCACACTTAAGTTCCTGGCAGACGGTTCATCGAACCACAGTCACAATAATTCTCTATTAGTTCACTGTCGAACAGCGCGCGGGAAAAGCAAACGCCTATATCTTTCTGTATGAGCTTTGATTTCCCCTATTTTATTATAATGATCGTTTCTCCCTATATAGGTCAGCTTCAGCAAAATATTTTCTCATATGGAGAAGAAAGTTAGTGACTGAAATTTCGTGAGAAGATCCCGCCGCAACGAGAAAGGCCTCTGTTTTAATGATTTCCACCCCAAATCCTGTATCATGTGCTTTGTACTCTTTTCCATATTTCTTGAAAATACAAAACGTGGCGCCCTTATTTGAACTTTCTCTATGTACTTCGCCAATCCTATCTGGTAAGGATACCGCAACGCACAGCAATACTCCAAAAGAGTACGGGCAACCGTAGTTTATGCTGTCTCTTTAGTAGATCTGTTACGTCTTCTAAGTATTCTGCCAATAAAACACAATCTTTGGTTCTCCTTCCCCCACAGCATTTTCTGTGTGTTCTTTCCAATTTAAGTTGTTCGTAGTTGTAATTACTAGCTACTTAGTTGAATTTACGGCCTATAGTTTTGATTGATTTATTATGTAAACGAAGTTTAACTGATACCTTTTAGCACTCATGAGGACTACCTGACACTTTTCATTATTTAGGGTGAATTGCCAGTTTTAGCATCAAACAGATATCTTTTCTAAATCGTTTTGCATTGGTTTTGATCAGTGCTGTTTTTCTCGGGGAACGCTGGGGGACGCGTACCCCTAAACTTTTTCGTCGACAAAGTAATTTTTTTACGATGTTGAGAACGTGGAACAGTCCCAAAGATTTATTTCACGGACGTAAATTTTTTGTTTCATTTTTTTGTGTTGGTAATTGCAATACGAACGATACCAGTGCAGTTTTTGGTGGGAAAATCGGTGTGATTGACTGTTTCAAGCATTTCGAAGCTGCAGCAATCCTTCTCGACAACTGAATCGCTGGCAACCAGTTCGACCAGCATGTAATGCCTTCGCCCGCTAATAGTGAGCGATTGTAGTACTAAACGGATATGCGTACGCTCAAATCGCATGCTTCATTTGAGGTGTGTAAACTGAAGCGTTCGATACCACTTTATTTTGTATGTTTGTGTGTTTCTCGGTATCGCCTGCTTCACTTGAGCTGTAAAGTCAACTGAAGAGTCCGATACCATTTCTTTTGTATTTCGATATGTTGATGACGTCATGGCTAAAAGCAGACGGGTGGTATCCCATGCTTCAGTTATAACTGATTTTAGCTGCATTATATCCCATTCGGAGTACCCCAAACTTTTTTTTAGAAAAAAAGCACTGGTTTTGATCTTCTGATGACTTTATTAGACGGTAAATGACAGCATCATCTGCAAACAAAGTAAGACATCTGCTAAGGTTTTCTCCTAAATAGTTTATATAGATAAGGAACAGCAGAGGCCCTGTAATACTACCTTGCGGAAAGCCAGCAATCACTCAATAAATTCCCGTCATTAACTGTGAACCGCGACCTCTCTAACAGGAAATAAGAAATCCAGTCGCATAACTGAGATGATATTTCATAAGCATGCAATCTGATTGCAAGCCTCTTGTGAGATAGGGTATGAGAAGCCTCCTGAAAGTCTAGAAATGCGGAACAAATTTGAAATCCCTTGTCGATAGCACACAGCACTTCGTGTGAGTAAAGAGTTACTTGTGTTTTAAAAGAGCCTCATTGCGCAACTGTTAGGTTATACCGGGAAACTCCCTTTTCTTTAAAGAATCTAACTTCCATGTACAAAACAGCTTCAAACTTTTGTTGAGTTAACGTGTTAATATTTAACATTAAGGATCTGAGCGAAGAACAGCTTAGAAAAGGTTTGAAATAATGTTTAGAATTTGTTAGAAGTAGCTAATTGCTGTCAACATCAAAACTGGATGAGCATAGTCAATGTAATTTGCTCTCTGTTTCAAGCAAAGCTAGTTTTCACGAATATCAGTGTTTATGACGTCATTTCTTTTCACTAAGAAAATCAAAACGTTTCGTTACAGGTTCAATTAGCAATCACGAAAGATTCACGCTAATGTTCAATCAACTCCGGTGGCAGATTCTGCAAGAGAGGCGTTCGGCATCACACTGTGGTTTTCTGTTAAAGAGTTTCGAGAGCGTACGTTACTATAAGAGTCAACAGATGTATTACTTGCACACATATATCTCGCAAAAAGACCATGAACATAAAATTAGAGACATTCGACCCAATACAGAGGCTTACCGGCAATCGTTCTTCCCGCGAACCATTCGCGACTGGAACAGGAAAGGGGGGAAATTACAGTGGTACACAAAGACCCTCCGCCACACACCGCAAGATGGCTTGCGCATAACAGACGTATATTTGTCGTGCAATGATACAATTTTGCAAGTACATTTGGCAGCATACTGTCTGCAAAATGTGTTGCAAATAGTGTTAGTAGTAAATGCTTGATAAATTAGAACGTATTGCTTGATGCTGTAATATTACTGTATAAACAGCGAAAATGTAGTAAGCAATAAACTTTTTCCGTTCGTCTTTTTGCGGGTGGTGTCAGCGAGAAAAACGTTTCGCAGAAGTTTGAAATAATGTGTAAAGTTGGCTGGAAGTCACTATGTGTTCTCATTCTCAAAATACAGTGGTTAAATATGTCTGGGTACATGCACTCCGTGAGTAACACTGCATTAAGACATATACACAGCTCTTTCGGTATTTATCTTACTGAGTTAAACCTTTAATGTAAGTTTATAGCTCTTAATGAGCTGCAAGAAAACATTTTAATTTTTTAAATTCTCCAAATAATTACATGAAATATCTGAAATCAATTTTTTTTTTGCCGCTGGGAGCCTTTACATAGGCAGCCAGTAACTAGAACCGTGCGCCATGAACTATGAACCGTTAACTATGACCCATCAACCGACCTACATATAACATGGGGAAGTACTGTTTCCTCGGCAGTGCACCGCCAGATAGCGGAGGTTTGCTGGAGGAGCAACTGTTCTGTCCGAAGAGTAACTTTATCTGCCTGAATTGCGGTGCCACGGATCGCTGTTTTCTTTAACACAAGCGAAATTCCCGGCTGGACTTTTATCAGAAGGCGTCACGAACTGCAAGGAAGCTAGCTGCTCCGATATTCCTTTGTCGGCATCCTAAGGGGGAAGTTTTTTCCTGTAATCAGCGCGCAGTGGAGCACTGGGGAATGCCTTCGTTGCACGGGGTTCTCAGAGTACTTCCTGTGACGACACAGGATCTTTTATGGTCATTATTTTACTAAATTTGGTCAAGAGTTTCGTTATTAGTTGTAGACGT
Source organism: Schistocerca americana (assembly GCF_021461395.2). Taxonomy (NCBI): domain Eukaryota; kingdom Metazoa; phylum Arthropoda; class Insecta; order Orthoptera; family Acrididae; genus Schistocerca; species Schistocerca americana. The sequence goes on along the minus strand of NC_060121.1, from coordinate 419,125,528 downwards.
GGCTTGATCAATGAGAACGCCTGTAGTGGAGAAACAAGCCAAGCTGGTTAAGGAGCTTAATCGCTTAAAAATTCTCGATTATTGAAATGAGCTAGTTCCTGAATCGACAAGAGTATAAGAAGGTGACCTGGATACGAAATGCAATCAGCATTTCCAAGAGACGTGTAATTCTTAATAGTTTTAGTGACGAAGCTCGTGCTTTTACCGCGGCAGCTTTGGGTGGAAATAGCGGTTCGCTATGTGTGGGTTTTGCAGGAGAGTGTACAATGACTCAGTCCAAATTAGTATTACTATTTGATAGGAATTGTGTGGTTGTGTAGGGATCTAATAGTTAATCGAGCAGGGACTAGTCGAAGAAACAGATCTAGTGTGGTTTATTCTGATATGAGAATTGAAGTGTTTGATTTTGATATTGCTCTCTGACCTTCGTATATATAAACTATCATCCCTTGATCATTTTTATTTGAAAAGATTACTGGATAAGTTGCAAGTAGCTACCTGATGTTTACGTTCCCAGTCCTGATATCAGACGTTTATCTGAGTGCAGTCAGATTTCTAGTGGCAGTTATCAGTGGCCAGCACTGACCAGCGAAACAAAGACTATGCAGTTATATAGCAGTTTTAAAGGCACACATTAAAGGCTCCTTTGCTGACACTGCTGCAGTTACGCTATGTAGCGGGACCGCGATTGTCTCATTGTCAGAAGCCTAGGCTGAGAGGACAACGGTACTGTCACGCTTACCAGAGGAGAAGCGGATCATTGCATCTCTTCTGGTAAGTTTGTTGTAGGATGTTGTATCCACGAAGCAACCCACTTGATGACAAGAATGTACAAGTTTTTCCAATCTTTAAGAAGGGTTGCAACATAGATGCGCTGAACTGTTGATCAAACTGACTGAATTCAGAGAGCGAGATAGTTGTGTTGTTAGGACACTGGACTCTTATTTGGATGGGAAGCGGTTCAAATAGCATCCCAGCCACCGGAATCAGGTTCCATTTGATTACACTGAATTGATTAAGTCGAATGCCGAAATGTTTTTTTTTCTTTTCTTTCTTTTTCTTCCCAAGAGAATGTGGCCAATTCCTTTCCTATTGCTCCCAATTCCGAGCTTGTTTTCCATCTCTAGTGATGGAACGTAAATCTGTAATGCTTCTTTTTCAGTATTTTGGAATTGTGGAATAGGGCTGTAAAAGTAATGACTAAATTTTGTACCCTATCTATTGGATATTGTCAAGACACATACCCATTACAAAGTATTTATTACTCATCACTTTCATATCTGAATCTCATCACTGATGTAGCAATTGCACGTAAACATGTTTTTGGTAATCTATCAAATTACTTGTATAGCCATGCTGGTGAATGTGCCATTTGAGTAGGTTCTCTTTCCTACACAGATTTTTCTCTTCTTCATATGCCTGTATGGGCATTTAGTACCAAGGTGCAAGAATTGAACTCTTTGTCATCTGTTTCATGTGTACACAAAGCAGAGCAGATGTGTGTATGTCTGAGATCTCCTTCTAAACCTCTGGATCGATTTCACCCAAATTTTGCACAGAAACAGCAGACCTCATGACTATCAGCACTATGGTGTTTATAACTTCCTAGCTTCATTATGTGTGGAGATACGGAAAAAACGTATTTTTCCAGTCCCCCAGCATTCAGGCTGCCTTGCGCAGAAGGCATGTTGTGTGGGAACAGTATCGGCCTCCCAAATCGACCTGCTATGCAAGGCAGCCTATATGTCAGAGGGAAGAAACAGTCCCGACATGTTATCTGCCCTGTATGACAGATGTGTTGTGGAGTAGTATTGGCCAGATTTATTGAACTGTATTGTAGAGGCTACATTTGCCAATGAGTATGGCTGGGAACAGGTTGAGAGGGATAGAGGACTGGCGAGACAGAGCGAGGAGGAGGAGAAAGTGGACAGAGAGGTTGTGAGGGGGAGATGCATTAGGAAGGTGGAAAGAGTGTAGGGTAGGTGGGCATGTGGAAGAGGAAGAGGGGGAGGAATATATGGTCAGAAGGGGGGGGGGGGGAGGAAGGTAGACAGGTGGTGGGCAAGTGGAAAAGAAAGAAAGGGAGGAATATATGGTCAGAGGCAGAGGGAAGGAAGATATGGTCAGAGGGGGGTGGGAGCAAAGGACGAAGAGAGGGGGGAAGGATTTAAAGAGCAGAGAGAGTAGGGAAGAGGAGGAGGTACACAAAAGGAAGAATAGATGGACACACAGAGGGGCAGGAGCACGTGTGTTCAGCATACGTATGAACGCATGCCTTGGTGAAGCCACAGGAAAAAAGCTGGCATCAGGATAATTCCAAACTGAATCGGCCCGCTACTGCCTCGCTGGCGTATCATGCTACGCAACAGGCAGACAGGCAGACACGGCAATCTGACGTACTGCGGCCGACCTCTGCAACTGCCAGGCAAGGAGGCATAATACCGTCGGACGACACTATCCGTGTTCCGGTCCCTTGCCGTAGCCTTGTTCAAATCCCCTTTTAAAGCTGTGGGACATTCAAATGCCGGCGATCTGCCGTACGGCGGTAGGGTGAAAGGTAGCATGTAGAAGAGAGGAACAGGAGGATTACGGAAGCTTCTAACTCCGGACGAGTCAGATGCGAATAACGTAAGGGGAAAGAAAACATGGCAAGTGACAAAATGTGTTAGATACTCCGTCCCGCAAACAATTTGCTCTGCAGAGAATAAAAAACTGGAGAAACGAGAAAACTACCGAGTCTGCACGAAAGAAGGCAGGCGAGTTACGAAACGTTTACATTAGTATGAGTCCGTCGGAAATAACGAATTGGATGAATACGAGAAGTAGCGGTTTGGGCCGAGTGGGGCACGACCTGCGTGCGGGGAAGACAACATGCGAGTAACTAAGCGTTTCAGGCGGTAATGAAATGGTTCTTCGGTTCTCTCGGCATACACTTTATTCAGTGAACAACACAAGGGGCAGTCAAATGTTCAAACGTGTGTGAAATCGTATGGGACTTAACTGCTAAGGTCATCAGTCCCTAAGCTTACACACTACTTAACCTAAATTATCCTAAGGACAAACACACACACCCATGCCCGAGGGAGGACTCGAACCTCCGCCCGGACGAGCCGCACAGTGCATGACTGCATCGCCTGAGACTGCTCGGCTAATCCCGCACGGCAAGGGGCAGTCAAACGACAACGAGACAGTTGGAAGAAAGTAATTAAACTGTTCATTATTTCACAAGTAATTGCCGTAGCTGTTAATACAGTTATCCCATTGTGAGACAAGACGATCAGTGTCTTCATTGAAATGTTTGCTGTTGCTTGGAGAACCGTTACTGAACCCAGGCGCGCACTTCTTCGCCCGAAGGAAATCAACGGCCGCGAATGTCTTTCTTCAGAGCTCCAAAAACATAAAAAATCACGTGGGGAGGGATCTGGAATGTTCGGGAGATGTCTAAGGGCTTCATAATCAACGTTCGGCAGCGTACTCGAAACGGCCTTGACAACATGTGAGCGGGCACTATCCTGCAAAAGAATGATGCAGTCAGTCGTCATTCCTGGGGGTTTGGATTTGATGACGCTCTTCAATTTTTAAAGTGTCCACGTTCCGCTGTGCGTTAATTGTAGCGGCACGTTTCAGAAAATCAGTGAGCAGCGGGCCCTTCCAGTCAAAGAAAAAGGTCATCATGACTTTCCCGGAGCTAGCGTACCTGTTCTTTCGACTTGGCTGCAGATGTTTCGCTGGGAAACCCTTACACATCCTCCATACAGTCCCGATCTGTTACCATGCGATTTCCATATTTTTGGAGCCCTGAAGAAAGACATTCGTGGTCGTTTATTTGCTTCCGTCGAAGAGGTGTACGCCTGTTTACAATCATGGTTCCGTAGACAAACAGCTGGCCGCGGTGGCCGTGCGGTTCTAGGCGCTCCAGTCCGGAGCCGCGCTGCTGCTACGGTCGCAGGTTCGAATCCGGCCTCGGGCATGGATGTGTGTGATGTCCTTAGGTTAGTTAGGTTTAAGTAGTTCTAAGTTCTAGGGGACTGATGACCACAGCAGTTGTGTCCCATAGTGCTCAGAGCCATTTGAACCATTTTGAACCGTAGACAAACAAATATTTTTCCATTTTTCCGTGAAGGCATTGACCTGCTTGTCTCAAAGTCGGATTATGTATTAACAGCTATGGCGATTATTTCTGAAATAATGGAGTATTTACTTACCTTTTTCCATCTGTCTAGCCGGCCTTTGTGGCCGAGCGGTTCTAGGCGCTTCAGTCCGGAACAGCGCTGCTGCTACGCTCGCAGGTTCGAATGCTGCCTAGGGATGTATGTGATGTCCTTAGGGTAGTTAGGTTTAAGTAGTTCTAAGTCTAGGGGATTGATGACCTCAGATGTTTAGTCCCATAGGGCTTAGAGCCATTTGAACCATCTATCTAGTTTTCACTTGTCTGTGCCTTATACATAAGATATGTAACAACACAAATATATCACATATTATGTGACTTCCATCAGGAATACTGACGCGACATAAAAGAAACCGGGCAAGTGAGACTAGCACTTGCGTTTTCCGTACAAACTTAATTATGTGTATAGATAGTTGATGTGTAGGTTTGGTGAGTGATATAAATAACCGTATCTTTGACTGCATTGGCTCAGAAGTTAAAACATTTTTACATCGCGAGGAGAACGTACTCTTTACTACTTGACATTAAGTTCAATTTGATACTTCAATTCATTCTGAGAAACAATGAGTCTTAATAGGTGGATACACAGAGGGGGGAACAGAGTGGTCATAAAAAGGATGTGTTTTTGCCAATTGAGATACGAAACCATACGAAAGAAATACTTCACAGTCTGGCTGGATCGTAGCAATGAACACACTCTCACACACACACGAATCATCTGAAAAAGAAGGGAAGACCAGTCGGCGACATACTATGCGCGGAAATGAAATCACCAGATCGACTGGAACCCCGTCACGTGACATCGACTTTGACATTACACTACTGGCTACACCAAGAAGAAATGCAGATGATAAATGGGTATTCATTGGACAAATATGTTATACTAGAACTGAGAGGTGATTACATTTTCACGCAATTTGGGTGCATGGATCCTGAGAAATCAGTACCCAGAACAACCACCTCTGGCCGTAATAACGGCCTTCATACGCCTGGGCATTGAGTCAAACAGAGCTTGGATGACGTGTACAGGTACAGCTGCCCATGCAGCTTCGACACGATACCACAGTTCATCAAGAGTAGTGACTGGCGTATTGTGACGAGCCAGTTGCTCGGCCACCATTGACCAGACGTTTTCAATTGGTGAGAGATCTGGAGAATGCGCTGGCCAGGGAAGCAGTCGAACATTTTCTGTATACGGAAAGGCCCGTACAGGACCTGCAATATGCGGTCGTGCATTATCCTGCTGAAATGCAAGGTTTCGCAGGGATCGAATGAAGGGTAGAAATGTAACGTCCACTGTTCAAAGTGCTGTCAATGCGAACGAGAGGTGACCGAGACGTGTAACCAATGGTGCCCCATACCATCACGCCGGGTGATACGCCAGTATGGCAATGACGAATACACGCTTCCAATGTGCGTTCATCGCGATGTCGGCAAACACGGATGCGACCATCATAATAGTGTAAACCGAACCTGGATTCATCCGAAAAAATGACGTTTTGCCATTCGTGCACCCTGGTTCGTAGTTGAGTACACCACCACAGGCGCTCCTGTCTGTGATGCAGCGTCAAGGCTAACCGCAGCCATGGTCTCCGAGCTGGTAGTCCATGCTACTGCAAACGTCGTCGAACTGTTTGTACATATGGTTGTTGTCTTGCAAACGTCCCCATCTATTGACTCAGGGATCGAGACGTGGCTGCACGATCCGTTACAGCCATGCGGATAAGATGTCTGTCATCTCGACTGCTAGTGATACGAGGCCATTGGGATCCAGCACGGCGTTCCGTATTACCCTCCTGATCCACTGATTCCATGTTCTGCTAACAGTCATTGGATCTCGACCAACGCGAGCAGAAATGTCGCGATACGATAAACCGCAATCGTGATAGGCTACATTCCGACCTTTATCAAAGTCGGAAACGTGATGGTACGTATTTCTCCTCTTTACACGAGGCATCACAACAACGTTTCACCAGGCAACGCCAGTCAACTGCTGTTCGTGTATGAGAACTCGGTTGGAAACTTTCCTCATGTCAGCAAGTTGTAGGTGTCGCCACCGGCGCCAACCTTGTGTGAATGCTCTGAAAAGCTAATCATTTGCATATCACAGCATCTTCTTCCTGTAGGTTTAATTTCGCGCCTGTAGCACGTCATCTTCGTGGTGCAGCAATTTTAATGGCCAGTAGTGTATAAGCGTGCTGCGAACACGGCGCTACAGTTACCACGAACACTGGATGATGACGCTCGGTGACGTCACAGGTGGAACGTCGTTTGTCTCGGCGCCGTCGCCTGCTTCGGTGTGGCGGCGATGTCCACGCCTGGCGGGCGTGGCGGCCCCTGGGGACAGGTGGGAGGGCAAGCGTGCCGCACGCGACGCAGACGCCGAGTTGTCCAGCAGTCCGTATCTCGTATGGGGCTGCGAGGGCGCGGCTCATGCGGGGAACACGCGCCACACTATGACACAGCACAGCACCAGGCGTTCCATTCTAGTGGTCATCACAACCACCTCCAATGCTAATAGTCAAAGTAGCTGCCGCTGGTAGGGCACCATCACTGTTCAGTACATGATTATTAATTGAAACCCTCAGCCGCCGACAGGTGTTGCTGACATACCTGATGGGGACCGCTGAAAATGTGTGTCCCGACCGAGACTCAAACCCGCGTTCTCCTGCTTACATGGCAGACGCTCTATCCATCTGAGCCACCGAGGACACAGATGAATAGCGCGACTGCCGGCCGGTGTGGCCGTGCGGTTCTAGGCGCTTCAGTCTGGAACCGCGTGACCGCTACGGTCGCAGGTTCGAATCCTGACTCAGGCATGGATGTGTGTGATGTCCTTAGATTAGTTAGGTTTAAGTAGTTCTAGGTTCTAGGGGACTGATGACCACAGATGTTAAGTCCTATAGTGCTCAGAGCCATTTGAACCATTTTTGAATAGCGCGACTGGAGGGACTTATCCCTTGCACGCTTCCCGTGAGACCCACATTTCCAACTGTACAAAATCTACATATGTAATGTTCCTAATAGATACTTTGCCCACCCACTCGTTACTCGCGCCCACTTAAGTTGACGATTCCCGTAAGAGGTCGGGCAACCTGTGCGCAGTCGCACAGACGTATGTGTCCGGATAGCATTTAACTATACATGAAGATAGTAATTCTTCTCGAAAGAACAGATACCATTGATGACCGGGCAGCTTCTCTAGAATAAATGATAATTAATTGAAACCCTCAATTTATTCTAGAGAAGCTGCACGGTCATCAATGGTATCTGTTCTTTCGAGAACAGTTACTATCTTCATATACTGTTCAGTACGTTCCTCCCTTTTTCAAACTCTACCAGGGGCAGGGGCCGGTTTAAGACACAAGCGACAGAAGCCGGCACTTAGGCCGCCGATCTGAGAGGGCGTCAGGGGTTCTAGTGCAAAATTTGTATAAACTGCGCATGACGGTTAGTTGCGAAAACTGGATACCAATCAAAAAACGTACGACTATAATAGCTATAATTTCTAGTGTACGAATGACGCAGATACCGATGTAATGTTGTCCACTACATCGTCATCAATCTCCGATAAAAACATCTGCACTTATACTCATTACACCCTGCAAACCACTACAAAATGCGTGGCAGATAAATGTATCACACTTTAATGTTTCCTCCCATTCCATTCTCCAGTGGATTATATACTATTGGGTGGTTTCGTCACATGGATTATCTTACATTTACAAAACACCTAGAATTAATCGGAGCACCTTTTACTTACAACGTGCACGAAACAGGTACATCTTTCACAGTTTTACTGTCCTTCAGAGCTGTCACCACCATTGTGTATAATCCGTTGGCAGCGATGTGGAAGTCGTAGGATACACTTAGCAGCGCCAGCAGTGGAGCGCTCTATTGCCCGGAGAGTCTCCCTAACACTTCTAAAGCGAATACTATAAATAGATTCCTCCAATTTATAGTTCACTTTTTGGAACATAGCCAGCGACCAGCTTAGAGCAGCAGCGACTTTCAGCAAGACCAGCTCGTCATTTTGCAGGAGGATGCTCGGGCGCATATGGCTGTGTGACTGATTTGTTCAGTCGGTGGGGCTGGGAATGCTGAATCACCCACGACACTTCCCGCACCTAAGGTTCTCTGACTTCAGCTCTGTTCGTACACAATGCTGGTGACTACTTTGAAGGACAGTAAAACTTTGAAACAAGCATCTATTTTGTACAGGTTATAAATAAATCACTAAACTCAGTCGGAACAGGACTCAGAAGACCCTAACGGTCCTGACCGACTTCCATGTCATCCTCAGACTGTAGGCGTCACTGGATGCGGATATGGAGGGGCATGAGGTCAGCACACCGCTCTCCGGCCGTTTGTCAGTTTTCGTGACCGCAGCCGCTACTTCTCAAACAAGTAGCTCTTCAATTTGCCTCACGGGAGCTGAGTGCACCGCGTTTGCAAACAGTGCCTGGGAGAGTGGATGGTCACCCATCCAAGTGTTAGCGAAGCCCGACAGCGCTTAACTTCGGAGATCTGACGGGGACCGGTGTTACCACTGCGGCAATGCCGTTGCCGTGTAAATAAATAGTTGCCATTATTAAAGTTACAACCCCTATATATATATATATATATATATATATATATATATATATATATATATAAGTACGTTCAAGGTGTCAGAAGATGAATGTGCGAGAACTACAAGACATACAGAAGAATGACACACGTCAGTGATAGATCACGTCTCGCAACTTTCGATTCGTAATAAGCGTCGTAGCGTACTTGAAGAACACACCACTAGCGGGCAGGTATGTCAGAACAAGGCTTATAATAGAGTGATGCGTCGGATTTGTGTCTTCGAATTCGGTAAGTGTGATACAGTTGTGTCTGTTTAGTGACAACTTCGTACCGTTTAAGCTTCAACAGACGAAACAATCCATGGCACAAAACATTTCGTCAACCTGCCTGCTTATGTGGTGCGAAGAAAACAGCCCGGCGAGGATGATCAGTAGATAAGGAGGAGTGTCTGCGGAAATCATTCGTCAACAGTCCGATCAAGTCGTCGACACGTGCGAGCAGAGAACTGCAGATGCCGCGATCAACTGTCTGGTGTGTTCTACCCAAACGTCTGCGTGTGAAACGACGACAGCTGCAGTTGTGTTACGTGCGCTGACTATCTGGGACAGTGAGCTCCGTTCTGACTTTTGCAATCACTTGCAGCGGCTACAGGAGAAAGACGGTTTCTTACAGACGTTGTATTTCAGTGACGAAACCAGGTTCCATGTGTGAGTATTGATAGTGTGCGTGTTTGGGACATACAACGTGTACACGAGGTTGTCGAACACACTCCCGATTCACCTAAAGTTAACATATTTTGTGCCATATCCTCTTCAAATGTTTATGGACCATTTTTCTTTGCGGAGAAGAGTGTGATTGCTCTCGTGAACGTGCATGTGCTGCAGCAGCTTCGTATGCCACAATTACAGCAAGACAGTGGAGACTTCATTTAGCAAGACTACGCTGTACCACCATATTTTCTTTCAGACGTTCGTGATTTCCTTGATGCCACTCGGCCTCAGCGCTGGATTGGACGTCGTGTCTCTCCTTTGGCTCAGTACCGCTCCGCCCCCCCCTTCTCCTCGCTCTGGTTATCTGACTTAAATCGATGTGATTTCTTCTTAGACGGTTGCCTCCGCAGTCACTTAATTTGGAAGAGCTGCAAGGACGGATAATTAATTAACGTAGGCGCTGGTAAACACGATGGCGTGTTTCATATGTATGGAGGACTTTGAAGTACTGGCGTTAGCTGCATCACAAACGGTGACCACTTTGAGCACCTGTAATTTGAGTTAAAACTCAAAAAGCTACTCTGTCCACTGATGTGTGACACTTTCCTGTATGTCTTGTAGTTTTTGCTCAGTCACCTCTGTTCAAACCCTGGAGGTACTTATCCACGACCTTTTGTTTAAAGAGCGCTCCCATTCAGTACTCCAAGTAAAAATTCTGTCCAAGTCTTTTTTACAATTCCTTACGGTCGTCCAACATTTATACTTTTCTTGACCGCAACATAATTGTCAGCGAAGACTTTTGTAATGCAGCTCTGCTATCAAACAAATTTTGTTTATCACACTCTTATGAACACTGTTACATGTTTCAGTGGAATTACTACCTGCAGTCCGTGTATCACTCTGTAATTTACTACATGAGGTCTGTAATTACCTTTGTGCCGAGACCACAGAAGCCGCCCTTTTAGTCACTTCCCTGTACTTACACCCAGCTGAAGAAGAAGAAGAAAAGAGAATGCTTGAAGTATAACGTGTAAGGGATGATAAGCTTGTTGAATAAATCTTTCAACTATCGCCTGAAGTTAAGTAGAATAGAGAGGGCATAGAAAATATAAATTTTGATGGATAACGGGCATTTTACCCAAGCAACTCCAGGTACGAGGCCAGTGTGTTACCTATCCTGACATCTCGTTCAGCGTCCGCTACCAACAGTACAGAGTCGCTGAAGAAAATAACGGTACTAGAACTCCTATTTACGAGAGCTCAAGCAAGAAGTCTTAATAATGTACCGTTGGTAACAGCTGATATATTAAACGTTCTTACCGTTAGTTCTGCTACTGACGTCACAACTGCAGACTTTGGATTCACTTAAGCGGCAGAAGAGCTGCCGAGAATCGTAAACACAGGATTTGAATGGACAGCGCAGGTATTTACATATAATTATTTAGCTGTAGCTGTCAGTACTGAGATGAAGCGCGTTTAATTATTCATTCGGCAGTCTGTGGGCGTGAGCACGAGTGGGAGAACCGAGAGTGGCAAGGTGACGTGCCGTTCGCCGCCAGCGGCCGACATAAAGTGTGAAACGGCGTAATTCCATTAATATTTAATGAAGCGCCGCTTAGGCCACTCCGGGCGACAACAGCGCCCAGTAAATCTTGCGCCGCTGACCGCTGTATCTGCCACCGCCTCACCCTTCCGACTTTCCGCTCGCCTCTGTCTCGAGACCTGTCACAGTCGGTCAGTCGTTAGGGCACTGAAGTCCCAGTCGGAAGGAGGAGGGTACAAATCCCTGTCCCCAACACAAATCGGGGTTTTCCCCCAACCACTTCAAGCAAGTGTGTAAGTCCTTTGTGCAAGAACGTGTCAGTCACTTCACCTAGTCTGCATCTACGTGACTAGTTTGCACTCCACACTTAAGTTCCTGGCAAAGGGTTTATCGATGCACCTTCAGATTATTTCTCTACCTTTCCACTCTCGAATTGCGCGCGGGAAAGACTAACACTTAACTCTTTCCTTGCAGACTATGATTTCTCTTATTTTATTACGATGATCGTTTCTCCCTATACTGGTGGGCGTTAGCAAAATGTTTTCGCTTTCGCAGGAAAAAGTTGGTATTTGAAATTTCGTGAAAAGATTTCTCCGCAACGGAAACTCCTTTAATTTAACGATTGACAGCCCAACTCATGTATCATATCCGTGACACTCTCACCTGTATTTCGCGATAACACAAAACGAACTGCCCTTCTTTGATCTTCTTCGATGTACTCCGTCAGTCCCATTTGGCGAGAATCCCATTCTGCACACGAGTGCTCTAGGAGAGGCGGACAAGCGTAGTGTAGGTAGTCTCTTTAGTAGACCTGTCGCATCTTCTAAGTGCTCTGCCAATAAAACGCAATTCTTGGCTCCAATGACTCTGAGCACTATGAGACTTAACATCTGAGGTCATCAGTCCCCTAGAACTTAGAACTACTTAAACCTAACTAACCTAAGGACATCACACACGTCCATGCCTAAGGCAGAATTCGAACCTGCGACCGTAGCAGTCACGCGGTTCCAGACCGCAGTTCTTGGTTCACCTTCCCCACAACATTAACTATGCGATCATTCCAGTCCACGTTGTTCGTAATTGTAATCCTTAGGTATATTGTTGAACTGACAGCCTTTAGATTTGTGTTATTCATCGCGCGACCGAAATTCGACGGATTCCGTTTAGCGCTCATGTGGATGATATCACACTTTTCATTTTTTAGAGTAAAAAAAAATGGTTCAAATGGTTCTGAGCACTATGGGATTTAACATCTGTGGTCATCAGTCCCCTAGAACATAGAACTACTTAAACCTAACTAACCTAAGGACATCACACACATCCATGCCCGAGGCAGGATTCGAACCTGCGACCGTAGCAGTCGCGCGGTTTTAGAGTCAATTGGCACTGTCCGCACCATACTGATATCTTGTCTAAATCATTTTGCAATTGGCTCTAATTTTCTCATGTCTTTACTAGACGTTAAGTAACAGCACCATCTGCAGTCTAAGAGGGCTGCTGAGATTGTCTCCTAAATCGTTTATATGGATTAGGAATGCCAGTTGGCCTATAACACTTCATTGGGGAACGCCAGATATCACTTCTGCTTCACTCGATGACTTCCCGTCACTTACTGCGAACTGTGCCCTTTACGACTCGAAATCATGAATCTAGTCGCATCCTTGTTTCTATGGACTATTATCGAAATTCAGAAAAAAGCTTGAGATTAAATGCCAACTTCGTCATCTAATCCATGATCATCATTATCTTCATAGTCTACAGACGATAAAACGGCGATAGTTTTGCCATTAGAAATCATACTGCAGCCAGAATCATTGTCATTTCGTAGCTAGCCCGTTAAGCCATTAACACGTATGTTATGGCTTGCAAATGCTTCGACAAACTCCGACGGTTTGACCATGTCACCCATTTCTTTATTTACTTAGAAGACCGCTTCATCTGACTGACAAAAGGCAGAACACACACTTTTCCAGTAATTCATGAATATTTCCTCTGTAACGTGATGGCAAAAAAAATTCAAACGTGTGTGAAATCTTATGGGATTTAAGTGCTAAGGTCATCAGTCCTTAAGCTTACACACTACTTAACCTAAATTATCCTAAGGACAAACACACACGCCCATCACCCATGCCCAAGGGAGGATTCGAAGCTCCGCCGGGACCAGCCTCACAGTCCATGACTGCAGCGCCTTAGACCGCTCAGGCTAATCCCACGCTCACATGAAAGTTTGACTGGACAGAATTAATATCGATCGCATATAGGCACTACTGTCTGAAATAATCAAGCGTGACAACGTTGCGTTGTCGCCTTGAGACAGTGCACTCCACTATTTTGAGAGCAGTCCTCGCAACCACACATTTCTGTCATTTCGATAGCTACCTCGTGGTTTCAGCTCTCTGCACTACTGTCTGAAATAATCAAGCGTGACAACGTTGCGTTGTCGCCTTGAGACAGTGCACTCCACTATTTTGAGAGCAGTCCTCGCAACCACACATTTCTGTCATTTCGATAGCTACCTCGTGGTTTCAGCTCTCTGTTATATGTTAACTCCTCTCAAATGAATTCAGCATGAAACGTCCCCTTAGAAAAATTTATGAATAGCTGTGCTGATAAACCTCTTACATTATTTGCTTTTCAAACAGCTGAGCAAAACTGAACGTATTACTCTCTTTACCTGTTCTGATCAACGCTAAACTGACACACAGTATTTTTAGCACAACGCAATCTGACTTTTGATAATCCCTACAAAAGAATGGCCCTGACTAACAATAACCTATACCTTTCACAAATCACGTACCTCACAAAAGTCTTCGTTACTCGAACTACTGCAATATAGCGAGCGCCACATCTGCCAGCTAAATAAAACATTCAAACTACTGACGGCCCTAACTACTGATAGGCATAGTTAGCAAATGAAAGATTTTGATAGAGAACAAGCAATGTATTTACCTTAATAGTGTTCAAAAGTCATAATATGTATAGCAGTTCATCACATCCAGTCTTACAAATTTACTGTCCCTGATGGACACACGTCCAGATCATCCGCTCTCAAAACTCTGCCATCTCTCTCCCCACATCCACAACTGCTGGCTGCTCACCTCCAACTGCGCAACGCTACGCGCTGTTAACAGCCAACTGCCCAACACTACAATAGAATATACTCCAACAATGCAAACCAACCACAGCCTTCACACAGTACTGTCAGTGATTTTAACGTGGCGTTACCAACATAAAAACCTAAACAGCCTACTTACAAGCACTTTAAAATACGGGGGGCTTTTCTTTTGATAAATATGTATGTTGATTCCTTCATCCATTTATAACCATCTCCTTGGCTCTGTGGTTCATCTTGTCAGGGAATAATGCTTTCTGCAATATTTTTATAAACTCTAGAAGAAATGTTAAACTTCAACCTGTTTCTATTAGAATTGTATCTCCTGTCCAAGTTCCTCAGTCTCCTAATTAACTGAGGTCCCTTTCAAGTAGGAACGGTATGAATTGCCTTCGATGGTCGGAACTGAGTAAAATTCAGGAAGTTTGCAGATTTACAACCCAAGAGGCAGAGTTAGTTGCTACTAGAGGTAGAGAACTTTGAAGCGAGCCGTTTACGAGGACCTGCCTGGCGTTTTAAATGACACAGGAGGAGTAGGTCGGGAGCCACAATCACATTCTTCTTCAAGAAGCTTGCTAAGTAGGTGCGTCTTACACACACGCTTAATGTTTTCTAGAACGCGTTGGTCTATTGGCTGCAACACAGTTGTCACATTAGATAGAAATTTCACTCTGGTTCTACTACTGACCTGTTCTACAGTCGACTGTGAGGGAGTATCGTGACCAACAGTATGGTGTTCAGAGCAGACCTCCTTCTTACAGATTCGCTGTTATACTTGGCACAACTTCAATGATCTAGTTTTTTAAAAACAAACAATCCACCACTTCTTTCGTGATGGTGAAGGAAATCAGATTTCTCGGCGCCGTAAACCGGAGTGGAGTCGTCAAAGAAAATCAGATCTTCGAATTTTTTGAAATTTTCAGCAGCTACTGACTCACCTGAGAGGGTTTCACCAGTCACTAACATCTGACACATTTTATGTCTATCTTTTCACCTTTGTAATGATGCTAGAATCACCATTAGAAAGCGTCTTGTTTAAATTCATCCTTTTTACTGCAGTATCGGGCCTGAAATTGGCAGCCACCATCCCTATCTTCGCATTAAATCACACCATCGTCGTCTAGACATCCCTTATTTGCTGTTTTGTTTGTCCAGTGACTCCTTAAACCGTATTCCGTCATTTTTAAAACGAAAATCTTCCAATTCTATCCCGTAATTCTTCCAGCCTGACCCCCTTAAAGTTCTAACACCGAACTCAGCAGCAATGTTTTTCAACAATTGTTCCTTATGCATCCTATGCTGTGGAGATAACTTTTTGTCAATCATCCTCCTACTCTTTGATGACATTTTACGCTCGCAACAAACAGGGGCAATGCTCTACAATTCAACTCAGTGTTAACTTGTCAACTGAGCCCGTTGCTGGAAACGTGTGTAGCGATTGGCTAAAATTAGATTTAATTGTTGTCGTAGTAGTTCGCTGCCGCTGTTAATTCCGCGGGATCAAATACTGTACAGTTACATTTTAAAAATAAATAAATACGCCAAAAGGTGCGGATACTAAAAGGGGGATCCGGATTATTGAGTGCTGGATAAACGAGATTTTGAGGTTTCAGTGTACTGCTGCTACGATATTTACATAAATCCACGAATAACAGTATTTTATTCTTCCGTCGGTGTTTTTGCCACAGGATATAGTTCGTTCGTGATGCTTATCGTATCTTTTACCTCGCTTCTGCTTGACAGTGTTCTCCAAATTTCGTCCAGCCTCGTTATTACTGTCACTGTTAATATGTGGCACTTGTGCCTGTCATTATAAATTTATAGCGAAGCGTAACAGACAAGTCTATCTTGTAAGTTATGTCTAATAGTGTAGCACTGGAAACCAAATCTGTACAGCCACTCAGACTTTTTGACTGTTATTTTAATACATAAAAACCAAGATGCTCTTGAACACCGTTAATTGCACCATAACTGAAATAATTTTATGTCTCTGGTGATGGACAGTCTGGTGATGGACAGTCTCATCGGGCAAGATGACATTTCAAAATTCAAGCTCAGAGCGTTTTTATGAATTTAGTAATGCCCTTTGACTATTTCTTATACACTAATAAAATGTCAGACGTTTCGCCCTATAATTTTTCCACGAGTAAATGTCGCTTACAGTCACTCGTCATTCTTACCAAAATCTGCGTTTTTTCTGATGTGATGATAGGATTGAGGGCGCGCTTCCACTACAACCTTGAAAAATCGGTACAATTTTCATATTTCGTTTTTCGTAAGGCAAATATTTGAAACAGTCGACATAAAGTTTTCTGGACATGGTAGCGCGTCATATTATGTAAACTACTGCTGGAGAAAACCAACGTTTCGGCCACTCAGAAGAAGGCCGCGGCAACCGCGTGGGTGGTGTCGCGTCATATAGTGTACAACTACTGCTGGAGAAAACCAACGTCTCGGCTGCGGTTGCCGCGGCCTTCTTCTGAGTGGCCGAAACGTTGGTTTTCTCCAGCAGTAGTTGTACACTATATGACGCGACACCACACCCAGAATACTTTTATGTCGACTGATTCTGGTCGTGGATGCCTATGCAATTATGATTTGAAACACCTCACTACTAATCTGGCGAGAATGATTTTTTTCTTGAACAATTCGTTGTTGAGTTCTGTTGCTGTCGTGGATTCTTTGGTTGTATACACAACAGCGGTGTCTTTTACGTAGATTCTGTGTTTTCCCTCTTTCTCGTCACTTTTCTTTGCCTTTTTAAACTGTGATATTAAGTGACGTACACTGTTCGTCTTGCTAGTTGGTCTGGCTTTTGGTTACTTAGTGCCTTCACAGGTTTGAGTACCGCGTCCTGTCCACTGTATTTCTGTCTCCACACAATTTTGGAAATCCTCAACACGGTTTACCACGATAACCCATGAGGCAATTTTCTAACTGATTTATTTATCTGGAAAAAGTTGTATACACTGAAATGACACGCCACTGGTGATGTAATCACGAAACGATCATCATCCTACGCACATGATACTGACCGCTGAACTTTATCTGCATGACAGTAACAGATGATTGAGTTTCACCTAAACAACAAAGAAATCCATCAAGATAACTTGCCTTCTAATAGTGTTTGCTGTTCTTACCGGGCCTGGTAATTTGTATGACCTGCATGAACAGCTTCGATGTCGAGTTATGACTATGAAGTACACAGAGATGCCGCGTACTCTTGTGTGGCAGCGCTATCAACACATGGCAGAACCAGTGTGGGTCTGCGTTTCGCCGGCTGGTCAGATCGTGTAATACCCAGATTTCAAGGGGCGTTCAGAAGGTAAAGTGGCCCGAATGTGAGGGCAGGGATATTTGTCGTCAAGGTTCCGATCGACTAGGCCTGATCCCCCAAAGGAGGATCGCCATAATGTGCAATAAGCACATCGTAAACTCTTTACACCTGCGCCTGCCATCCAAAAACAAGTAATGACTAACTGTAATATCCTGTGTCGCTCTGTGGCATTGCTCAGAGGCCAGGAGCAGCCGAACTGTGCAATTACAGTGCCATGCGCAGGTTAGCCTTAAAACCACAACACAAGCGTTTGCACTTGGAGCGATGCCGTGACCAGAAAGCATGGCAATGCTGATGAATGCCGTCGCATTGTATTCAGCGATGACTCATGGTTCTGTACTACTCCGGATGACCGTCGTTTCAGCGTCTGGTGACGACCTGCGGAAAGGTCCCTTTCTTGCAGTGTTTGGGAGAAGCACTGCGGTGTTATTCCTGGTGTCATGGCGTGGTGAGCCGTCGGATACGGCTTCAGATCATGGCTGTTAGTGACCGAATGAACTCTGACGGGACAACGGTATGCCACTTACATTCTGCGTCCTCACGTCTCATCTCTCATGCGACAGTTTCGTGGTACATTTTTCAGCAGCAGTATGCTGGATTACACAAGACACTGTCTCTATGAACCGTTGATGAATTACCTCTGTGGCTAGAAAGATCTCCAGATAGAACAAGAGTGAAACCGATCTTGACGTCAACTCCGTCCCAGTGACAGTATGCGGGATACTAAGGACAAGTTAACAAAAGCTGTCAGGCAGCTTGCCTCAGGAGTAGAAACGATGACTTTCGGGCACATTAAGCGACCGTATCAGAACATGCATCTAGGAAACAGGGAGTGCAACGCCATAGTGATATGTGGGCTTAGTCTGACTCGATATTGTAATCACTGTAATAACTCTCTCGGAACCCATGAAGTACACTTCGTTTCCTCCTTCCCTACCGAGTGCGTCATTTTCTTGTCAGGTAGTGTATATCACATCGAACTACAGAAGACATTCAAAGACGGCCGATGGCATCGCATATGGTCGCAGACTTGTCTAACTGACGATAAAGAATAACGAAAATACTTAAAACGCTTAGTTGGCAGACATTCGAAGGAAGCCGCTCTGTGTCGCTAGAAAAATAGCTTGGAAAATTCCAACAACAGGAAACTAAAGATCTCCTGCCCATTTCATGTCAATATCGTAATGCACGTGAAATTACAAGCCGCAGAGATGAGTACCAGGAATCGTTCTTCCTAAGCTCCTTATTTGAACACATCGCCGAGAAGCTTTAATGCATGATGCAATAATAAGTCTGCCAAACACTCTGTAGCGACTTGTTGAGTGTAGGTGTAGGTTTAACGTGTTCAGCGTTTAAGCTCTTATCTGAGTGGGCGAGCACTGAGTGAGGTCGCCAAGTGCTTCGTCTGGCCAAGTTGCTTATCTTTTACAAGAGAAACGCCAGAATGGATCTTTAAACGAATTAGTCTGACTGGACTAGCTCGCTATCTCTAACGAGAAATTCGCGGCAAGTGCCATAACCTGATTTCCCATAAATTTCGCTCACTGGAAGAGGGCTCAAAACAAGCGAACACGTATCTCGGCTTATACGTAGATACTAGACATTTTCTGAGAAAATGACGTAAAAGAGTTTTCGAGGCGCTTTATGTGCCTAATAGAGAATAAACAGTACAACCGAAGGACTGGCGCAGAGGGTAGGGTGACGGCTTCACACTTACGCCCTCCGTGTGCGAAACCCGATCATTATTTTTATTTTTGTTTTTCGTTTACCTACCCACATCCGCAGTAGATTACTACACGAATGTTGTCGAGTGTATACTGAAATCACGTTATTGTTGTTCGTCTACGAATTTTATGTCTACTGATTGAATTAAAAACAATAAATTAATGAGAAAATTATTTGAAATCTTTTCCGGTGAAATTCCTATAATGTATCTTCATTCATAATTAATTGCAAGCGGCAGTTTTGGTTAAAGTGGTCCGTCGTGTGTGGTTTGCTCCTAAATAATGCCAACGCGTGAAATATTCTGCAGTGTTAACGTTTTTTTTTTTTCTGAGTGACACTGATACGAGGAAACGTGACTGGTAAACCTAGCTTCGCTCGTAGTGTCGGAATTTCTCTGTTTCGAATGTCTCTGCGATCGGTATCATCCAAGAGAATGCACCAAATCATCTTGAAGAATAAAATGTAAGATTTAAGAACTGATATTAGAATGAAATATAGGAATATAGGAATTTAAGAAGACTCTAAATCCTAAAAATACATAATGTATCAAAAAGAATCATCCGATTTGGACCGTCTATATTTCTGAAAACAATAAATTTATACAAGAATTTTGTATTTTGATGAGCGGGAATCTCTTTTTTTTCCATATCTCTTCTTAGGCGTTCAATATGCCCCCTTGTTACCGCCGGAGGTTCGAGTCCTCTCTCGGGCACGGGTGTGTGTGTTGTTCTAAGAATAAGTCTAGGGACCGATGACCTCAGCAGTTTGGTCCCTTAAGAATTCACACACATTGGAACATTGACCCTTGAGATGCGCGGCATATGTCAGTCCGGTATTCAGTTTGTTTCTACACTGCAGCGAGCATGTCTTGAGTTACAGCTTCCACAGCTGCTGTTCTGCGATGTCTCAGTTCATTCATTATTGTTGGTAACGGAGGCACATAAACAGTCTTTTATAGACCTCCACAAGAAATAATCACATACAGTCAGGTCCTGTGACCTCGGAGGTTAGTAATCTCAGGCTAAATCATTTGGTCCAGGGGGACCGGTCCATCGTTCAATAATCCTTTAATTAAAAACTTCCCGCACTTCCAGATGCAGGGTGGCAGTGCCCCATTCTGTTGGTAAATGAAGTCGTTCGAATCAGTCTCCAACTGTGGGGAACAAAGTTCTCAAGCATATCGAGATATGTGCTTCCTGTAACAGTGTTCTTGGCAAAGAAAAGTGGACCATACGCCTTTTCCCGTGAAACTGCATGAAACACATTAGCCGCGCGGAGTGGCCACGCGGTTTGAGGCGACATCACGGACTGCACGGCCCCTCTCGCCGGAGGTTCGAGTCCTCCCTCGGGCATGGGTGTGAGTGTTGTTCTTAGCATAAGTTAGTTTTAAGTAGTGTGTAGGTATAGGGACCGATGACCTTAGCAGTTTGGTCCCTTAGGAATTCGCACACATTTGAACATTGTTGAAAACACATTAAATTTTGCCGAGTCCCTCTCGTGTAGTACAACTTCATGTGGTTGTTTCATACCCCATATTCTCACATTATGACGGTTCACCTTTCAAGCCGGCCGCTGTGGCCGAGGGAACTAGGCGCTTCAGTCCGGAACCGTGCTGCTACTATGGTCGCAGGTTCGAATCCTGCCTCGGGCATGGATGTGTGTGATGTCCTTAGGTTAGTTAGGTTTAAGTAGCTCTAAGTCTAGGGGACTGATGACCCCGGATGTTAAGTTCCATAGTGCTTCAGTTTTCAATTTAAATGGAATGTTGCCTCGTCACTAAACACTACGTGTGGAAGAAAAGTGTTATCCTCCGTCTTGCCAAGAAAGAAATTACAGAACTCCACACTTTATTTTTTGTCATCTTCATGAGGAGCTTACAGTGTGGTTACATATGAAAACGCCGACACAACACACGCCAGACGGACATAGGGGGCATGTGGAGCTGTCGAGCTGCACGGCGAACGGATTTCTGCGGATTCCTTGTGAAACTATGGCGGATGCTTTTGACGTCTGGGTCAGAAACTCGGGAACGGCCCGGCGATTTGCCTTTACACAAACAAACCGTTTCTCGGAATTGTTCATGCCATCGTCTAGTGCTCTGTGCTATAGGAGGATCCACAACATACCTAGAACGAAAGTCGCGCTGAACAGTTATTACTGACCCGCACTGCGCAAAACGTAGAACACAAAACGCTCTCTTTTGTCTCGACACCATTTTCACTATAACTGAAGTGGGCGCACGCTGCTGCTATCTAGGGGGAACGACGTAAAACTCGTGAGTTTGCTCTTCCCAACAGTACGTTCTTCACCCACATATCTCAAATAACATAACACTTTATATATATATATATATATATATATATATATATATATATATATATATCGGATGATCCTTTTGATACATACGTACATTACACGTTAATAAATGTATGACGCTTGCTGTGAAACCCAGTCGTGCTTTCACAATTAAAATAGCGCCATTGTACACTCTAACTTCATAAAAAACATTCGTGTAGTAATTATCTATTGAAATACTAAGATAAATGAAAAAATAAAATAAACGAAAGTGTAAGTAGGCTGTTTAGGTTTTTATGTTGGTAACGCCACGTAGCGCTCTGTATGAAGATCACTGACTGTGCTGTGTGCAGTCTGTGGCTGGTTGAACTCATTGGTGGAACTCATTGGTGGAACTCATTGGTGGAATGTAGTGTTGGGCAGTTGGATGTGAACAGCGCGTAGCGTTGGGCAGTTGGAGAGGAGCCGCCAGCAGTGATGGATGTGGAGAGAGAGATGGCGGAGTTTTGAGAGTGGATGATCTGGACGTGTGTCCATCAGAGACAGTAAATTTGTAACACTGGATGTGATGAACTGCTATACATATTATGACTTTTGAACACTATTAAGGTAAATACATTGCTTGTTCTCTATCAAAATCTTTCATTTGCTAACTGTGCCTATCAGTAGTTAGTGCCTTCAGTAGTTTGAATGTTTTATTTAGCTGGCAGATGTGGCGCTCGCTATATTGCAGTAGTTCGAGTAACGAAGACTTTTGTGAGGTACGTAATTTGTGAAAGGTTTAGGTTATTGTTAGTCAGGGCCATTCTTTTGTAGGGATTATCAAAAGTCAGATTGCGTTGTGCTAAAAATACTGTGTGTCAGTTTAGTGTTGATCAGAACAGGTAAAGAGAGTAATGTCTGAGTACGTTCAGTTTTGCTCAGCTGTTTGAAAAGCAAATAATGTAAGAGGTTTATCAGCACAGCTATTCATAAATTTTTCTAAGGGGGCGTTTCATGCTGAATTCATTTGAGAGGAGTTAACATATAACAGAGAGCTGAAACCACGAGGTAGCTATCGAAATGACAGAAGTGTGTGGTTGCGAGGACTGCTCACAAAATAGTGGAGTGCACTGTCTCAAGGCGACAACACAAAGTTGTCACGCTTGATTATTTCAGACAGTAGTGCCTATATGCGATCGATATTAATTCTGTCCAGTCAAACTTTCATGTGAGCGGCATGTGTCTGGAGAACATCGCGTGCACGTGGGTGTGGTCTTACTGCAACCGAAGAAACGAAATGAAATGATCCTATAGCACTATTTTTACGAAGAGAAGCTGGAAAACTGGGGCTATAAGCGGACGGTCTGGACGTGAGTCCGCCAGAAAAAGGAAATTTGTAAGGATGGATATCATGAACTGATATATATATGATGACTTTTGAACATTATTAAGGTAAATACATTGTTTGTACTCCACCAAAATCTTTCATTTGCTAACTACGCCTATCAGCAGTTAGTGGATTCAGTAGTTAGAAGCCACCCGTGTGGCCGAGCGGTTCTAGGCGCTTCAGTCTGGAACCGCGCGACCACTACGGTCGCAGGTTCGAATCGTGCCTCAGGCATGGATGTGTGTGATGTCCTTAGGTTAGTTAGGTTTAAGTAGTTCTAAGTTCTAGGGGACTGAT